>NC_053495.1:2164912-2486162 GCF_905171775.1 Rana temporaria | reverse complement strand
AAGTGGATTGCTCAGAGCTGGATTAACTCTGTGTGGCAAGACTGGGCACAGATGATAGGAAATCTTATTCTCTACATTGTGACATAAAAAGAAATTGGGGTTTACATCCACTTTAAATCTATTTATCCTGGCTTTTATCACCCTAAAACGTCTCCTGGATGGCAATAACTCAAAAAAATTACAGCCGGATGGGTCTCATCTTTCATTATTTTTTCTGCCCTACAAGTTTAGCAAGCTCTGGGAGGCAGTGGAGGAAAGAAAAGCCTGGCAACAACAAGGTGCATAAAAATGGTAGAAAAATTTGTGTTAGATGTTTTGAGGATAACCAAAGTGTATTAAAATGGCTACATTTGGTTTGTGGGGTACAATGACCCCATGTCATGCAAGGCTAAGTACAAGTATGAGTACCTGGCATGTTTACTTTTTAAAACGGACAATACTAATATTTTTAAACAACTGAAAATGCCCCAGAAATACAAAAAGTGTCAACATTCACAACAATATTTTCATCATGACGCCTGGATCAACTTTAAGTGCTAAAAAGACCTCATAAGTGCCTCCATAAGATCTTTGTTCCTCAGGCTGTAGATCAGAGGCTGTAAATGAAGTTCCGACTGGAGATCCTGGGCTCCTTCCACCACTTGGGCCACGTACTGTTTTGGCTTTCCATGCTCATATGATCCGCTGTTGCCAACATGAGGGTCCATCTGTTGCGGTAAGGGTATTCATTTTTTCTACACAGCAATGATTAATTTCTACAATTGATGCCCTGATCATCAGCCTTCCAGTTGTCTGAAGAGCACCCCTGCATGGTTGTGGACTTACCTGTTTTCCATATTTTCTTTGTTATGATTATTGGACTATATTTGCTTTTTCTGAATTTCAGATTATTATATTTGTTGGACTTTTATATTTATTTCTGAATGTCCATTTACATTTTTATTTCCCTTTTTATGTGCACCTTTATTTTCACATGAGCTTTAGCACTACATTTCCACCACTTTCCAATTTTTGTCTCATTCTTATGTAGCCGCTTTAATCACATTTGGCACCATTTACACGATTGTGTTTTTCATATATCATCATTCATTGTTTGCGCAATATTTCTCACCCTTCCCAAGTATGAGCACCCAACATATTTACAACATATTTACATTTTATAAAGGACAATACTGAAAAAGGCACAGAAATGCAAAATGTGTGATCGCTCTCAATGATTTTTTCTGTTTACAAATGATTTTATTGGAAGATTCGTTGACATACATGAAGTGGCAAGCATATAAAAAAACACATACAAACATTACAGATAAACGCAAATGTAGTTTCAATACAGAGATATCACCTTTAACACCGAACTCTGGGAACACTGTAGACGGGGTAATGTACAATATACCGTAGGATAAACATGGGGCGTCCCAGCACTCCCATTTCCTGTCAAAGAGGTGGACAGTGTCATATAAGGTGTGGTGAATACACTCATGCCCTGTACACACGACCAGTCCATCCGATGAAAACGGTCTGATGGACCGTTTTCATTGGTTAACCGATGAAGCTGACTGATGGTCAGTCGTGCCTACACACCATCGGTTAAAAAAACGATCGTGTCAGAAGCGGTGACGTAAAACACAACGACGTGCTGAAAAAAACAAAGTTCCATGCTTCCAAGCATGCGTCGACTTGATTCTGAGCATGCGTGGATTTTTAACCGATGGACGTGCCTACAAACAATCGTTTTTTTCTCTAGGTTAGGTATCCATCGGTTAAATTCAAAACATTGTTTTTTGTTAACCTATAGATAAATAACCGATGGAGGCCTATACACGATCGGTTTGGTCTGATGAAAACGGTCCATCAGGCCATTCTCATCGGTTTGACCGATCGTGTGTACGCGGCATCAGAGAGTTTAATTGTCTCCATTCTGGCCAAGACCTTTGACCAGGATACTGAGGAGGAACGCCAGTTTAGGGCCACAATCCAATGGATGGCTACAAACAATGAGTGTAGTAATCTCTGACAGGGAACGGGGACGCCTGAGATAGTAGTAAAGAAAAATGCACATGTGTACCATCAATGTGATCGAGTGACCAGCTATCTTAGATGCTCTCGCGGCCGCCTGTTGTCAAAGTGGCTTGAGGGGTATGCAGCTCCAAAAAATATGGAGGAAGGTCCCTGATTCAGGGCAGCCATGCAAGCCCAAGGGAAAAAAAGCCTATGGTGTGAATCTTAGTGGGTGTCATATACCATCTGGTATGTGCTCTCAATGATTTTTCAAATGATAATAAGACTTCATAAGTGCCTCCATAAGGTCCTTGTTCCTCAGGCTGTAGATCAGAGGATTCAGCAATGGGTTAATGAGGGAAGATATGACCGTAAACAGTTTGTATAAATTGACCATATCACTGGAGGAGGGAACCATATAAATAAAAATGAAGGAGCCATAAGTAATGAAGACCACGGTGAGGTGTGATGTGCAGGTGGAGAATGCTTTCCTCTTTCCAGTCTTGCTACGGATTCTGAGGATGGTCCTAAAAATATAGACATAGGGAAGAAAGGTCAGAAGAAAGACTCCCAATAAAACACTACCACCTAATAAGAATACGACCACCATGTTTATGAAGGTGTCAGTACATGTAATTTGAATCAAGTGTGGAAGGTCACAGAAGAAGTTGTGGATGGAAGATGTTCTGCAGAAGGACAACCTGAGCAAAAATGAAGTATGAACCAAAGAGTGAGAAAATCCTCCAACCCAGACCAGAGAGGCCATATGAGTACAGACGCTCCAAGACATAATTAGTTTGTAATGTAGGGGGTGGCAGATGGCAATGTAGCGGTCGTAGGACATAGCCGAGAGCAAGAAAATTTCTGAGTTAGCAAAGGAGACGTAGAAAAAGACTTGGGCTATACAGGCAGGAATGGGTATTGATCGGCTTTTTGTGACCAAATCAAAAAGCATCCTTGGTGCCGTCACTGATGGATAGGACATGTCCAGAAATGCCAAGTTGGCAAGAAAAAAATACATTGGGTTGTGCAGATTGTAGTCAGTGAGGACCAAGAAAAAAATAAGAAGGTTTGTGATAAGAGTCATCAGATAGATGAGAAGGAAGAACACAAAAAGTCCATTCATGGTCAGTGGATGGTCTGATAGACCCACAAGAGTAAAAAAGGTAATCTCTGTCACATTTTTCATATTATTCTTTATTTTTTCTCTGTTTAAATTCATCAGTATATAAGAATAATAAAATTATAGATCTGAGGATTAATAGGAAAAATAATTGTACAGTGTACCTACACAATGCACTCAGGTGTGCATGTAGGCATTTCAATCACTGAATGATTTATTCTTATATAAAATGTTGGCATTCCCTCAGGATAATCTGCCGTGTTGTAAGAACACAAAGCTGAAAGTCTCATTAAAGGTCTCCTAAGATTTAATTTATAACACCTTGGGAGCCCCGTTTCATTGATTGAATACAGTCTTTAAAACTTTAATTTAGAATCCACTGAAAGTAACTTTTTGTCACATATTTTACTTACTTATTGGTTAGTGGACAGAGTGATATAAAATACTATTAACCACTTTCCTACTCTGCACTTTCACAAAATGTTCATATTAACAGGTTACTTCTCTCACACAGCATATGCATACTTGCAACTACACTCCAAAACACATTCTGCTACTCCTCCACAGTACGGTGATACCACGTGTGTGTGTGAGACTTTTCACAGCCTGGCCATAAAGAGAAGCCCAAGTGTTTTACACAAGTTTTTATAAAATGTGGAAAAAATCAAAATGTGTTTTTTTTGCATAGTTGTCCATTAATAAAATATTTCTAACACATAGCATTTACATAGCAAACATTGCACCCCAACATTCATTCTGCAACTACCCCTGAGTATGGCAATACCACATGTGTGAGACTTTTACACAGCCTGGCCACATACAGAGGCCCAACATCCAAGTAGCACAATCAAGCATTCTAGGAGCATAAATTACACATCTAATTTCATGACGACATATCACACTTTTGAAGGTCCTGGAGCACCAGGACAAGGGAAACGCCCACAATATGACCCAATTTTGGAAACCAAACACCCCAACATATAATCTATGAGGCACAATGAGTCTTTATAACATGTCATTTTTCTCCACAAGTTTTTATAAAATGTGGAAAGAAAATGAAAACACTTTGTTTTTTACACACAACTTTGAAAAATGTATACAATGTTTCTAAGACACAGCATGTCCATAGCAAAGATTGCACCCTAAAATACATTCTGCTGCTCCTGAGTATGGCGATATCACATGTGTGAGACTTTTACACAGCCTGGCCACATACAGAGGCCCAACATCTAAGTAGCACTGTCAAGCGTTCTAGGAGCAGGTGATTGTCACTGATGGGTGACAGGCTACGGTCCCTTATGGGTGACTCCGATGATGACAGGTGCACTTTATGGGCACTGATGGGTACTGATGTAGGGACTATTGGGTGACATGTGCAAGGGGGGTAGGGGTGATGAGACAGGTTCTCTTTATTGTGCTTGGTGCAGTACAGACACAGATCTGTAACTCACTGATCCCTGGCTCTTCTCTCCTCACTCTGGAAATGTGTGTGAGAAGAAAGGAGCGGGTAACAGCCAGTTACTGGTCTGTGTTTACATTTGTGATTGGCTGTGAATGGATCACGCCCAATCACATGGTAAACAGCCACCGGTATGTTTACCACATGATCAGCTTTTATTATTACTATTTATTATAAATAATTTGTTACATTCCATTTGTTTAGATGTGGCATTCATTATTTTGAATAATTTGTAACCATAATTTAACAGTTAGGTATTATTTGTTAGTTATTATTAGTTAGTTAGTTAATAATTTGGATTTTAGAATTTTTGGATTTTTGGAAAATAATATTAGTTAGTTAGTTATTATTTCGGATTTTAGAATTTTTGGATTTTTGGAAAAAATGTGTTAAATGGTCTTTCGTCAATTAACAAATTTGCAGAATTCTGACGAAAAAGGAATTTGGAACGAGACGATTTGCACATGTCTAGACAACAGTATGAAGTTTTTGAAAGGTCATACATGTACCATCTTGTATGTAACGGTATCGCTGTTTCACAGACCAAAAGCAATCTTGTCACTTACGCAAGTTAGTGAGCATTACATCCCAAACACGGGGGATAAAAGACAGACGTTTGTTGGACTCCCAAGTATTCATCAGGGCAGTTTCATCTGACAGGTGAAGGCTCTTTAGATATTGGTATAGAATGGATATGTCTTCCCTTACCTCTAAGGCCCCTTTCACACTGGGGTGGTGGGTGTGTCGGTGGTAAAGCGTTACCATCAATTTTGCGCCACTATTCAGCCACTTTTACCTTCCCACTAGCGTCCGAGAAAGGGTTGAAAAGACCGCAAAAAGTCTCTGCAGAGGCACTTTGCTGGCGATATAGCCGCGATGTCCCATTGATTTCAATGGGCAGGAGCGGAATAGGAGCGGTATACACACCACTCCTTCACCACTTCAAAGATGCTGCTAGCAGGACTTTTTTTTACTGTCCTGCTAACGCACCGCTCCAGTGTGAAAGCCCTCTGGGCTTTCACACTGGAGAGACAGCAGCGGCTCTTTCAGGGCGCTTTGCAGGTGCTATTTTTAGCGTTATATCACCTGCAAAGCACCCCGGTGTGAAAGGGGTCTAACAGTAGAAAAGCTATCCAACTATTTTCCCCCTCTTTTAAGCCTGGTACACACAAAAAGAACCTGATCTACTTTGCTGAGCTGTTATATTCTGACAGGTGGGTGGCCCCGATTCTGCTAAAACACTCCGATCAGCTCTCTCATTGGCTGAGAGTGCTGATCGGAAGACGGTCGGCTGCTGGTTTTCCAGCATGCTCGCCCGGCTTCTGTCGGACCCGCTGACATACTCCTGGGCCGAATGTCGCCTGGTTTTTATTGAACTGACCGATGTCTCCCGCGTCGTGTGTACCTGACATTCATTTTTTTCTCTCATTTGAGAGTTCCTATAAAGACTGAGATGAATGAAAGGCCGGGACGGAAGAGGGATCACCTAACTAGGATATCAGAGGTGAGATAGGAGAGGCTGGATCATACTTCTTGTGGTACTGCCAGCAAAGACGGAGGGGGTGGGAGACTATTTCACTGACCAACCTCAAAAAGTCCTCAGTGGCACAAAGTGGAAAAAAAATTGGTAATATTGAAGAAAACTCAACATGCAGCCAAGGAATGTCAGGTGTGGGGATGCCATTCAGCCAATCGGGATAATCCAGCTCTCCAGATAATATTTCCACAGATTAGGGAGGCCTAGGCCACCAGAATGATGAGAACGGTATAGGAGGTGTGTGTTAAATCTGGGACTTTTAAGAAGACAGGCAAGTTTATTATTAATGTTCAAATAAATCTGATCTATAGTTGTTTTCGGAACACACAAAGTAGGGCCTGAAAAAAAAAAAGCTTTCACCCCACCCAACAAAGATATACGACAAGGTTTCCCACAATTTAGGCATTTCTCTGATTTTCACTAGACATGTGCACACTGAAATATTTATTTTCAGAATTTCGTTTTCGCCTGAAAAATACATTTATTTTGTTACTCCCGAAATTCGTTTTTATTTTTATTTTTTTGTTAAAAAATGCATTAGTCCAAAAATCCGAATTAATGTTGAATCTGTCATTGAAGGCTTATGGTGTCTGTCGGATCAGGGCCGATCCTAGGCAGGGTGCACAGGGTGCTTTGCACCCAGGCGCCTGCAGAGGTGGGGGCGCCAAAGTGGCAGAGTTCTTCCCTCTGTTCTTCTGTCCTTGTTTGTGTCCGTCCAGAACTAGGGTTCTGAGCATAGGTGTATGTCCGTCCAGAACTGATGTGTCTCTGACCATCTCCTTTACTATGTCTGTAGTCTTTGACCATCTCCTTTACTATGTCTGCAGTCTCTGATCATCTCCTGTACTGTGTCTGCAGTCTCTGATCATCTCCTGTACTGTGTCTGCAGTCTCTGGTCATCTCCTGTACTATGTCCGTAGTCTCTGGTCATCTCCTGTACTATGTCTGCAGTCTCTGACCATCTCCTGTATTATGTCTGCAGTCTCTGACCATCTCCTATACTATGTCTGCAGTCTCTGACCATCTCCTGTATTATGTCTGCAGTCTCTGACCATCTCCTATACTATGTCTGCAGTCTCTGACCATCTCCTGTACTATGTCTGCAGTCTCTGATCATCTACTGTACTGTGTTTGTAGTCTCTGACCATCACCTGTATTATGTCTGAAGTCTCTGACCATCTCCTGTACTATGTCTGCAGTCTCTGACCATCTCCTGTACTATGTCTGCAGTCTCTGACCATCTCCTGTATCATGTCTGTAGTATGTCTGGGGGCTCTTTCTAGCAGACTCTCTAGCAGAAGCCCTCTCTGTGTCCATCAGAGAGCCCCCCCCTCCAGGTCCCAATAAAGTACTCTGCTTCTCTTCCTGTATTTTGTTTATTGTTAACAGATCATGTAAGGATCCCAGGGTAATGAAGACTTTGTGGGGGAGTATCTCTGCGGCTGTGTCATTGCCATAGAAACATTGGCAAAGGGGGAGGGGTTAGTAAAATGACCACGCCCATGTGGGTGCGTCAGAAATATTTCTGCACCCATGAGCCTGTGACCCTAGGATCGGCCCTGTGTCGGATGTTTTAAGAAGATTCGACAAAGCAGCTAAACTGTACGACACTGCGATCGTACATTTCCGGTCGTTTGCTCCGCCCACAAGCTGTAGAAGAATTCTGATGTTGTATGACACTAGTAATTATTATATATATATTATTATTACTAGTCAACCAACATTAGAATTCTTCTGTAGCCTATGGGAGGAGCATTTGACCATAAATGTCGGCTCGCGGCGATCGTATGTTTTTAGCTGCTTCGTCCAATCTTCATGTCTCTAAAATGTCGAATATTTCCTCTCTATGTCGAATAATCTCAGACTAATAGAGCTAGGTTAGGCACATTCGACCGCAGGTTCGATAGACACAGATCACTTTTGTCATCGTCATGTCGAATCTTCTATCTATATACAACTGTTGTCGCAACAAAACAAAAATAAAGCATTTTTTATGTCGGATCTTTCAGATTTCGGATTCTGCACATTTGTTATCGTTAGTTTAAACGAACACGGAAATCCCCGAAATTCGGAGGAAAATGCATTAGGACGAAAACTAATGCGCATGTCTAATTCTCACTAAAACGCAAAGATTGTTAAGAAATTATGAATAAGGGGTGATAAGAATTGCCAAATACCATAATGACTGCGGCCGGTGACCATGCAAATTGAGGGTTAGATTAACTGTAGAGAAAGGTTAATGGGCATTGCCACAGACTGTGGTAATCAATTCCAGGAGATTTAAGCAAACCAAATCCACAATCCTGCAACAAAGGCAAACATCACAAAATGCTCTCAAGCCCACTAACTGGCTGTGGATACCGTAAGTAATCTTATAATATACCGTATACCTGGTATGAAAAGACATAAACGTCAGTCTCAGGTTTTCAATAGGTCCGGCCCAAGGTAGCTATAACCTCATAAATCAAACTAAAACAAAAATTTTCAGATTGTTCTCTATTTGTCAGCTTTTAAAGAATCTGATCGGGGTATTTATAAAACCCTTGTTCCAATTAATAGCCTTGGAGGTGCATAATCCTCTTTATGGATCACGTCAGACGGTGACTGGGGCCATGGAATTAAGAGACGCTTGCTTCTTGGGAGGAAAGCAATGGCAAACCTAGACAACATTATAAAAATCAGAGAGACATCACCCTCCAGACAAAGTGCCGTATAGTCAAAGTTATGGTATTCCCAGTAGTAACCTATGGCTGTGAAACTTGCATCATAAGGAAGACTGAATGCCGAAGAATTGATGCTTTTGAACTATGGAGTTGGAGAAGACTCTTGAAAGTCCCTTGGATGGGAAGAAGATCAAACCAGTCAATCCTAATAGAAATCAACCCTAAATATACACTGAAAGGACAGATCCTGAAGATGAAACTCAAATACTTTGGCCACCTAATGCGAAGAGAAGACTCATTGGAAAGGACCCTTATGCTGGGAAACATGGAAGAAAGACGGAGAAGAGGACAACAGAAAACAATGCATAGAAAGCATCATCGAAACAATGAACATGAAGTTAAGCAATTTCCAGGAGGCAGGGGAGGACAGAAAAGCCGGGCAACAATAAGGTGCAATAAAATGGTAGACTGTTTAAACCAAGGGTCCCATTTTTTATTATATAAATTATTAGTATTCTGTAGTGTGTGCAATACTTTTTCCATAAGATTGATATTGTTAATTCTAATTTTCAAATGTGCTAGAGGAACGGATGGAGATTTCCAGTGGAATGCTGTCAACCAATGAATTGCTACCCTGATTTATATTACTAGCCACAGAAGACAGACGCATATTATATGTTGTATCAATGTGTAACAAGCATAATGGTTATATTTATTGTGTTCACAGACTAAAACAAAGTGTAGCGGACTGCTACTTTCACAGCGGGCGTTGCCTTAAATTTAGAGGGTGGTCAGAGACTTAATTACCTCTGACTGTATTGTTTTACCAAATTTGGGCCTCTGTTCCAGCCATGGCTGTACTGTGAGTGACCACTATTGGTGTCTGGGGTGTTGGTACCACCCCAGGCCAAGGGTGGCAGCAGTTGAGTCAGGGTGTATTGGGTGTTTTTCCTCGGAAGCCTATCAGTGGGGGTTGATCGCCTCGCTGTGCATGCTGGGGGAGAGTACGTAAGGGACAGACGTCATAAGTTCTGGGTCGTGTGATCTACTATGTAGGCCTGGTAGTCAGACTGGGTCTATAATTGCTGAGTGGTCCTGTACTGTCCGTCCTGAGGAAGGAAGCCACCCGATGAAGAACCTGTCTTGGAGAGCACCGAGCACGAGGTTGGTATCTCAGGAGAGGCCTTGAACTTCATCGAAGGACGCATGATTACTGAAAGGCTGAGTGATGGGGACTGTCAGTTTTGAGTTCACAAGTTTATTCAAGAGCAATCCGGGTGCTTAATCCTGTGTTGAGAAGGATTCTGGACCGAATACATCTCAACCTTTGGGAAGGTCTGTGACAGAGACTTTGCTAAAGTTTCCGTGTGACACCGTGAGACAGGCCTATCCAGGTTCACAATACCCACTCTGGCTAGAGTGGCGACGAAAGTTAAGTTTCTGGAGGCAGAATTGTTTCCGAACAAAGTTATACACCTGAACCTATTACCTATTACCCTTTCCACCTCTTCAACTACCACTTTAATTCTTTTACCCTGTTGGGTAATAAAGCAGAGCAAAAGAAACCTAAAGTGTGGCCATTGCAGTTCTTCTCAACTCTCATCATATACCCTAGACAGCGAAGGAGTAGAGGTAACATGCCACCCAAAACAAACCAGCAGCTCCTTCGGGGGTAGTGCTACAAAAGTATACCTACCTTAATACAACATATCTTTTGATTTTTTCTTATAGGCAAGTTGCTTGTATTATATGTATCTAGGCATATGTCAACTCTTTTTGTACCCAATAAAAATAGTTTGTAAACAAAAAAAATGGTAGGCAAATTAACCACAGATTTTTTTAAGATAAGTGTATTGAAACTGCTACATTTGGTTTGTGGGTTACAATGACCCCTGATCATGTAAAGGTAAGTACAACTACGAGCTCCCGACATGTTTGCATTTAATAAAGGACAATACTGAATTTTTAAACAACTGAAAATGGCACAGAAATGCAAAAAGTGTCATTGCTCTTAATGATATTTTCATCATGATGCCCGTATTAACTTTAAGTGATAATAAGACCTCATAAGTGCCACCATAAGGTCCTTGTTCCTCAGGCTGTAGATCAGAGGATTCAGCAATGGGTTAATGAGGGCAGATATGACTGAGAAAAGTTTATTTAAACTGAACAAATTGCTGGAGGTGGGAACAAAGTAAAGAAAAATGAAGGACCCATAAAAAATGGAGACCACGGTGAGGTGTGATGTGCAGGTGGAGAAGGCTTTCCTCTTTCCAGTCTTGCTACGGATTCTGAGAATGGTCCTGAAAATATAGACATAGGGAATAAAGGTCATAAGACCGACTCCCAATAAAATACTACCAGCTAATAAGAATACGACCATCATGTCTATGAAGGGGTCAGTACATGTGATTTGATATAAGTGTGGAAGGTCACAAAAGAAGTTGTGGATGGAAGATGTTCTGCAGAAGGACAACCTGAGCAAAAGTAAAGTATAAACCAAAGAGTGAGAACATCCTACAACCCAGATCAGAGAGGCCATACGAGTACAGGCCGTCCAAGACATAATTAGTTTGTAATGTAGAGGGTGGCAGATGGCAATGTAGCGGTCGTAGGACATAGCCGAGAGCAAGAAAACTTCTGAGCCAGCAAAGGAGACGTAGAAAAAGACTTGGGATATACAGGCAGGAATGGATATTGATCGGCTTTTTGTGACCAAATCAAAAAGCATCCTTGGTGCCGTCACTGATGAATAGCACATGTCCAGAAATGCCAAGTTGGCAAGACAAAAATACATTGGGTTGTGCAGATTGTAGTCAGTGAGGACCAAAAAAAAAATAAGAAGGTTTGTGATAAGAGTCATCAGATAGATGAGAAGGAAGAACACAAAAAGTCCATTCATGGTCAGTGGATGGTCTGATAGACCCACAAGTGTAAAAAAGGTAATCTCTGTCACATTTTTCATATTATTCTTTATTTTTTCTCTGTTTAAATTCATCAGTATATAAGAATAATAAAATGATGGATCTGAGGATTAATAGGAAAAATAATTGTACGGTGTACCTACACAATGCACTCAGGTGTGCATGTAGGCATTTCTATCACTGAATGATTTATTCTTATATAAAATGTTGGCATTCCCGTAGGACAGACTGCCGTGTTGTAAGAACACAAAGCTGAAAGTTTCATTAAAGATCTCCTAAGATTTAATTTATAACACCTTGGGAGCCCCTTTTCATTGATTGAATACAGTCTTTAAAACTTTAATTTATAATCCACTGAAAGTAACTTTTTGTCACATATTTTACTTACTTATTGGTTAGTGGACAGAGTGATATAAAATTCTATTAACCACTTTCCTACTGGGCACTTTCACAAAATGTTCATATTAACAGGTTACTTCTCTCACACAGCATATGCATACTTGCAACTACACTCCAAAACACATTCTTCTACTCCTCCACAGTACGGTAATACCACGTGTGTGTGTGAGACTTTTCACAGCCTGGCCATAAAGAGAAGCCCAAGTGTTTTCCACAAGTTTTTATAAAATGTGGAAAAAATCAAAATGTGTTTTTTTTTGCATAGTTGTCCATTAATAAAATATTTCTAACACATAGCATTTACATAGCAAACATTTCACCCCAACATGCATTCTGCAACTACCCCTGAGTATGGCAATACCACATGTGTGAGACTTTTACACAGCCTGGCCACATACAGAGGCCCAACATCCAAGTAGCACAATCAAGCGTTCTAGGAGCATAAATTACACATCTAATTTCATGACGACATATCACACTTTTGAAGGTCCTGGAGCACCAGGACAATGGAAAAGCCCACAATATGACCCAATTTTGGAAACCAAACACCCCAACATATAATCTATGAGGCACAATGAGTCTTTATAACATGTCATTTTTCTCCACAAGTTTTTATAAAATGTGGAAAGAAAATGAAAACACTTTGTTTTTTACACACAAATTTGAAAAATGTATACAATGTTTCTAAGACACAGCATGTCCATAGCAAAGATTGCACCCTAAAATACATTCTGCTGCTCCTGAGTATGGCGATATCACATGTGTGAGACTTTTACACAGCCTGGCCACATACAGAGGCCCAACATCCAAGTAGCACTGTCAAGTGTTCCAGGAGCAGGTGATTGTCACTGATGGGTGATAGGTGATGGTCACTGATGGGTGACAGGTCCCTTATGGGTGACTCCGATGATGGGTGACTCCGATGATGACAAGTGCACTTTATGGGCACTGATGGGTACTGATGTAGGGACTATTGGGTGACATGTGCAAGGGGGGTAGGGGTGATGAGACAGGTTCTCTTTATTGTGCTTGGTGCAGTACAGACACAGATCTGTAACTCACTGATCCCTGGCTCTTCTCTCCTCACTCTGGAAATGTGTGTGAGAAGAAAGGAGCGGGTAACAGCCAGTTACTGGTCTGTGTTTACATTTGTGATTGGCTGTGAATGGATCACGCCCAATCGCATGGTAAACAGCCACCGGTATGTTTACCACATGATCAGCTTTTATTATTACTATTTATTATAAATAATTTGTTACATTCCATTTGTTTAGATGTGGCATTCATTATTTTGAATAATTTGTAACTATAATTTAACAGTTAGGTATTATTTGTTAGTTATTATTAGTTAGTTAGTTAATAATTTGGATTTTAGAATTTTTGAATTTTTGGAAAATAATATTAGTGAGTTAGTTATTATTTTGGATTTTAGAATTTTTGGATTTTTGGAAAAAATGTGTTAAATGGTCTTTCGTCAATTAACAAATTTGCAGAATTCTGACGAAAAAGGAATTTGGAACGAGACGATTTGCACATGTCTAGACAACAGTATGAAGTTTTTGAAAGGTCATACATGTACCATCTTGTATGTAACGGTATCGCTGTTTCACAGACCAAAAGCAATCTTGTCACTTACGCAGGTTAGTGAGCATTACATCCCAAACACGGGGGATAAAAGACAGACGTTTGTTGGACTCCCAAGTATTCATCAGGGCAGTTTCATCTGACAGGTGAAGGCTCTTTAGATATTGGTATAGAAAGGATATGTCTTCCCTTACCTCTAAGGCCCCTTTCACACTGGGGTGGTGGGTGTGTCGGTGGTAAAGCTTTACCATCAATTTTGCGGCACTATTCAGCCACTTTTACCTTCCCACTAGCGGCCGAGAAAGGGTTGAAACCACCGCAAAAAGTCTCTGCAGAGGCACTTTGCTGGCGATATAGCCGCGATGTCCCATTGATTTCAATGGGCAGGAGCGGAATAGGAGCGGTATACACACCACTCCTTCACCACTCCAAAGATGCTGCTAGCAGGACTTTTTTTACTGTCCTGCTAACGCACCGCTCCAGTGTGAAAGCCCTCTGGGCTTTCACACTGGAGAGACAGCAGCGGCTCTTTCAGGGCGCTTTGCAGGTGCTATTTTTAGCGTTATATCACCTGCAAAGCACCCCGGTGTGAAAGGGGTCTAACAGTAGAAAAGCTATCCAACTATTTTCCCCCTCTTTTAAGCCTGGTACACACAAAAAGAACCTGATCTACTTTGCTGAGCTGTTATATTCTGACAGGTGGGTGGCCCCGATTCTGCTAAAACACTCCGATCAGCTCTCTCATTGGCTGAGAGTGCTGATCGGAAGACGGTCGGCTGCTGGTTTTCCAGCATGCTCGCCCGGCTTCTGTCGGACCCGCTGACATACTCCTGGGCCGAATGTCGCCTGTTTTTTATTGAACCGACCGATGTCTCCCAACTCGTGTGTACCTGACATTCATTTTTTTCTCTCATTTGAGAGTTCCTATAAAGACTGAGATGAATGAAAGGCCGGGACGGAAGAGGGATCACCTAACTAGGATATCAGAGGTGAGATAGGAGAGGCTGGATCATACTTCTTGCGGTACTGCCAGCAAAGACGGAGGGGGTGGGAGACTATTTCACTGACCAACCTCATAAGTCCTCATTTGGCACAAACTGGAAAAAATTTGGTAACATTGAAGAAAACTCAACATGCAGCCAAGGAATGTCAGGTGTGGGGATGCCCTTCAGCCAATCAGGATAATCCAGCTCTCCAGATAATATTTCCACAGAATAGGGAGGCCTAGGCCACCAGAATGATGAAAACGGCATAGGAGGTGTGTGTTAAATCTGGGACTTTTTTTTTTTTTAACTGTGGAGGCTACTCCGTTTAATAAAAGATAAAGAAAGAAAACAGAGTCCAAACAAACATTTAGCATATCAATATAACTAGACTTAGATTTGAAGGCTAAGTAAAATAAGGAGTCATTACTCTGTAATTTTACTGTTTTTTTGGCCATATGGACCATAGTTGGTCAAATCGGACACATTGCATAGAGTTGATGGCTATTAAACGCTCAAACGTGTAGTTTCTGAAATCTGGGACTTTTAAGAAGACAGACAAGTTTATTATTAATGTTCAAATAAATCTGATCTATAGTTGTTTTCAGAACACACAAAAGTAGGGCCTGAAAAAAAAAAGCTTTCACCCCACCCAAGAAAGATATACGACAAGGTTGCCCACAATTTAGGTAAATGGGTTACGTTACACGGCCGCAAATGTATGTGAATCTGGCCCATAAACTTCAGTCTCAGGTTTTCAATAGGTTCGGCCCCAGGTAGCTATAACCTCATAAATCAAACTAAAACCAAATTTCTCAGATTTTTCTCTATTTGTCAGCTTTTAAAGAATCTGATCCGGGTATTTATAAAAAAACCTTGTTCTAATTAATAGCCTTGGAGGTGCATAAACCCCTTTATGGATCGCAGCAGATGGTGACTGTAGCCATGGAATTAAGAGACACTTGCTTTTTGGGAGGAAAGCAATGGCAAACCTAGACAACATTATAAAAATCAGAGAGACATCACCCTACAGACAAAGTGCCGTATAGTCAATGCTATGGCATTCCCAGTAGTAACCTATGGCTGTGAAACTTTCACCATAAGGAAGACTGAATACCGAAGAATTGATGCTTTTGAACTATGGAGTTGGAGAAGACTCTTGAAAGTTCCTTGGATGGGAAGAAGATCAAACCAGTCAATCCTGAAGGAAATCAACCCTGAATGTTCACTGGAAGGACGGAACCTGAAGCTGAAACTCAAATACTTTGGCCACCTAATACTAAGAGAGGACTCATTGGAAAAGACCCTGATGCTGGGAGACATGGAAGAAAGAAGGAGAAGAGGACAACAGAAAACAATGCATAGATAGCATCATCCAAACAATGAAGTTAGGCAATCTCCAGGAGGCAGGGGAGGACAGATAAGCCGGGCAACAATAAGGTGCAAAAAAATAGTAGACTGTTTAAACCAAGAGTCCCATTTTTTTTTTGTTTACAAACATTTTTTATTATTTTAAAGAGGTAAAATAAAAATAAAAATTATACAGAAAGAAATCATACAGGCATGTAATGGTATACATCATAAAAGTGACATCCAAAGCATAATATGAAAGAAAATTAAACAAAGAACACATTTTAAAGCATACAGAAAAACATATGAAAAATTAATACATAAAGGTCTTGTTTTGTTATGGCATAACAACCTCGCGCAGACTTTAGCTTTGTGCCAACAAAATGTGCTTATGTGTTTTCCCATCTACTATGAAATAGGTGCATCCTATCTTGTAGAGTATACAATATCCTCTCCATAATCATCACCATATCAATTCTGTCATGAATGGAGGTTAGGGGTACAACAGGAGACCTCCAGTGAAGAGCAATGACCCAGAGAGTAGATATACAGATTTTGGCCAAGATTCTCAAAGGAGATACGACAGCGTATCTCCAGATACGCCGTCGTATCTCTGAGTCTGAGCCGTCGTATCTATGCGCCTGATTCTTAGAATCAGTTGCGCATAGATTTGTATTAGATCCGACCGGCATAAGTCTCTTTCGCCGTTGGATCTTAACTGCATATTTACGCTGGCCGCTAGGGGCGTGTACGCTGATTTACGCCTAGAAATATGTAAATCAGCTAGATACGCGAATTCACGAATGTACGCCCGGCCGACGCAGTACAGATACGCCGTTTACGTTAGGCTATTCCCAGCGTAAAGTTACACCTGCTATATGAGGCGTAGATGCGGCGTACCAATGTTAAGTATGGACGTAGTTCCCGCGTTGAATTTTGAAAATTTTACGTCGTTTGCGTAAGTCGTTCGCGAATAGGGCTGGGCGTCATTTACGTTCACGTCAAAAGCATTGGCTTCTTGCGGGTTAATTTGGAGCATGCGCACTGGGATACTTTCACGGACAGCGCATGCGCCATTCATTAAAATCGTCATTTACGTGGGGTCACATAAAATTAACATAACACACGCCCACATCTACCACATTTGAATTAGGCGGGCTTACACCGGCCTATTTACGCTACGCCGCCGCAACTTTCGTTTGAGAATACGCCACTTGCCTGTAAAAGTTGCGGAAGCGTAACGTAAATAGGATACGTTACGCCCGCACAAAGATACGCCATTCTACGTGAATCCGGGCCTGTGTGTATAAGAAATTCTTCCTTGCGGAGGATCCCTGGGATCGTTGCTCCAAGTAAACACATTGGGATTGTGAGCTCCAAAGAAGTTCCAGATATAGCAGAGGCAACAGCAGTCACCTTTTTCCATACAGGGGCAAGGAGCTCACAATCCCAAAATATATGTTTAAATGTGCCCTGAATCTGGCAGCCTCTAAAGCACAATCCAGACGCTCCCGGGACCATTACTTGGAGTCTGGAAGGAGTGTAATACCATCTGGTCATTACCTTATAGCAGTGGTGTATTTAGGTTTTGTGCTGCCCTAGGCCTGACTAAACTTGTGCACCCCTAATTTAAATATTACCCACCCCTTCCTGTCAAGGCCACCCTGAAAACTTTGAGTAGGAATAATAGTTCTTAGGGCTTGGGGGGGCAATGGATTCCCTTAATTTGCATAATTTCTTCTCACTTCCTGTTTGGCTATGGGGCAGGAAGTGAAGGGAAATCTCTGCAATGGGACAGGGATGGTAAAAAATAAACTGACAGGGGCTCTAACCCTCCCTTACTCTATCTAAAATGAAAAAAAAAAGTGTTGCCTATAGTCCTACTTTAAGAAAACATTTCTGATAATTTTATGGAGAAGACTAAGAAGATATAACCTTGATGACCTTGATCAATAATGCAGCATAAAACACATAGCACAGTGAGGAAGGTTTGTGGTCCAGGATGATAGGACAGTCCAAATTAGAAGCAGCTTGTTTTACACTAACTGTGTAGCGCAAGCCAGTGGGGACTCTTTTGGTGCTGCCCCCCCCTGCAAATTGCTGCCCTAGGCCTGGGCCTTGATGGCCTAGGCCAGGATACAGCGTTGCCTTATAGGCTGTTTCTCTAACTGCCAGTGATTTAGGGGCTTTCCGAAGGTTTGCCAGCAAGGCATCCCAATCCTCCGGAGCGAATTGTCCATTTTAGCCTATGGGAGGTTCACCTGAAAAACCCAAAGCCAATGCAGTTTTATAGAGAGTCAAGATGAGGCCCTTACCTCTGGGGGCTCCTCGGCAGATCAGTTCGTAGGAGGGGGAGGAAGGGGTTAGACCATAGTGGGAGGTATAAAAGTGTCTGATTTGCATGAAATAGAGGTATTCCCGAAGTGGAATCTCTTTTTGTGTGCATAGGAGCTCAAACGAGGCAAATAAATCTCCAAGCTGGAGATCTGCTAAAGTAGTCAGGGAGTTGGATTTCCAGGGTCCCATTTTTTATTACATAAAGGATTGGTATTCTGTAGTGTGTGAAATATTTTTTCCATAAGATTATTATTGTTAATTCTAGTTTTCAAATGTGCTAGAGGAACGGGTGGAATGCTGTCAACCAATGAATTGCTATCCTGATTCATATTACTAGCCACAGAAGACGGATGAACATTTAATGTATAACAAGCATAATGGTTATATTTATTGTGTTCACAGACTAAAACATAGTATATCTACCTTAATACATAATGGGGCAGATCCACAAAGATCTGCCCCGGCGCCGTACCTTACCTGGCTTTGGTTCGAATCCATAAAGATTTTGCGCCGTAAGTTACGGCGGCGTAGTGTATCTCAAGCGGCGTAATGGCGCGGAATTCAAATTTGAGGCGGGTAGGGGGCCTGTTTAATTTAAAT
Source organism: Rana temporaria (assembly GCF_905171775.1). NCBI lineage: Eukaryota > Metazoa > Chordata > Amphibia > Anura > Ranidae > Rana > Rana temporaria. The sequence continues at coordinate 2,467,205 of NC_053495.1, read as the reverse complement.
GAAGCGCGTCCCCGCGCCGAACGAACTGCGCATGCAAGGACGTCATTGGTTTTGACCTGGACGTAAATTACGTCCATCCCAATTCACGAACGACTTACGCAAAAAAAAAAAAAATTAATTATACGCGGGAACGACGGCCATACTTAACATTGAGTACGCCACGAAATAGCAGCTTTAACAATACGCCAAAAAAGCCGACTAGAGACGACGTAAAGGAATGCGCCGGCGCTCGTACGTTCGTGGATTGTAGGAAATAGCTAATTTGCATACTCGATGCGGAAAATGAAGGGAACGCCACCCAGTGGACGCCGAAGAATTGCATCTTAGATCCGAAGGCGTACGAAGACGTACACCTGTCGGATCTAACCCAGATGCCGTTGTATCTTGTTTTGAGGACTCAAACTAAAGATACGACGCGGGAAATTTGAAAGTACGCCGGCGTACCAGTAGATACGCCGGCGTACTCTCTCTGTGGATCTGCCCCAATATCTTTTGATTTTCCTTCCTTATATGCAAGTTGCTTGTATTATATGTATCTAGGCATATGCCAACTCTTTTTGTACCACCTTTTTTGTACCCAATAAAAATCGTTTGTAAACAAAACAAAAAAATGGTAGACAAATTAGTCACAGATGTTTTGAGGATAACCAAAGTGTATTGAAACAGCTACATTTGGTCTGTGGGGTACAATGAGCCCTGGTCATGTAAGGGTAAGTACAACTACGATCTCCCGACATGTTTACATTCTATAAAGGACAATACTGAATTTTTTAAACAATTGAAAAAGGCACAGACATGCAAAAAGTGTCATTGCTCTCAACGATATTTTCATCATGATGCCTGTATTAACTTTAAGTGATAATAAGACCTCATAAGTGCCCCCATAAGGTCCTTGTTCCTCAGGCTGTAGATCAGAGGATTCAGCAATGGGTTAATGAGGGCAGTTATGACTGAAAACAGTTTGTTTACATTGACCATATCTCTGGAAGTGGGGACCAAGTAAAGAAAAATGAAGGATCCATAAAAGATGGAGACCACGGTGAGGTGTGACGTGCAGGTGGAGAAGGCTTTCCTCTTTCCAGTCTTGCTACGGATTCTAAAGATGGTAATGAAAATATAGACATAGGAAAGAAAGGTTAAAAGAAAGACTCCCAATAAAATACTACCAGCTAATAAGAATACGGCCATCATGTTTATGAAGGGGTCAGTACATGTGATTTGATATAAGTGTGGAAGGTCACAAAAGAAGTTTTGGATGGAAGTTGTTCTGCAAAATGACAACCTGTGCAAAAATAAAGTATGAACCAAAGAGTGAGAATATCCTACAACCCAGACCAGAGAGGCCATACGAGTACAGACTCTTCTTGACATAATTTGTGTGTAATGTAGGGGGTGGCAGATGGCAATGTAGCGGTCGTAGGACATAGCCGAGAGCAAGAAAACTTCTGAGTTAGCAAAGGAGACATAGAAATAGACTTGGGATATACAGGCAGGAATGGATATTGATCGGCTTTTTGTGACCAAACCAAAGAGCATCCTTGGTGCCGTCACTGATGAATAGCAAATGTCCAGAAATGATAAGTTGGCAAGAAAAAAATACATTGGGTTGTGCAGATGGTAGTCAGTGAGGACCAAGAAAAATATAAGAAGGTTTGTGATAAGAGTCATCAGATAGATCAGAAGGAAGAACACAAAAAGTCCATTCATGGTCAGTGGATGGTCTGATAGACCCACAAGAGTGAAATACGTAATCTCTGTCACATTCCTCATATTATTCTTTTTTTTCCTTTGTTTAAATTTAATAGTATAGAAGAATAATAAAATGATGGATCTGAGGAGTAATAGGAAAATAAATTGTACGGTGTACCTACACAATGCACTCAGGTGTGCATGTAGGCATTTCTATCACTGAATGATTTATTCTTATATAAAATGTTGGCGTTCCCTCAGGATAATCTGCCGCGTTGTAAGAACACAAAACTGAAAGTCTCATTAAAGGTCTCCTAAGATATAATTTATAACACCTTGGGAGCCCCTTTTCATTAATTGAATGCAGTCTTTAAAATTTCAATTTAGAATTCACTGAAAGTTTTTTTTATCTTTGTTTCACCTATTTTACTTACTTATTGTTTAGTGGACAAAGTGATATAAAACACTATTAACCACTTGCCTACTGGGCACTTTCACCCCCTTTTCTGCCCAGCTTTCAGTGCTCTCACACTTTGAATAACAATTACTCAGTCATGCAACACTGTACCCATATGAAATTTGTGTCCTTTTTTTCACACAAATAGAGTTTTCTTTTGGTGGTATTCAATCACCACTGTTTTTTTTTATTTTATGCGCTATAAATAAAAAAAAGACTGAAAATTTTGTGAAAAACACCTATTCCTTTTTTTCTGCCATAAAATTTTGCAAATTAGTAATTTTTCTTCATAAATTTATTTGGCCAAAATTTAGACTGCTACATATCTTTGGTAAGAGTAACCCAAATCAGTGTATATTATTTGGTCTTTGTGAAAATGATGGAGTCTACAAGCTATGGTGCCAATCATTAAAAATTGATCCAACTTGATCACACCTGATGTACTGATGGCCTATCTCAGTGATTGCGAACCTTGGCACCCCAGTTATTTGGGAACTACATTGCCCATGATGGTCAACTACTCTGCAGCGTGCATGAGCATTATGGGAAATATAGTTCCAAAACATCTGTGGTGCCAAGGTTCGCCGTCACTGGCCTATCTCATTTCTTAACCAGGAAAATACAAATACCCCCCAAATGACCCCTTTTTGGAAAGTAGACATTCCAAGGTATTTAGTAAGTTGCATTGTGAATTTTTTTAAGTTGTAATTTTTGTAATTTTCGACAATTCTTTGCAAAATTAAGATTTTTTTTGTTTTACAAAATTGTCATATTAACAGGTTATTTCTCTCACACAGCATATGGATACTTGCAACTACACCCCAAAACACATTCTGCTACTCCTCCTGAGTATGGCAATACCACATGTGTGAGACTTTTTCACAGTCTGGCCACATACAGAGGCCCAACATCCAGTTAGCATCTCCAGGCGTTCTAGGAGCATAAATTACACATACAATTTTATGATGATCTATCATACTTTTGAAGGCCTTAGGCCGCATACACACGGTTGGTCCAAACCGATGAAAACGGCCTGAAGTCCATTTTCATCTGTCCAAACCGACCGTGTGTACGGCCCATCGGTCTGTTGTCCTTTGGACAAAAATTATAGAACTTGCTTTAAAATCGAACCGATGGACCGCTACCATAGGTCCAAACCGATGGTTAGTACACAAAAGCATCAGTTCAAAACCCGGCATGCTCAGAATCAAGTCGACGCATGCTTGGAAGCATTGAACTTCGTTCTTTTAGCACGTCGTGTGTTTTACGTCACCTCGTTCTGACCCGATCAGATTTTGAACTGATGTCAAGATGTCAGACCATCAGGCCACTTCAGCGGTGAACCGATGAAAGCGGTCCGTCGGACCATTCTCATCGGATGGACCGACCGTGTGTACGCGGCCTTAGAGTACCAGGGCAATGGAAACATCCACAAAATGACCCCATTTTGAAAAGAAAACACCCAAACATACTGTATAATCTATGAGGCATTTTGGCCCAGATTCACAAAGCACTTGCGCCAACGTATCTCGAGATACGCAGCGTAAGTGCAAATATGCGCCGTCGTATCTGTGCGCCGTGCCCACAAAACTAGATACGCCTGAAAATAGGCTTCATCCGACCGACGTAACTTGCCTATGCCGGCATAGAGTGGGCGCATATTTACGCTGGGCGCATTTGCCGCTTCCATTGATTTTCTATGCAAATGAGGGAGATACGCCGATTCACAAACGTACTTGTGCCCGGCGCATAATATACACGGTTTGCATAAGTCATACGTCTGGCATAAAGTTATTCCCCATATATGAGGCGCAACCCATGCAAAGGTATGGACCAGGGAACATGCGCTGTCGTATTTTACGTCGTTTACGTTGTACGTGAATATGGCTTGGTGTAGGTTACGTAGGCAGTGATCCGTCGTATCTTAGGCATTCGTTCCGACGTGATTCTGAGCATGCGCACTGGGATGCGTCCACGGGACGGCGCATGCGCTGATCGTTATTCGTATCTATCTGCCGCTCGGCCCATCATTTGCATGTGGTCACGCCTCATTAGCATGGCTCACGTCCACTTCCACCTACGCTGGCTTACACCTCAGAAACCCAGCGCAGATTTGGCAGCACTGGCTTTGTGAATCCAGTGCTTGCCTCTCTGTGCTGCGTCGGTGTAGCGTAAAAAAGATACGCTACAGCGGCATAAATATGCGCCGATGTATGTGAATCAGGGCCAATGAGTCTTTTGTCATTTTTCCACAAGTTTTTATAAAATGTGGAAAAAAAGTGAAAACGCATTTTTGTTTTACACAAAGTTGTGCATTTATACAATATTTCTAAGGCACAGCATGTGCATAGCAAAAATTGCACCCCAAAACACTTTCTTCTACTCCTCCTGATTATGGCGATACCACATGTGTGAGACTTTTTCACAGCCTGGCCACATACAGAGGCCCAACATGCAGGGAGCAACGTCAAATGTTCTGGGGACATAAATTACACATCTAATGACATGACGACCTATCACACTTTTGAAGGCCCTGAAGCACCAGGACAATGGATACACCCACAAAATTACACCATTTTGCAAAGCAAACACTCCAACAAATGTGTCTTTTGAGCATGCCGTTTTTTCCACATGTTTTGGTAAAGATGTGGAAAGAAAATGATAACACGTTTTTTTTCACACAAAGTTGTCCATTTATACGATATTTCTAAGACACAGCATGTGCATAGCAAAAATTGCATGCCAAAATACTTTCTGATACTCCTCCTGAGTATGGCGATACCACGTTTCCACAGCCTAGCCACATACAGAGGCCCAACATCCAAGCAGCACCTTCATGTGTTCTAGGAGCATAAATTACACATATAATTTCATGAATACCTATCACAATTTTGAAGGCCCTCGAGCACCAGGACAATGGAAATGCCCACAAAATTACACCATGTTGGAAAGAAAACACCCAAACATACAATCTATGAGGCATAATCTTTTGAACATGTAATTTCTTTCCACAAGTTTTTATAAAATGTGGAAAGAAAATGAAAACACTTTTTTTTTACACAAAGTTGTCCATTTATACAATATTTCCAAGACACAGCATGTACATAGCAAAAATGTCACCCCCAAAATACATTCTGCTACCCCTGAGTATGGCAATACCACATGTGTGAGACTTTTACACAGCCTGGCCACATACAGAGGCCCAACATCCAAGTAGCACCGTCAGGTGTTCTAGGAGCATAAATTACACATATAATTTCATGACGACCTATCACACTTTTAAAGGGTCCTGGAGCATCAGGACAGAAGAAACACCCACAGAATGACCCGATTTTGGAAAGCAAACACCCCAACATATAATCTATGAGGCATAATGAGTCTTATGAACGTGTCATTCTTTCTACAAGTTTTTGGGAGTCTTTTGCACAGCCTGGCCACATACAGAGGCCCAACATTCATGTAGCACCTTCAGGTGTTCTAGGAGCAGAAATTACACATCCAATTTTCTGGCAATCTATCATTTTTGAAGGCCCTTCATATTTCTAACACATAGCATGTACATACCAAGAATTACACTCCAAAAAAAGTATTGCCTGTGCTTATAGTAGTGTCCACGGAGGAGATCATTGGTCCAGGCAGCAGGCAGAAATGTGCTTAGCGACAACAATAGTAATTATCCAGGCATCAGGCAGAAATATAGTCAGCACAAGGATATTTTCAGCACAGCCAAAGCATTTGTCCATAGGAATTTTCCAGGCAGAGACAGCCAGCACAGCTATAATATTGGTCCTGGTACACTGTTACCACTCATTAGTGTACCGCTCTCCAGTCCTTCACAATCATACTGCCTCACGATACAGCTAATTATTTCCATAGTCCAGGTAGCAGGCAGAAGTGTGGTCAGTTCATGGGGCAGGCAGAGCCATGATGGCAGTAAGTCAGCAGAAGGCTGAGGGCCTCAGTCTGGTAAGACCTGGACACAGGGGCACAGGGGTAAAGTCTTCCCCCATCCAAATCTATTTGAAGCCTCCAGACCCTAATCCGGAAATTATGAGACCCGGAGAAAACTCAAAAAATTGTTTTCTCCATCCAGAAAAACAATTCTGGAGTCCATCACATATGCAAGACCCCTGAGTAATACAGTAGCAGGGCAACAGGTCAGTCCAAGCAGTAAGCAGAAGCATAGTTGATAAAACAGGCCATGTTCAGTTCACGTGCAAGCAATCCAAGCGGTGGACAGAAGCATAGTTGATAAAACAGGGCAGGGTCAGTTCATGTGGAAGGCAGTGGCATGGTTATTTATGGAAGCATGGAAAATAGTCAGCGCAGAAGACGAAGATGGGTAAATATGACATATGACATCCGCCCAGAACGAAAGCTGCTCCGCCATTTGATGGTGGGTGGGCGGCAAGTGGTTAAACAATTGAATGAACATTTTCCAAGAGTGATGATTCCATACTTTTTTTCCAGGGGTCGTATTCCCAAAAAGAATGGATAGGGCTTTTGCTGGTGGCTAGACTTCCAAATCTGGTTCTTTTTGCCTCCCTAAAAGTTGCTCTAGCTCAGGCACTATTAGCCTAAACCCTCAACAGATCATGGAGACTTTTGAAGACTTCTACGCTAAACTATACAAGGCTGACAACCAAAGTTCACATCGCTGATTAACCAAATTCCTTCAAGGTATCCCTCTCCCTAAATTAACCTCAAAACATTGATATTGCCCGTCACTACAAATAATTTGCCCCCGCCCTAATTTAGCTTACATAACGATTCTACCCAAACTGGGCAGAGATCCAAGTGATGTGAGTAACTATCAACCAATCTCTCTGATTAATAATGGTTTAAAAATGTTAACTAAAACCTTAGACTGTCTGGATTTAGAGCTTTGTATGTCCACAAAGGTCAAGCAGGCTTCATTCCAGGCAGACAGGGTCCCAATCAGATACGGAGAGCAATTGACATTATTTATTTTCTTTGTTCACAGTGGAATTTGGGAATTCCGCAAGAAGGCTTCCTGTTATCTATTTATCTGTAGAAAGTCTTTGACATGGTGGCATGGCCATACCTCTTCAAAGTCCTGGAAAGATGGGGTTTTGTCCCTAATTTCCTGGGAACAATACATGCTTTCTACTCCAAGCCTTGTGTTTAGGTGAGACTGCAGAGGCACTACTCACTAAAGGAACGAGACAAAGCTGCCCTCTCTCACCAATATTTTTTGCTATTGCCATTGAGGCACTGGCAATAGCTATCAGGAATCACCCTGACATTCAAGAGGTCCAGTGTGCCCTTCAAGAACATAAATGCGCATTGTATGCGGATGTACTTCTCCTTTTCGTATCCTCACCCCTTATCTCAAACCCCAATATCTTTAAACTATTACAGGGACTTGGTTTTGCTTCTGGTCTCCTTAAAATATCTAAATCTAAAGCATTAAACGCTTCAGTCTCAGCTTCAACGGTCAAGCGTTTACAGAATTACTTCTCATTCTCCTGGAACTCCTGCTCCATCCCCTTTTTTGGGTGTAAGTCTGACCTTCGGTATTGACCAATTATATACAGTTAACTACCCTGCCCTTTATAAAAAGTTAGGTGAGGATCTTAAAGAATGGTCAAAACACGATTTATCCTGGCTTGGTTGGATCAGTTCCATTAAAATGACCGTCTTACCACGCCTCCTTTATCTATTCTGGTCTCTACCTATTCCAAGAGAGCACATCTGAATCTTTTTCAGGCTAAAATTATATGCTTCATCCGGGGAAATAAAGGCCATCGCTGCCCTAAAAGTGCGCTCTTTAGATTGAGAATTTGAGGGGGGGTGTTGTTTTATTCCCTGTCAGAGCGGGAATCTGTGTGTTTACATACACAAATCCCCATTCTGGTGCTGGTGCCCGCGATCACGGGTGGCCGGCAGTTATCACGCCCGCCGCCCATGCGCATCAGGTCCTCTGCCTGCTATGGCTCTTAAGTGGGCTGACTTATGGGTACGTCGATTCGCTGGAACAAGCCACTTTCTCAACGTATATGTTTGAGCTGTTCGGCAAGTGGTTAATGAGTCCTTAAAAATTTGATACAATGGCTTTGAAATGACAGAGCTCAATTTTTTTTAGAATCCATGGGTGGATGCCATCTGGTCCAGTTGCTTTATCCACCTTGATTCTGTGTAAATATTTATGGACCAGGTCCCTTTTGAGCCATTGTGGATCATTTGGTGTCACTACCACCCCCATTATGGACATGAGCTCCCCATGCTCCTTTGTATACACAGAACTGAAGAATGTACCGTATTTATCGGCGTATACCGCACACTTTTTCCCCTTAAAATCAGGGGAAAATCGTGGGTGCGCGATATACGCCGATACCCTCTTCCCGCGCTGTGTTTGAATGCCGCCGACATATACCAAGTGCAGAACACTCGGGTACACTCGGTTCCGCTCGCGGTCACGCCCTGTGCCGCATCCTAGCCTTTATGCGAGAGGAGCCGAGCATGGTCGAGCGTGCCCGAGTGTACTGCGCTCTGTATATGTCGGCGGCGGCGTTCAAACACAGCGCGGGAAGCGGGGATCGGCTCAAAAACAGCGCGGGAGAAGCGGGGAGGACACCACCAAGGACGCAGACGGACAGCGGACTGGACAAGGCCACCGATGGATGCCGGGCAAGACACCGACGAGGGGCATTCAAACTGTAAGTATTTTATTTTTTTCCTGAAATTTTCCTTCTGGGTTAGGGGTGCGCGCTATACGCCGGTACGCGCTATAGGAAGATAAATACGGTATTTAATAAATTTGCCTTCTCTTTGTCCCCAGTCACCCACTCTAGATTATTATGTAAAGTCTATGGGACACGAACATGAAAAATCAAAAGTGCTAATTTTAAAGGCTTATATGCAAGTTATTGTCATAAAAAAGTGTTTGGGGAACAAAAAAAAAGTTTTTAAAACAATTTATTTTATTTTAATAATGCTTAAAGTGAAACAATAAAAATGAAATATTTCTTTAAATATCGTGCCTGGGGATCTCCTTAGTCTGCCGGTAAAGTGGTGCATCTGTGTGATGTGCCAGACCCTTTTTCCAAGCATGCAGCCTGGAGGTCAGGATGGGGGGGACGAGTGAGCGCCCCCACTCCTGAATCATACTAGCCCACATGTCCTCAACATGGGGGGTGGGTGCTTTGAGGCAGGGGGATTGGAGCCCTCTCCCAGCAACAACTGACCCCCCAGCAATAAAAGACCCATCCCCAGCAACAATAGGACCTTCACCAGCAATAATAGACCCCTCTGCAAAAATAGATCCCCCTCCGGTTAAAATAGATCTCCCCAGCAACTAGCAAGAAAAGACCCTGCAGCACACCCCAGCACCCCAGCACCCCTGCCATTACATACAGTCAGTTCTGGAGGTTCTGGAACTGGGTTCCCTCCGCGTTCCCACCAAAATAAAAGCCCTGCCTCCATGTAATGGAACAAAGGCCTTAAATTCTGGAGATGGAAATGAAGCTGATTGAATATGGTCTATAGAGAATTTCAGAACACACAAAGGTAGGGCCTGAAAAAAGGAAATGATTTTGTAAGGATATTTAATGTAAGAAGGGGGATTTGGATTTTTAAGGTGCAGAATAAATTGAAATGGTATCAACTATAATGTATAAGATTTTTATTTTATTTTAAAGAGCAAAAAATTTTTTTTTAAAAACATAACAATCGGCAAGTACAATTCAACAAAATTTCTTGGAAACAGCACTAGAAGAGAAACTTCCCAACAGGTTTCGCCCATGTATTGGGCTTCTTCAGGGGATGCTGTCCAATTAGAGGTACAAGCCTTCTATTATCACAAGAAAAAACAAAAGAAGAATATATACATATGGTAATTATAATTACCATATGTATATATTCTCTTTTTTTTCTTGTGTTAATAGAAGGCTTGTACCTCTAATTGGACAGCATACCTTGAAGAAGCCCAATACATGGGCAAAACATGTTGGGAAGTTTCTCTTCTAGTGCTGTATCCATGAAATTCTGTTTCGCCGATTGTTATGTTTTAACAATTTTTTATTTTGCTCTTCAAAATAAAAAATAAATCTTTATAGTTGATAACATTTCAATTTATTCTGCACCTTAAAAATCCCAATCCCCCTTCTTACATTGAATTAAGGGACGTGGTGCTAATATTAAGTTGGTCTGTCTGTGATCATAAAACCTCTCATTTTGGAGGGATAGACATTGTGACAGCTTTCACTCTATCCAAGAAAAACATATAAGAATGTTGTCCACAATTTGGTCATATCTCTAATTTTCACTAAAATGGGAAGAATGTTTAATTAATTAAGAGATTGCGAGTAAGGGGGTCATACGAATTGGAAAATACCATAATGACTGCGGTGACAATGCAAATTGATGGCTAGATTAACTTTGGAGAAGGGTTCATGGGCATTGCCATAGATTTGGTTAGGTTCAGCCCCAGACCCAAGAGAGTGTGAAACGTCTAATATTGAAATGAGATCTGGGAGAGAGGTCAAGGGTTGTGAAAAAAAACACTAAAATACCATCAGCACAGATGCTAAGTTTATACTCAGCCTTCCCTTTGGTATAACCTTTGATGGTAACATAATTCACAATGGCCAAAGGTTCCTTGGTGAGCATAGATTCACAGCCTTGGCAGGTGCCTCCCCGCACTGTCACTAGATAAAATCCCCATTGAGCAAAACATGAGGAAACCTTTTATCTGCAGCAGGCATTTGTGGAACCCCAGTAATAACAGTAACCTGCTCCCTAGTGTTAACCAATGTTTTTGGGTGGTTTTCAACAACCAGGGATACACCCAAGTCAGGATGCATCAGACAGGAGGAAATTTCCCCCACCATGGCCTGTAATGGAAAGGAATCCCCCCCACTCAGAGGTAAATACGGTCTTGAGACTTGGAACATGAGCAACAACAACAGCATCACTATCATTCAAAATTTCACAACCATCAGTATGTACCTCAACATTAGTGGGGTTTGTTGTGGGTGACTCTGGACCGGACCCCTCATAATTGGGTCCTGAAAGGACCAGGGCCTCTAATTTTCTTGAACGTCTAGAAAGTCTATTCTGTACCTGTTCCCATAGTTCAAGAAACAATGGACAGTCCCATCCCACTATGATGTCATCTATGAGACTGTTCACCACCCCAACCTTTTGTGTCACAAAGATACAGCTATGGACACCGGGAATAGGGGTACTCGCTGGTGTCTCCATGGATACACACTACCCGCCAACACTACTTCACTATGGTTGAACTTGATGGACTTGTGTCTTTTTTCAACCTGACTAACTATATACTATAAAATATTCACACTAAAACTAATCTTCAACCAGGTTGAGATGTGTGGAGCATGCTCTCTGTACATCGAAAAATGATTTCCTGCCAGCCTGGACCCAGCTCCAGGGTCTGGATGGCCTTTCTTCCTAGGTGCTATAGCTTGCCTTGCTGCCCTTGGTGTCAGTTCTCAATTCTTAACAGGGTCAAGCAGGTTCTCCACCACTTTTTCCCCCTTGATGAACAAGACCAGCTGGTCCATTGTTGTGGGGTCTCCATGGCTCACCCAGTGCTGCAGGTCATCTGGCAGGGATGGTAAGGACCCGTCAGCTTCTCTGGTTGCAGCATTTTCTTGACCAGCTGATCCAGGTTGCCAGGACATTTGGGGTTAAAAGAATACATATAAACATTGTACATTGTGGACTTTTCATAGTTTTCCATATTTATATATATATTAGGCAGAAGAGACACCATTTTGTGTCTTAGGTTGAGTCACAGTTCAAAACCTGTTAATAAGGCCTTGCTACCAGAATGACTTCATGTCCTTACAAGAGACTGGATGTCTGGCTGTGCCATCTCCCAGGTTGTAACTCAAAAGTTTAGGACTCCCAGTAAGATAAACAAGATGAAAGGCCTTGCACAGCATGACACAAAACAACTGGTATTGTCGTTATATATTGAGGCCATGGGGCTTATTCACAATGTCGGTGAGATTATATATTAAATATCTTAAATAGTATTGTTTCTTTGTAATGCCATAACAATATATGTGTATTAGTAATTCATATATTATAACTCGTTAAGCACATATACAGGTCATTCTCAAAAAATTAGCATATTGTGATAAAGTTCATTATTTTCTGTAGTGTACTGATAAAAATTAGACTTTCATATATTTTAGATTCATTACACACAACTGAAGTAGTTCAAGCCTTTTTATTGTTTTAATATTGATGATTTTGGCATACAGCTCATGAAAACCCAAAATTCCTATCTAAAAAAATTAGCATATTTCATCCGACCAATAAAAGAAAAGTGTTTTTAATAAAAAAAAAGTAAACGTTCAAATATTTATGTTGAGTTATGCACTCAATACTTGGTCGGGAATCCTTTTGCAGAAATGACTGCTTCAATGCGGCGTGGCATGGAGGCAATCAGCCTGTGGCACTGCTGAGGTGTTATGGAGGCCCAGGATGCTTCGGTAGCGGCCTTAAGCTCATCCAGAGTGTTGGGTCTTGCGTCTCTCAACTTTCTCTTCCCAATATCCCACAGATTCTCTATGGGGTTCAGGTCAGGAGAGTTGGCAGGCCAATTGAGCACAGTAATACCATGGTCAGTAAACCATTTACCAGTAGTTTTGGCACTGTGAGCAGGTGCCAGGTCGTGCTGAAAAATGAAATCTTCATCTCCATAAAGCTTTTCAGCAGATGGAAGCATGAAGTGCTCCAAAATCTCCTGATAGCTAGCTGCATTCACCCTGCCCTTGATAAAACACAGTGGACCAACACCAGCAGCTGACATGGCACCCCAGACCATCACTGACTGTGGGTACTTGACACTGGACTTCAGGCATTTTGGCATTTCCCTCTCCCCAGTCTTCCTCCAGACTCTGGCACCTTGATTACCGAATGACATGCAAAATTTGCTTTCATTCGAAAAAAGTACATAGGACCACTGAGCAACAGTCCAGTGTTGCGTCTCTGTAGCCCAGGTCAGGCGCTTCTGCCGCTGTTTCTGGTTCAAAAGTGGCTTGACCTGGGGAATGCGGCACCTATAGCCCATTTCCTGCACACGCCTGTACACGGTGGCTCTGGAAGTTTCTACTCCAGACTCAGTCCACTGCTTCCGCAGGTCCCCCAAGGTCTGGAATCGGTCTTTCTCAACAATCTTCTTCAGGGTCCGGTCACCTCTTCACGTTGTGCAGCGTTTTCTGCCACACTTTTTCCTTCCCACAGACTTCCCACTGAGGTGCCTCGATACAGCACTCTGGGAACAGCCAATTCTTCAGAAATTTCTTTCTGTGTCTTACCCTCTTGCTTGAGGGTGTCAATGATGGCCTTCTGGACAGCAGTCAGGTCGGCAGTCTTACCCATGATTGCGGTTTGGAGTAATGAACCAGGCTGGGAGTTTTTAAAAGCCTCAGGAATCTTTTGCAGGTGTTTAGAGTTAATTAGTTGATTCAGATGATTAGGTTAAGAGCTCGTTTAGAGAACCTTTTCATGATATGCTAATTTTTTGAGATAGGAATTTGGGGTTTTCATGAGCTGTATGCCAAATTCATCAATATTAAAACAATAAAAAGGCTTGAACTACTTCAGTTGTGTGTAATGAATCTAAAATATATGAAAGTCTAATGTTTCTCAGTACATTACAGAAAATAATGAACGTTATCACAATATGCTAATTTTTTGAGAATGACCTGTATATTATTATCCTTACAAATGTGAGATCACAAGTGACATTGAGAATCTGTATTTGGGAAGCAAAGGTTTTGCCTTGAAAAGTACACTTCAAAAGTTTTTTCACTTTTTTCTAAGAATTGAACAAATGTCTAAGCTAATGATATGTAAACAAACAGCCCACAAATTCACTAGAAGTGCCAAGATGTCTGACAATTGTTTGACATATAAAATAATTTATGGTGCTATACCAAGATTTAAGTCAAAGGGGGTCATAAATTATTACTGACCCTGGACGACCCTAAAATTAGGAATTATTCCTTATACACCACTGCCCCTACAGGTTAATATTGGCATTGTTCAAGATAGCCATATCCTTGGTTGCTAATGGCATCCGACCTAACATAGCATCACATGACATCGTCAGTGACGTAGTAAAGAGAGATACACACCCACTTTTTGGGGGAGATCAAAAGTGATTGCAGAGAGCACAAGGGAGGTCTGATGGCTGATGAGGCTCTTGATCTCTGATCTTTGGAGGAATCTTTGGGGGATCTCTGAGGGGGCTGACTCTGGGAAGATGTCTGGAGAACTCTTTCTCTGAGAGGATCTTTGAAGGAAGCTGGAAGGGAGAGATTGAACGCAAAGATGTAGGGGGTTGAGGAGGGTCCCTCATAGGACTTTCACTTCTCAAACAGAAAGAACTCTTAAAGCGGGGGTTAACCCAAAAATGTTTTTTTTAAATTAGATCTAGCATACTAATGATACTAAGGACATTTATTTTCGGGAGGTCATTTTTTTTCTCTGTACATACCTTTATATCCTGATTTTGTCCAGGGCTTCCGGGTTACGATGACTGCGGGACTGGGCGTTCCTATCCTTCGATTCGATGATTAACGGCTTGTGAAACAGGTCCCCTGTCGCACATCGCGCGTCAACAGATTTCCGGAAATAGCCGAGCTGCGAGTCGGCACTATACGGCGCCTGCGCAGTCAGCTCTACACGGTGGGCGCAGGCGCCGTATAGTGCCGACTCGCAGCTCGGCTATCTCCAGGAATCTGGTGACTCGCGTTGTGCGACAGGGGACCTGTTTCACAAGCCGTCAATCATCGAACTGAAGGATAGGAATGCCCAGTCATTGGAACCCTGAGGCTGGGATAGGAACGCCCAGTCCCGGAGTCATCAGAACGTGGAAGCCCTGTACAAAATCAGGATATAAAGGTATGTAGAGAGAAAAAAAAATGACCTGCCAAAAGTAAATGTACTTAGTATGCTGGCATTAGGAGACATACACAAAATAATGTTTGTCTTTAAAAAGCTAATGCCGGCAGTGGTACTATGGTTTTAGGGTGATGTCTGTGAAAATAAATTCTCTCTAAATTTAAAATAAGCTTGTCTGCATTGCAGAGCTTGTGTACAATATGACATTTGTTCTGTACACATATATAAGGTGTATTAAGCAAGAGATCTGTTTGGTATTGAGAAGAGATAACACAGTGTCAAGGTAAACACAAGCTAATTACTAGAGTCCGTGGAAATAACGGGAAGGTTATATTACAAGCCACCAGCTTTTGAATATACCAGGATGATTTAAATAAGAGCTATGAATTTACCTTGTCATATAATATAAATATTATCTGAACATTTAACCACCATGTATCTCTGATTGTAGAAGTATATCAATTGTTTATTTTGTCACAAATTGTACCTGATTTGAATTTTTGAACTATATCTTTAGTTAATAAATATATATATATTTTAAATGTTCATTTGTGTTACTTGTCCTCAAAATAGCACGGATAAAAGAATTTTGGATTTCTTGTATTGTAGGAAAGGTGTTTATCTCCCAAAGCACATATTTACATATTTCCATAAATACAACAATATTTTATATTTCAGTATAAACATTCTGATGGTATATGTAGGCTTTATTCCAAGATACGTCAATGGTTCTGGCAAGGTCATGCATAGGAGACCTTGGTGGCCAGTCAGGGTGGTATTTCCAGTGGTGAATCTCTGGGCCCATACCACATTCAGTCACCCCAAGTTGGGCCAGGATCGCTGCCTTCAACCACTGATAATTCTCGATGCCCCCTGTTGGCAGGTCAAAGTTAGCCTTTTGCAGATCATCAGTACAGAAAGGGGCAATAATGTCAGCCCATTGACCTTGAGGCCATCCCTTTCTCTCTCTCTCTCTCTCTCTCTCTCTCTCTCTCTCTCTCTCTCTGCTATCCTCTCTAAAGTTATAAATACATGGAAACATTTGAATCCATTGAGTAGGAAATACACATAGTATGACATGACAAAACATGACTTTTACATAAAGCTTTTCTAATGGTCTTCTTTGGCACTTAAAACATTCTATTGATTCAGTAAAAATATTTTTCTTTATTTTCTTCCTACTGTAAGGCCTCGTACACACGATAGGTTAAACAGAGGACAACGGTCTGATGGACCGCTTTCATCGGTCCAAAACCGATCGTGTGTGGGCCCCATAGGTTATTTAACCATCGGTTAAAAAAAAGCCAACTTGCTTTAAATTTAACCGATGGATTCCTAACCGATGGGAAAAAAAGGATCGTTAGTAGGCACAACCATCGGTTAAAAATCCATGCATGCTCAGAATTAAGTCGACGCATGATTGGAAGCATTTAACTTCATTCTTGGAAGCATTGAACTTCGTTTTTTTCAGCACGTCGTTGTGTTTTACGTCACCGTGTTCTGACACGATTGTTTTTTTAACCAATGGTGTGTAGGCGCGGCGGACCATCAGTCAACTTCATCGGTTAACCAATGAAAATGGTCCATCGGTCCGTTCTCATCGGATGGACTGATCGTGTGTACGCGGCATGAGAGATGCTGTATTGAATGGTCACCCATCCACCCACTGAGTACAATATATTGCTTATCAACCATAAAGATCCAACGTATATCAAGACCTACATCGGTGTTCCTGTACTTGGGAGAAAAAGGAGAAAATAATTTGGTGAAAATATTTGAAAAAGTATTATACATTGCTCATAAATCAGATTAAAACTGCATTTTTTTTCTGATTTTTCTCTATTTGTCAGCTTTTACTGTATATAAACTGATCTGTATTTATAAAAACTTTTTTTTTTCAAATTAACAAATTCTAACTAATTAACTTTTTTTTCTAATTAATAGCCCTGTAGGTACATTAAAATGGTAGACAAATATTTTAAGGATAACTAAAGTGTAATGAAACTGCTACATTTGGTTTGTGGGGTACAATGTCTCCTGTTCATGTAAAGGTAAGTGCAACTACGAGCTCCCGACATGTTTACATTTTATAAAGGACAATTTTTTAAACAACTGAAAAATGGCACAGAAATAAAAAAAAAGTGTCAACGTTCACAATGACATTTTCACCATGACGCCTGGATTAATTTTAGGTGATAATACGACTTCATAAGTGCCTCCATAAGGTCCTTGTTCCTCAGGCTGTAGATCAGAGGATTCAGCAATGGGTTAATAAGGGAAGTTATGACTGAGAACAGTTTATTTAAAGTGACCATATCGCTGGAAGTGGGGACCAAGTAAATAAAAATGAAGCAGCCATAAAAGATGAAGACCACGGTGAGGTGTGATGTGCAGGTGGAGAAGGCTTTCCTCTTTCCAGTCTTGCTACGGATTCTGAGGATGGTCCTGAAAATATAGACATAGGGAATAAAGGTCAAAAGAAAGGCTCCCAATCCTGTACTACCACCTAATAAAAATACGATCATCATATTTATGAAGGGGTCAGTACATGTAATTTGATATAAGTGTGGGAGGTCACAGAAGAAGTTGTGGATGGAAGATGTTCTGCAAAAGGACAACCTGAGCAAAAATAAAGCATAGGTCAAAGAGATAGAATATCCTGCAACCCAGACCAGAGAGGCCATACAAGTACAGACCCTCCAAGACATAATTAGTTTGTAATGTAGAGGGTGGCAGATGGCAATGTAGCGGTCATAGGACATAGCCGAGAGCAAGAAAAGTTCTGAGCAAACAAATGAGGTGTAGAAAAAGACTTGGGATATACAGGCAGGAATGGATATTGATCGGATTCTTGTGACCAAATCAAAGAGCATCCTTGGTGCCGTCACTGATGAATAGGACATGTCCAGAAATGCCAAGTTGGCAAGAAAAAAATACATTGGGTTGTGCAGATTGTAGTCAGTGAGGACCAAGAAAAAAATAAGAAGGTTTGTGATAAGAGTCATCAGATAGATGAGAAGGAAGAACACAAAAAGTCCATTCATGGTCAGTGGATGGTCTGATAGACCCACAAGAGTAAGAAAAGAAATCTCTGTCACATTTTTCATATTATTCTTTTTTTTTTTCTGTTTAAATGTATCACTATAGAAGAATAAGTGGATGGTCTGATAGACCCACAAGAGTAAGAGATGTAATCTCTGTCACATTCCTCATATTATTCATTTTTTTCTCTGTTTAAATGTATCACCTACACAATGCACTCAGGTGTGCATGTAGGCATTTCTAGCACCGAACGATTTATTCTTATATAGAATGTTGGCGTTCCCTCAGGATAATCAGCTGTTTTGTAAGAACACAAAACTGAAAGTCTCATTATTGATCTCTAAAGATTTCATTTCTAACACCTTGGGAGCCCCTTTTCTATAATTGAGAACAGTCATTAAAATTTAAATTTAGAATCACTGAAAGTGTTTTTACCTTTCGGTCCCCTATTTTATTTTATTGGTTAGTGGACAAAGTTATCTAAAACAATATAAAAGGAGCACTGCTTTTGTTTTTCCTTCTTATATTTTCTAAGGGCTAAAATATAAAGTGTAGTCCCTCATGCTACCATGTGAATCAATAAATAAATAAAATAAATATATATATTTTTTTTCTTTTCTTCGTCTTTCCTTTTTCTCTTTTTTCTACTTGTTTCTTTTCTTTTTCTTTGGGGGGGGGGGTTAGTATAAATGATAAGCTTTTGATAAGACAATTTTGTATCTAGTTCTTTCCTGCAATGTTCATTTGCGTCTTTTATGTAAACGATGAAACATAAGAATGTACAATGCTGAATTGGAAAGTTGAAGTTAATAATAGAATAAAAAAAATTTGATTATAAAAAAAAAAATATGAAAACTGCTGCTAGACCTAAAGGGCCAGATCCACAGAGCGAGTACGCCGGCGTATCTACTGATACGCCGGCGTACTTTCAAATTTCCCACATCGTATCTTTAGTTTGAATCCTCAAACCAAGATACGACGGCATCTGGGTTTGATCTGACAGGTGTACAGCTTCGTACGCCTTCGGATCGTAGATGCAATACTTCGGCATCCGCTGGGTGGAGTTTGCATCGTTTTCCGCGTCGGGTATGCAAATTAGCTATTTCCGACGATCCACGAACGTACGCGCGGCCGTCGCATTCTCTTACGTCGTCTCTAGTTGGCTTTTTCCGGCGTATAGTTAAAGCTGCTTTTTTGCGGCGCATAGTTAGATTTGCCATGTTAAGTATGGCCGTCGTTCCCCGCGTTGACATTTTTCTTTTTTTTGCATAAGTCGTCCGTGAATCGGGATGGACGTAAGTCACGTCTAAGTTTAAAAAATGATGTCCTTGCGACGTCATTTCGCGCAATGCACGGCGGGAAATTTAGAAACGAAGCATGCGCACTTCATTCGGCGTGGGGACGCGCTTCATTTAAATGAATCACGCCCCCTAATCGCCGATTTGAATTCCACCGCCAGAGATACACTACGCCGCCGTAACTTACGGCGCAAATTTGTTGTGGATTTGAAACAAAGCCAAGTAAGTTACGGCGGCGTAGCGTATCTTAGATACGCTGCGCCGGTGCCGATCTATGTGGATCTGGCCCACTGTGTACACAGTACACAAAAAGGGTAATGATAAAAATTGATCAGCACAACTTTCTTAACCACTTCCATACCTGGCGGGCACATATACACCTTCCTGCCCAGACCAATTTTCAGCTTTCAGCGCTTCTGCACTTTGAATGACAATTGCACGGTCGTGCTACACTGTACCCAAACTACATTTTTATAATTTTGTTCCCAAAAATAGAGCTTTCTTTTGGTGGTATTTGATCACCTCTGGGATTTTTATTTTCTGCAAAAAAAATTAAAAAGACCAAATTTTTTTAAAAACAAATGCTTTTTTTTTGTTTCTGTTACAAAACTTTGTAAATAAGAACGTTTTCTCCTTCACTGATGGGCACTGATGGGGCTGCACTGACGGGCACTGATAAGGCGGCACTGATGGGCACCGATGAGGTGGCACTTATGAGGTGGAATTGATGGGCACTAATATGCAGCACTGATAGGCGGCACAGATGGGCACTGATAGGCTTCACGGATGGGCACAGATAGGCGGAAAGGATGGGCACAGATAGGCGGCATGGATGGGCATGGATAGGTGGCATGGATGGGTACTGATAGGTGGCACGGATGGGCACTGATAGGTGGAATGGATGGGCATGGATGGGCACTGATAGGTGGCACGGATGGGCATGGGTGTACTGTATTATATTGTACTTATGGATGCCAATCAGTGCCAAACAAGTGGTTAATAACAAAGCTCCAAAATAAATATACAGTATATATATATATATATATATATATATATATATTAAACCAAATGTGATAAGAAGTTGGAAGGAAGTATTAAGCTATATTAAAGAGATCACCAAGACAGCTCTACCTGAGGAACCTTGGACATGTTTTTTTAATGGAGTAGATATTCCGATAAAGGAATATAAAAACTCATTAATAATACACATGATCAATGCCCCAAAAAGTTTGATTCTGAAAAATTGGAAAGAAGTAGAAAGCCCAAAGATAGGCGAATAGTTCGATAAAATAGAGGAGATACACAATATGGAATATCTAAGGCATTGCTACGAACATACAAGAGTTCTTCTAAATAATGTGCAAAGACGATTCTTGTAAATCATGTGACAAAGCGATTCTTCTATGTTTAATCTTCATAACTATCCCAATCACTCAGCGCTCCAGAACTCTTACCTCAGTGGGCAGTGTAATCAATCTTAACAATCTCCCAAAGCAGATATATGGCTCCATTATCCAGAAACCGTTGCGGTATCCAAGGATGTTTAAATGTATCCAAGGACGTCTCAAATGAATACTAAAAATGATGGTAGCAGCTTCCGGACTCCCGATCATATAATGATCACGAATGCCAATTTAGTGGGGACAAAGAAAAAAAAACGAAGTGATGAAGTCCCCCTGATGAAGTCATGTCGCGTGACGTAACGCGTAGGGAGTGGCCGGATATACTATATACTATACGAACCAGAAGTTATTTGGAGATTTGTTATTGAGAAAGTTGCACTGATCACTTTTTATTATTATATAAGGGCTGCTAAAAAAACTTAATTGAATCATACAGTTGATAGTAAGGAACATAAATATTATCCAGGGTCAACACAATTTGGTAGAAGCAACAACAGTCCAAAATGCAGAAACACAAGACACAGGTACACAGGTACTGACTGAAAATCACTAGAGCTTCATTCCTTACATTGGGGTGGCTAATAATTGGCCAGTGGTCAATGGACGGGAGCACCAAAAAGCCAAAAACTGGAGACAAGAGTCACAAGAGGTGTCATTCTAAAAACAAATAGGGCTGCAACCCTTAGGTATAGAGTGGTAAAAACTGTCCAGTGGCACCAAAGTTTGAAGGCCTCACCAAGTGAAGCCAGAAATCTTCTAAAAAAAACTCATACGGCAGCACTTGGGTTTGGGTGGGAAACAAATTAAAACAACATCACAGTTAGATGGCAGCACAATGGGCTTCACAAAATATTAAACATGTGCACTGCTGAAAAATGTGTTTGTTTTGGTTTTCGTTTCATTTGTTTTAAAAAAAAAAAACAATTTTTTCGGGTCATTTGTCTTGATTTAAATTTGTAAATTCGTAAACTAAAAAATGTGTAATTTACAATATTAATAAATTCATAAATTCGTAAATTAGAAAATTTGTAAAATCATAAACACATCAATTAGAAAATCAAAAAATTCAAAAGAATAACTAACTAAATAATAATAACTAACTATTAAATTATAGGTATTGTAATTTCCTTTCAAATTTGGCTGTTAGTGAACGTAACAAATATGAATTTATCTAAAATTACAAATTATCCAAAGTAACGAATGCCACAAAATGAAACAAATCAAAGTTTTTCAAATCAAAAACACAAAAAAAAAGTTATTATTGTTATTGTTATTTATTATTATTATAATTAGTTATGTTCCATTCATTTAGATATGGCATTCATTATTTTGAATAATTCGTAACTTCAGATAAATTCATACTCATTACGTTCACTAACAGACAAATTTGAAAGGAAATTCCAATACCTATAATTTAATAGCTAGTTATTATTATTTAGTTATTCTTTAACATTTTCAGATTTTCTTTCTTATTTTTGGATTTTCAAATTTACGAGTTTATGAATTCACTATTTACTACGTTATTATTAGTTAGTTATTATTTAATATTTTTGGGTTATCGGATTTCAGAATTTCCAAATTTTAGAGTTTCCGAATCTATGAACTTTTGAATTCCTGAATTTTGAAATTTTTTAAATTTACGAATTTGTGAAAATTCACACGCCATTCTATTATTGTCAGCCGTAGCCCGGCCACGCTACAAACACTGGTGCCATCGCTCCCCATGCTGCAAACTATTCCATGCTGCAACTCCAGCGTTATCTGCTGTTACCTTAACTGCATCAGACTGCCATTGCCGGGGACATCCTAAGAGATCTTCCTTGCTGACACCCTACACTACGGAATCCCTTGCTGCTACACTCAAGCCCTGCAAACGGATAAGTAGCAATTGTTTCACTTGTAGTGCTATAGAAAGATCTGCTGCATATATTGCTCCTAAAAACAATTGCTGTTATTAACTTTGGCTTGTAGCAATTAACATACTACTTGGGACTGACTGTTGTGCCTATGGCTGTTTGCTGAGGAACATCTTAAAAGGACATATACTTTCAAATTAGCTGAGCTATATTTGCCTCTCTTACAAAATTATAAGTTGCCTTCATAATTCCTATTAACTACGTGCTTGACATAAGTTCTTACTTGTTTATGGGCCTATGCCCAAAGTTACTGAACATGTTCGCCTCAACTTTTCTATGCTAAGGGTTGCTGGTATTTTATACCTGCTCCCTTAGTGACCCAATGCACTACTCTATGCTAAAGTGATATGATGTAGAGAACCCCCAAACTCCTGTTCTCTCATTGGAGTGACGCCTGGGGTCCCGTACTGATAATCACTTGCATTCAGATGTGCATTTGGAATCTTCACATGTATTGTATACTTTTAAAGGCTAAGCTTGGTCGCATGTTGTAATACGTCCAACCTTAGTAGCTCAATACATTCCCTTATGTGAGAGAGAGAGATGATGTAGAGAACCCACAAACTCCTGTGTTCTGATTGGAGTGACGCCTGGGGTCCAATACTGAATTCTCACATAGCAAAGTGTATTGAAGTCCTTTCTAACCGGAGTTGTGGTTCACTCTCATTCACCATAGCTGTTACAGGGAGTCTATGGAAGGGGGGCCCCGAATTCGAAAAAACGGTGCTCCCCGGTCGTAGGTCCCCTGGACAAAAAACTTTGCACACTTGTAGAGGAGAACTGGGGCTACATGTGTGCCGGTACCGGGTCCCCAAAGTCCGGGAGATCAGGTGTAAAAAGGTGATTCGAATATAAGCTGAGGGGGGCATTTTCAGCACAAAAAAATGTGCTGAAAAACTTGGCTTATACTTGAGTATATACGGTCAGGGCCAGATTTCCCACAAGGCCACCGATGCCAGGCCTCGGGGCGGCAGTGGGTGAAGGGGCGGCGCTGCTCCTGCAGCAAATTTTCGGCTTTCGCGGCCGCCCCTGCACTAACATAGCCCCCCGCGGGCGGTGGCACTTGCTACTTAGGCAGTGTAACAATTTTTAGCCGGCAGCCATTTTCAAGAAGACCACATACTAGTTATAAACGAGAAGGGAGCCTGCCGAGTGGCTACAATAGAAATGGAGCTGTGGCACCGCCCCCTGCCCCTGGTCTGTCATCTGTGACCTGTTGTGGAAAGGGGTGGCGGGTGGGCGGTGCCGCCGCTCAATTTCTATTGTAGCCACTCGGCAGCCTCCCTTCTTGTCTATAAGTTGTCTGTGGTCTTCTGGAAAATGGTTGCCTCTAATTTGTTCCCCCTCAGCCTTCAGTAATGGAGGCGGAGACACTGCTGCTGCCTGCTGAGATATAGAAGGGCTCTAATGGGGGGGGGGCACCTGATGTAAGGAAGCACTCCGCTGGCTGGGGACAGTGACACCTGAGATGTAAGAAAGCACTCCGCTGGCTGGGGACAGTGACACCTGAGATGCAAGAAAGCACTCCGCTAGGGACAGTGACACCTGAGATGTAAGGAAGCACTCCGCTGGGGACAGTGACACCTGAGATGTAAGGAAGAACTCCACTAGGGACAGTGACACCTGAGATGTAAGGAAGCACTCCGCTGGGGACAGTGACACTTGAGATGTAAGGAAGCACTCCTCTGGCTGGGGACAGTGATATCCGGGCTCCCACTCATTCAGCATTATGGTGAATTGAACTATTTAATTTTATATTACATTGTAATAATAGATGACTCTGTGATGGCGGATCTTTTATGGGGGGCTTTGTGATGTATGACTTTATATGGGGGCTTTTTGATGGGGGGAATCTGTGATGGGGGATCGGCGGCTGTCTCGCTTATGGGTTAGTTCTTGCGGGCGCGCTCCTGTGATACAGTCGGTGTGTGTGTGTGGGGGGGGGGGGGGCAGCATTGAAGGACCCGGCCTTGGGGCGGCACAGGGAGTAAATCCAGACCTGTATATGGTATATATATACATATATATATATATATATATATTTAGCAAAGACCTTTCAAACGCGATTTTTTTGGTAAAAAAGATACTTGGGGAAAAAAACTAAACAGTAAAGTTAGCCCAATTTCCCTCCTTTTCACTTAAAAGTATTCCGATTGCCAAAATTGGTGATTCTGAACACAGTCATTTTTTTTAAATTGGCGCCATTGGCATCCGAGTAATTGGGAAGTGACCTTGCTTTTGAGATTTTTCATAGGAGAACTGATCAGAGCTGAATTCAGCTTTGTTTGGGTCTCAGCCTTGCCGGCGGGCATGCTAGATAGTGGCCCGAGAAGAGAGGTGATGGGTCCTTTAGGATAACAGCCAAGCGGCTTTAAGCCACGTTGGTTGTTGTCACTAAAGAGCCAAGTGCCCGCTCTAAAAAATGGCACTGGGGTGATGCCTGCAGCTGAGCATCAACCCGGTATAAACCCTTGAAGCCAAGAATGCAAATTTGCATGTGGTCGGCGTGAAAGAGTTAGTATTGGGTCACACCATATTTTGTTGAAAATGTTCACATTAGACAGCAGAATTTTTAATATTTTGGCATAATTGTTATTTAAACATGTTACTGAGCATTACATCCTAAACTTGTAGGGGGTAAAAGCTACACCTTTGTAGGTTTCCCAAGTAATCATCAGGTGAAGGCTCTTCAAATATTGGTATAGAATGGATATGACCCCCCTTGAAAAGCATGTTTGTTGCAACTATGTAGGGGGGTAGGTGGGATTGAGGCTGGGTTCACACCTATGTGGTTTCCCCTCATAAAAATTTGAATAGCAGAAGGTTGTGACTGGATCTCTATGGAGTCGGTTCACACATCTCCACTATGGCTCCGGTGTGAATTTGCACAGGGGTCCTGTTCATCTTTGGGTCTGTTTCAGGTCCAAATTCAGCCCAAAATTTGCCCTCTTTCAGATTCCGATAAGACCCCCGCAACAACTGGGCAAGGATTGTGGGTAAGAGGCCCATCAACACGAAGGATATGTTTGGGGGGACCCCCACCAATTTTTAAAAAAAAAATGGCAAGGGGTACCCCTTAATATTGATACCAGACCTAAAGGGCCTAATATTGACTGGAGGGCCCCCTACGCAATTTTTTCAAAGATTTTTATGTACTGTATATTGGTGGGATCTGACAATACATTATAGCCGCAAGCAATTTTAAATGACATTTTTCACAAATACATTGGGTTGTGCAGATTGTAGTCAGGAAGGACCATGAAAAAATAAGAAGGTTTGTGATAAGAGTCATCAGATAGATCAGAAGGAAGAACACAAAAAGTCCATTCATGGTTGGTGGATGGTCTGACAGACCCACAAGAGTGAAAGACGTAATCTCTGTCACATTGCTCATATTACTCTTTTTTTTCCTTTTTTTTTCACTATTGAAGAATAATATAAGTATGAATCAGAGGATTAACCAGATACACCAGACTAGAGGAAATTTCCCCCACCATGACTTGAGGTAAATATGGTCTTGAGACCTGGAACATGAGCATCAACAACCGCATCACTATTATTCCCAATGTCATAATTCACTATATATCATATTCAATTGACTTCATAAAAGACCCAGATGCAACAAACACCACCTATACCATTCTCATCATTTTGGTGGCCTAGGCCTCCCTAATCTGTGTAATTATTATCTTGAATATAGATTATCCCTATTGGCTAAATGGTATATCATCACATTAGTGGGGTTTGTTGTTGGTGACTCTTGACCAGGCCCCTCATAATTGTGTCCTGAAAGGACCAGAGTCTCTAATTTTCTTGAATGTCTAGGAAGTCCATTCTGTACCTGTTCCCATCCAACTATGATGTCATGTATCAGACTGTTCACCACCCCAACCTCTTGTGTCACAAAGATACAGCCATGGACACCGGAACTAAGGGGTACTCCCTGGTATCCCCATGGATACACACTATCCACCCACACTTCCTAAAACTGATATTCAACCAGGTTGATATGTGTGGCACATGCTCATTGTACATAAAATAAAAGCTTTTCTGCCAGCCTGGACCCAGTTCCAGGGTCTGGCTGGGCTTTCTTCCTAGGTGCTATAGCTGGCCTTGCTGCCCTTGGCATTGGTTCCTTATTCTTAACAGGACCAATCAGGTTCTCCACCACTGTATACCTTTTGACCAGCATGTCCAGCTCACCCAGCTCTGCGGGCCATCTTGCAGGGACATTTAAGGACCCATCAATTTCTATTGTTGCAGCTATATATTGACCATATGATTCAGGAAATGCATAGGGGACCTTGGTGGCCAGTCAGGGCCCTATTTCCAGTGATGAATTTCTGGGCCCATACCACATTTAGTCACCACAAATTGGGACAGGATCTCTGCTTTCAACCACTGATAATTCAGCATGCCTCTTCTTGGCAGGTCAAATTTGGCTTTTTGCAGATCACCAGTAAGGAAAGGGGTGATAATGCCAGCCTATTGGTTTTGAGGCCACCCCTATCTCTCTCTCTCTCTCTGCTATCCTCTCAAAAGTGGTTATAAACACCTCAATATCATCACTTGGTGTAAGTATTTGCAAGTAATTGCTAGCACTCATGACTTGCTGATTGCTACCGCCAATGGCTACTTGCTCTTTTCCCTGAGCAAGATGCTGCATCACCTCCTGAAAGGCAGCCACTTGTGCTTGGAGACACTTGAACCCATTGAGTAGAAAAGACGTGACATGATAGGACAAAGCATGACGTTTTACATAAAGCTTTTCTAACAGTCTTCTTTGGCATCTAAAAAAAAATTACTTTATTTTTTTTTCTACTGTAAGGCCCCGTACACACGACCGAGTTTCTCGGCAGAATTCAGCCAGAAACTCGGTCGGAGCTGGATTCTGCCGAGAAACTCGGTCGTGTGTACACTTTTCAGCGAGGAACCCGTCGAGGAACTCGTTGGGCCGAAAAGAGAACATGTTCTCTATTTCCTCGTTGTTCAATGAGGAAAGTCGGCCCACCGAGCTCCTCGGCGGCTTCCACACTGAACTCGCCGAGGAACTCGATGTGTTTGGCACGTCGAGTTTCTCGGTCGTGTGTACGGGGCCTAAGAGATGCTGTATAGAATGATCACCCATCCTCCCACTGAGTACAATATATTTCTTATCAACCATTAAGATCCAACATATATCAAAACCTACATATAATACATAAAATATTTGAAAAAGTATTATAAGTTGCTCATAAATCAAACTAAAACAATTTTTTTTAGACTTTTCTCTATTTGCCAGCTTTTACTGTATATAATGTGATCTGAGTATTTATAAAAACTTGGTTCTAATCAATAGCCTTGTAGGTGCATAAAAATGGTAGACATTTTAGTCACAGATATTTTGAGCATAACCAAAGTGTATTGAAACTGCTACATTTGGTTTGTTGGTTACAACTACGAGCTCCCGACATGTTTACATTTTATAAAGGATTTCATAAAGGACTTTGCTGAATTTTTTAAACAACTGAAAATGGCACAGAAATAAAAAGTGTCAGTGTTCACAATGATATTTTCACCATGACGCCTGGATTAATTTTAAGTGATAATACGACTTCATAAGTGCCTCCATGAGGTCCTTGTTCCTCAGGCTGTAGATCAGAGGATTCAGCAATGGATTAATGAGGGCAGACATGACTGAAAACAGTTTGTTTAAATTGAACATTTTTCTGGAGGAGGGAACCAAGTAAATAAAAATTAAGGCGGTATAAAAGATGAAGACCACGGTGAGGTGTGATGTGCAGGTGGAGAATGCTTTCCTCTTTCCAGTCTTGCTACGGATTCTAAGGATGGTCCTGAAAATATAGACATAGGGAAGAAAGGTCAAAAGAAAGGCTCCCAGTCCTGCACTAGCACTTAATAAAAATAGGACCACCATGTTTATGAAAGGGTCAGTACATGTAATTTGATATAAGTGTGGAAGGTCACAAAAGAAGTTGTGGATGGAAGATGTTCTGCAGAAGGACAACCTGAGCAAAAATAAAGTATATACCAAAGAGATGCAATATCCTGCAACCCAGATCAGAGAGGCCATTTGAATACAGACTCTCCAAGACATAATTAGTTTGTAATGTAGAGGGTGGCAGATGGCAATGTATCGGTCGTAGGACATAGCCGAGAGCAAGAAAACTTCTGAATCAGCATAGGAGAGGTAGAAAAAAACTTGGGTTATACAGGCAGGAATGGATATTGAACGTCTTTTTGTGACCAAATCAAAGAGCATCCTTGGTGCCGTCACTGATGAATAGGACATGTCCAGAAATGCCAAGTTGGCAAGAAAAAAATACATTGGGTTGTGCAGATTGTAGTCAGTGAGGACCAAGAAAAAAATAAGAAGGTTTGTGATAAGAGTCATCAGATAGATCAGAAGGAAGAACACAAAAAGTCCATTCATGGTCAGTGGATGGTCTGATAGACCCACAAGAGTGAAAGAGGAAATCTCTGTCATATTCCTCATATTATTATTTTTTCTCTGTTTAAATGTATCAGTATAGAAGAATACTAGAATGATGGGTCTGAGGATTAATAGGAAAAATTGAACAGTGTGTCTACACAATACACTCTGGTTTACATGTAGGCATTTCTAGCACTGAATGATTTATTCTTATATAAAATGTTGGCATTCCCTCAGGATAATCTGCTGTGTTGTAAGAACACAAAGCTGAAAGTCTCATTATTGATCTCTAAAGATTTAATTTATAACACCTTGGGAACCCCTTTTCTATAATGGAGAACAGTCTTTAAAATTTGAATTTAGAATCCACAGAAAGTGTTTTTACCTTTTTGTCACCTATTTTGGCTTAGTGCTTAGTGGATAAAATGATCTAAAACAATATAAAAGGAGCTCTAATTTTCTTTTTGCTTCCATCATCTTGTAGCTACATTTTATAAGGGCTTCCAAAAAAAAACTTAATTGAATTACACAGTTGATAGTAATGAAAGTAAAAAAAATTCCAGGGTCAACACAATTTGGTAGAAGCAACAACAGTCCAAAATTCAGAAACACAAGAAACAGGTAGATGTTTTACTGACAAACATTAGAGCTTCAGCAACTTACATTGGGGTGGCTAATAATTGGCCAGTGGTCAATGGACGGGAGCACCAACAAACCTAAAATTGGAGACATGAGTCACAGAGAGGTGTCATTCTATAACTAAATAGAGAGACGGCCCTTAGGTATGGAGGAGTAAAAACTGGCCTGTGGCACAAAAGTTTGAAGGCCGCACCGACAGCCCTAAAAGTGAAGGCAAAAATCTTCTTAAAAAATTTGAGCTGCAGCCCTTAAATTTTGTTGGGTAAAAATTGGTCAATGAAACCACAGTTTTGAAGGCCGTTAAGACACAAGCCACAGTCAGCTATCTACTTAAGAATAACAGGCCTTTGTTTTTTTGGGGGGGGGGGGGGCTGACCAGAAGCATCACAGTTCGATGGCAGCACAATGGGCCAAAATGCAGAGAAAGAAGTCATAATGAGGTTCTTTATAAACAAACTGTAGCTTCAGCCATTTTAAACTTTATAGGTTTTTATTTTGTCTACAAAACATTTGTTTTCAGTTGTTTCACAAATAGTACACAATTCAATCCAATATAAGATTAATAATATTAATTTTTGATAAGAGGACCTGTATCTGAATAGTAGTCTACTTATCTACTTACCAGGAGCATGTGGTAGAGGGAAACAAAGATAAAGGTACCAAAATTAATACATTGGTCAATAAGTTGACCACGTTTCCCATTTGTCGTGGAATTGTTGCATGGTGTCATGGATAGAGGGATGAATTCTCTTAATAAGAATTAGCCATTCTGTTATAGACTTGAGCTATGGGGGTTTATTGTGAATGCCAATGTAAGGCGATAACCCCATTGTACTACAGGGTGGGCCATTTATATGGATACACCTTAATAAAAGGGAATGGTTGGTGATATTAACTTCCTGTTTGTGGCACATTAGTATATGTGAGGGGGGAAACTTTTCAAGATGGGTGGTGACCATGGCGGCCATTTTGAAGTCGGTCATTTTGAATCCAACTTTTGTTTTTTCAATAGGAAGAGGGTCATGTGACACATCAAACTTATTGGGAATTTCACAAGAAAAACAATGCTTGGTTTTAACGTAACTTTATTCTTTCATGAGTTATATACAAGTTTCTGACCACTTATAAAATGTGTTCAATGTGCTCTCCAGTGACATGCGGCGAGTGCTACGCTGTGGGCTCTTGCTGAATGAAGCTAGGACATCCACTGATGTTTCTTCATTAGACCCCTTTCACACTGGATACGCCTATAGCGGAGCCTTAAAATCGCGGAAAAATAGTGGTGTTTTACCGCGATTTTAAGGCTCCGCTATAGGCGTATCCAGTGTGAAAGGGGTCACATTTGGTGGAATTGTACTCTAGGCCAACCATTCTGGAGAGAAGTACACCCTAATAACTTGAGTCACCACGTACACTCTGGACTACAACCCTGATCAATATCTCCTACACCATACAACTCTACCTAGGCAGGACTATCGCAAATCGCTGGCTATGCAAAAGGTCAATGCCGCCAGACTCTGCATTCCTGTTCACTGGCAATCTACGGATATACCAACCATCAGGGAATGGTTGATCAGTATTGCTAATATATATACAAAAGTTCACAAACATCTGGGCCTGTTGGACTCATTTCAAGACTACTGAGAGCCATAGCTCCTATTTTCCTTCACCGAACACAACTACCTAGATTATAAAATGGAAATATCCATACCTTTAGCTCAGGTGAGGGGTTCAGATTGGAGAGTGGTCCCCACCACCCTCCCTTTCCTTTCCCTATCCTATCTTTTTTACCCCCTTTCCCTACCTTACTTTCTCTTTCCCTCCTATAATCTTTTTTCCTCCCAATATCTACATACCCGATAAAATAATTTTGACACCCCACCACAATCAACCATAAACTCTCCTGCAACATAGGAGTCAAGTTAAATGACTCTACCACTACCAGGGTTAGACCTGATGATATTGGTCTCAATGGTTGGTATTGTTACCATTGATAACGATACTTGACTCAAAACCGATTCTGTCACCTAAAAATATTAGTTTGTTGATTGTTAATGCAACATTTAAGATCTCTTATGAATTATATTGTTAAAAAGTTTTTCACCGTTCTCTATGTGAGATCATATAGTATTGTCATGGATATACAGTAATGTTTGTCTGTCAGCTTACCTCTCCTCCATGTGTTCACCTTTAGAGGCCAGCCACTCTCACCTGGCTGCTTAAGTAATCTCTCCTCCAAGCATGGCTCCACCCCAGGTCCTATCAGGGAACTCCATATTAACCTGTGCACTGCAAGCCAGCCCTGCTGATCAACGTTGTAAGTTTAGCTTTCGTGTGTGACTTGCTGTGTCTTCTACGTCTGATTCCAGTTACCGATCTTGGCTTGTTCTTGAATATCCCTACCTGCTTGTGACCCTGACTTTTGGCATGTTCTATGTTTATCCTTATCTGCTTGTCGCCCCGACCTTTGGCTTATCCCCTCACTATCCTCCTGTAGCCTACTGTGAGCGTGAGCTGGGAGACTATGGGGGCTGCGACCTTGAGCCAGTTGCAGTCCAGTCCATCCTCACCACTGGAGGCTCTGGTGAACACCTGCTGACTCTTAGACTCAGCGCATTGGGGAATCTTATGCTCTAGCTCCCTGTGGGATCTGTGTTGGTTCTCCAGTAGACCTGCCTTTCTTAACCACCCAGAGTTCCATCCACAGCAGTCAGCTGTAGGGTCCACTAGCGTAGCGTGCACTCCTGACCTCAATGGTGTGCATCTGTCATCTGGCCTCAGGTGACCTGACAAGTATACAAATCTCTGTTATTGCAGTTATCAAATGGTTGATAACTGCAATACCAGATATTTGTATACTATATGATATCCAACAACTATATAATGATTTCATGAAATGTTTAATATTTTAAATTTTTGTCAATAAAATATTTGTTTAAAATAATGTATTGTAAAGTTCCTTTCTGGTACCGTAATAGCGGAATCATGTTTGTCCGTTGTTGTAAATAGTATATAGGATGAGGTACCCCCATAGCCTATTCCCCTTTTCCCTTTTCTTATAGATAGCCAAAGTGTATTAAAACAGCTACATTTGGTTTGTGGGTTACAATGACTCCTAGTCATGTAGGGGTAAGTACAACTATGAGCACCCGACATTTTATAAAGGACATTGCAGAATTTTTTTAGACAACTGAAATGGCACAGAAATAAACTAAGTGTCAATGTTCACAATTACATTTTCATCATGATGCCTGGATTAATTTTAGATGATAATAAGACCTCAGCAGTGCCTCCATGAGATCTTTGTTCCTCAGGCTGTAGATCAGAGGATTCAGCAATGGGTTAATGAGGGCAAATATGACTGTAAAGAGTTTGTTTAAATTGACCATATCATTGGAAGTGGGAACAAAGTAAATAAAAATTATGGAGCCATAAAAGATGAAGACCACGGTGAGGTGTGATGTGCAGGTGGAGAAGGCTTTACTCTTTCCAGTCTTGCTACGGATTCTAAGGATGGTCCTGAAAATATAGACATAGGGAAGAAAGGTCAAAATAAAGGCTCCCAATCCTGTACTACCACCAAATAAGAATACGACCATCATGTTTATGAAAGGGTCAGTACATGTAATTTGATATAAGTGTGGAAGGTCACAGAAGAAGTTGTGGATGGAAGATGTTCTGCAGAAGGACAACCTGAGCAAAAATAAAGTATATACCAAAGTGATAGAATATCCTCCAACCCAGATCAGAGAGGCCATACGAGTACAGACCCTCCAAGACATAATTAGTTTGTAATGTAGAGGGTGGCAGACGGCAATGTAGTGGTCGTAGGACATAGCCGAGAGCAAGAAAACTTCTGAGCCAGCAAAGGAGGTGTAGAAAAAGACTTGGGCTATACAGGCAGGAATGGATATTGAACTTCTTTTTGTGACCAAATCAAAGAGCATCCTTGGTGCCGTCACTGATGAATAGGACATGTCCAGAAATGCCAAGTTGGCAAGAAAAAACTACATTGGGTTGTGCAGATGGTAGTCAGTGAGGACCAAGAAAAAAATAAGAAGGTTTGTGATAAGAGTCATCAGATAGATGAGAAGGAAGAACACAAAAAGTCCATTCATGGCCAGTGGATGGTCTGATAGACCCACAAGAGTGAAAGATGAAATCTCCGTCACATTTTTCATATTATTTTTTTTCTCTGTTTAAATTTATCAGTATATAAGAATAATAAAATGATGGATCTGAGGAGTAATAGGAAAAAAAATGTACAGTGTACCTACACAATACACTCAGGCTTACATGTAGGCATTTCTATCACTGAATGATTTATTCTTATATAAAATGTTGGCATTCCCTCAGGATAATCTGCCGTGTTGTAAGAACACAAAACTGAATATCTCATTATTGATCTCTAAAGATTTCATTTATAACACCTTGGGAGCCCCTTTTCTATAATTGAGAACAGTCTTTTAAATTTTAATTTAGAATCCACAGAAAGTGTTTTTACCTTTTGGTCACCTATTTTATTTTATTGTGAAAAGGAATGAAAACTGCGCTAACCCACAAGAAAACAAATATAAAGCAGTCAGTACTCAAACAAACAAAGTAAATCAGGATAATAAATAAATAGTGCAGCGCTAAATAAATCAAACACAATTCTTATAGTGACATAAGATCAGTAGTGTTAAGTGCAAAAACCACAACTAAATACAATAATGTGAAAGTCCAAGTGCGATGACCGCACAACGTGGAATATTGCAATACTGGATGAATCAAATGAACACAAAATGTGTACAACTAATAGATAAAAGTCCATGTGCAGTGGTCACACAATGTGAAATAAATATTCTTCCGAATAACAGCACTGGATGGTGAATGGCTAATTGCCTGATGGAATCACGAAGACTTCACATATAGACAAAATAATGTACTCTTACCATATGGTGTGGACTCAGCTGTTTTACAACAGTAAGTCTAATGAGCTTTATGGTCTCAGAGGACCTGGATCAATATGGCAGGGTCTCCCAGGTTGGCGATATGATCTCAATAACTCCGGTGGGGTGGATCCCAGAAAATGAGGAAATGGGCCAATAGACCTTTTGCTGCAGGATGGGTGTGGACCAATTCTTATAGTCTCCAAAAAATGGAAGACAAAAAGAGTGCTCCAAATGGTGCAGGTCACAAAAACCATGAAAGGTTTATTTAAAAAAGAGTCATGTAAAAATGACAAACAGAATAAAAGTGATCATGTAAATAACAAATTAAAAGCAGTATGGGGTGCTGTGAAGCAGAATTGTATTGGTTAGTGGACAAAGTGATCTAAAACAATATAAAAGGACCTCTGCTTTTCTTTTTGCTTCCATCATTTTGTAGCTACATTATAAAAGGGCTTAAACTTACATTGGGGTGGCTAATTAATTGGCCAGTGGTCAATACACAGAAACACCAACAATCATAAAATTGGAGACATGAGTCACAGAGAGGTATCATTCCCTGCATCCCTTCGGTATAGAGTGGCAAAAATTGGCCAGTGATACCAAAGTTTGAAGGCCGTACCAAGTGTAGCCAGTAATCTTCTTTTAAAACTCCTACTGCAGCCCTTGATTTTGGGTGGGAAACAAATTAGTACAGTGTAGCGCTACCCCCCGAAGGAGCCATTTAAGTATGTTTGGTTCCGTACTCTTCCTCTCAACCTAAGTATGTTTGGTTCCGTACTCTTCCTCTCAACCTAAGTATGTTTGGTTCCGTACTCTTCCTCTCAACCTCAGTATGTTTGGTTTCATACTATGCCTCTCAACCTTAGAATGTTTGATTCCGTACTCTTCCTCTCAACCTAAGTATTTTTGGTTCCGTACTCTTCCTCTCGACCTCAGAATGTTTGGTTCCGTACTCTTCCTCTCAACCCAAGTATGTTTGGTTTCGTACTCTTCCTCTCATCCTCAGTATGTTTGGTTTCGTACTCTTCCTCTCAACCTAAGTATGTTTGGTTCCGTACTATGCCTCTCAACCTAAGTATGTTTGGTTTCGTACTCTTCCTCTCAACCTAAGTATGTTTGGTTCCGTACTCTTCCTCTCAACCTAAGTATGTTTGGTTCCGTACTATGCCTCTCAACCTAAGTATGTTTGGTTTCATACTCTTGCTCTCAACCTCAGTGTGTTTGGTTTCGTACTCTTCCTCTCAACCTCAGTATGTTTGGTTTTATACTCTTCCTCTCAACCTCAGTATGTTTGGTT
Organism: Rana temporaria; assembly: GCF_905171775.1. Taxonomy (NCBI): domain Eukaryota; kingdom Metazoa; phylum Chordata; class Amphibia; order Anura; family Ranidae; genus Rana; species Rana temporaria. Next base: position 2,431,191 of record NC_053495.1, on the reverse strand, counting down.
CTGTACTCTTCCTCTCAACCTCAGTATGTTTGGTTTCGTACTCTTCCTCTTAACCTCAGTATGTTTGGTTTCGTACTCTTCCTCTCAACCTAAGTATTTTTGGTTCTGTACTCTTCCTCTCAACCTCAGTATGTTTGGTTCTTTACTCTTCCTCTCAACCTAAGTATGTTTCGTTCAGTACTCTTCCTCTCAACCTAAGTATGTTTGGTTCCGTACTCTTCCTCTCAACCTAAGTATGTTTGGTTCCGTACTCTTCCTCTCAACCTAAGTATGTTTGGTTTCGTACTCTTCCTCTCAACCTAAGTATGTTTAGTTCCGTACTCTTCCTCTCATCCTCAGTATGTTTGGTTCCGTACTCTTCCTCTCAACCTTAGTATGTTTGGTTCCGTACTCTTCCTCTCAACCTAAGTATGTTTGGTTTCGTACTCTTCCTCTCAACCTAAGTATTTTTGGTTCTGTACTCTTCCTCTCAACCTCAGTATGTTTGGTTCTGTACTCTTCCTCTCAACCTAAGTATGTTTTGTTATGTACTCTTCCTCTCAACCTAAGTATGTTTGGTTCCGTACTCTTCCTCTCAACCTAAGTATGTTTGGTTCCATACTCTTCCTCTCAACCTAAGTATGTTTGGTTTCGTACTCTTCCTCTCAACCTAAGTATGTTTGGTTCCGTACTCTGCCTCTCAACCTAAGTATGTTTGGTTTTGTACTCTTCCACTCAACCTAAGTATGTTTGGTTCTGTACTCTGCCTCTCAACCTCAGTATGTTTGGTTCCGTACTCTTCTGTACTCTTCCTCTCAACCTCAGTATGTTTGTTTCTGTACTCTTCCTCTCAACCTAAGTATGTTTGGTTTCGTACTCTTCCTCTCAACCCTAAGCACAGTCTAAGTGCAAGGACCAATGAGAAACTCACACGTTATGATAAAACACAGAAATTGTCTTTACTGCAATATTTCTGTGGAAAAGAGTACCAAACAGCAACCATATATATTCAAGTAATGCAATTGGAGAGCAATTACTGAGATTAAGAGAAATATAGCTCAATACCATATCCAGGCTACTTTCAGAGCAGAGACAAACACTTCACTAACAATAAATCACAATATGGCAATCTGTACCAGATTGGTTACCTTTACTCAGATTGGCTCTATGAGTCCAGGCAGGAGGAGAGCAGAGGAATGACCCTCTTATGTCAGGCCTCTCTCTTCTCTCCCCTGACACCACAGGCCCGAACTTTAAACACTTTATTCAAATCAACTGTAGGTTTGGGGTGACCAGACTCCAGCGATAGGTGCGTTTTTCAGTGAGTACGCCAGTCCAGAACTGAGTTTTTAAGGGCCTGGTAGCCCACTTTTATTTAAAAGCACCAAAGTTCACAAATACATTAGCAGCCCTCGCAGGGGGTTCCACTATTCCTGTATCTTGCCAACTCAACAGTTTAGCCTCCTGGCTTTCATACTTGCCATCCGGCTGTTTCAGGCCTGTAGCCTAGGCCTAAGTTCTGTTCCTCAGAACAAACAGTTTCCTAGAGTTAAGCACACACCTAGCTTACTCCTGTCAGCATCTTGCTGCTCAATCATCAAACGACATCTGCCTCCTGCAGATATGCATGCTCTAGGTGTCCCAATGCAGCATCTCTGACTCCTCTCAGAGGGATTGGGAATCCACCTGATTCCCAGGAACAGACTTCCTGCCTGTGGGGTGGGGCTCTGAGCCATGTCAGAGTCAGAACTAAAAAGCCCAAGACACAGCTGTGCAATTAATGTGTCTTTCTCTCTAAAATCTGGCGTAAACCAGCAATCTTTCACATAGCACAGAGTCCCACCCTCACACAACATATAATGGCTTAACTTCCTAGATAAACTGTCCCACACACACCCACTGCATGTACATAGCCCCCTGCATGTACATAACGGGTCCATAAGGCACTAGTAGCTTCAGTCATTTTGAAGAAAGTTTGTGTCTTCAGGTAGCCATTTTCGATGGTGCACTTAAACTCCTGAAAAGCAGGGCCAAACCAAAACTACTGGATTATCAAGTGAGGAAGGCAGGATCTTTCTCAGCAAGGTGAAAGGACAATGGTGTCAGTATACAGTGTCCCTGGGAATGGATGACCTTATTCTTTAACCCGTGGCACTACAAGTGTCAGCAAGATGACTAACAGCAATGATTTCTGTATTCATCATAATCTATAAGCCATAAAGTTCATTCCGAAAAAAGTCTTTAAGGCAAAGCAGCGTCTTCAAATGATAAATTTTACACCGTTAGGTGGCAGTATAGTGAAAAACACCCAGTGGAACTGATCCAGCCTAAGTGCTTGGGCAGTAGTTCATTGGAAATTGTCAGGTGTATGGAGAATCCACCTTTACCACACCACGTGATTCCACTCTCTTAAGAAATGCACTTACCAGAATTATGTCAAAACACTCTTTGTATATGTGTAGCACTGACCCCCGAAGGAGCTGCTGGTTTAATTTGGGCCTGCACTCTACCAATAAACCCCACTAACTTGGCTCAATCCCCTTGGCACAGCTGTGATGCAATACAATACAATGTAAGACAATACAAAATACCTGTATTATAACCCCAGGATCCACTGACTGCACTTGGAGTGAGAAAAGCAGTACGCCACAACAACTGGATACTTAACCAGAGATATATTTTACTGTGAAATATGCAAAAAAGTGATTACAGTAATTGTGCTGTCATCCCAACGTAAGACGACAGCACAATTGATTTAAACATAAGCTATTTGAAAACAGTATACATAAACATTTTATACCTGGGAGCTCCCCCTACTTTATTAGCTATGCGTGAGATCTCACTTAAAGTACTTGGTCTTGGATCTTCTTTTCTTCGCTAGCTAAAGTGATTTGTAATCCACAGTTTTGATGAGTCAAATTGAAGTGAAAATGCTCCTGGTGTAACTGCAACAACTATTTTAAAATCGCTTGAAATGTCAAATTAGATAGGCCTCAAGCCTTCTCAGTTTCAGTTCCTCTGCTCCTCTGTGGAACTATAAATCCCAGTGAGGCCTGTATATGAGTCTAACTGCGTGTAAACTTAGCAAACTGTGGGTCGTGACCCGCTCACCCACTGGATCGGAGCTCCGGGTAGTAACTTTTGTTCAGGGTCCTGTGACTGCAACTTGCTTCTCTGTCAGCTCTGTTCAGCTCCACTGGATTGATCCGGTTCTCCGATGCTCGGGTGAGTGTCTCTCGGTCTCTGCAATCCGGCCACTGTCCTCTAGCTCTCCCAGCTCAGCCTTTCGCTCCCCAGCAGCTTGGCATCCGCCTCCAGCAGGCTTTGTTTACACTCCTGTCTCCCCTTGTCTCCAAGGCAACCAAAATACTAAACAAAACATCTCTCTGCATTACCAGTATTTGGTCACTAGATGGCTCCAAATACTTAAACATAGCAATGTCCATAGACGTTGTATTAAAGTATGCAAACACACATCAATATACAAGAATGTCAGTGCTACATATGTTACGCCCAGACAGTAATATCAAGGGATAATCTTCCAGGATATCTCTAATAGTTCACCGGGTCAATGGATTGGTGCACTCCAATTCACATTATTCTCACTCATATGACCATAAGCAGTTCCATGGGCTTACAGCTGTTTCCACCTCAGATACTCCCCTGTGATTGGCTGAGGAAAACCTGTCACTTACAGCTATCCCCTCAGGTGTTCCCACCTTCCAGCTCCTCTCCTTGACAACACCTGTTACCTCACCTTATCTCACTGTGATGTAACAGGTGTTGTCAGGGAGAGGCCTAACTCGCACAGGAAAAACTCCCTCTCCCTTAGGTCTGATCTCTTCCTGCACCTCGTGCTATCTGACAATCCCTCAGAAAAGCAATATGGAGTCTTTGGTTCCTCTTCTGCAAAGCATTCTGGCTGTTGCAGTTTCATACAGTTCAATCTGAATGTGAAACTTGAGTCCTGGAACTACAATTCCCTTGATGCTTTGCTACTTGGTGGTAATCACCCTGCTGACAGGATGTGATGACACAGAGTCTTAGCTGGCACTAGAGGGAAGCGGTCTCACTGCAACAATGTTGCAGAGTGTCTTCTGATACTGCAGGTAAGATAGCCAGCTCCCTGCTACATCAGCATCACAGTTAGAAGGCAGCATATTGGGCACAAAATATATAGAAACATAAAGTATACAATCCAATATAAGTTTAAAAAATAAATAAAATAGGTTTTTATTTTGTCTACAAACATTTGTTTTCAGTTATTTCACAAATACTGTAGTACACAATTCAATCCAATATGAGATTATTAATATTATTCATTGATGAGAGGATCTGTATCTGAATGGTCACCTACTTAAATATACACATGGGTCATGTATTAAGGGGAAACAAAGAATAAGGTACCAAAATTAGGGCCAGATCCTCAAAAGGGATACGCCGGCGTATCTACTGATACGCCGTCGTATCCCTGTTTCTATCTTTGGAACTGATCCACAGAATCAGTTTCCAAAACATAGGCAGAAGATCCGACATGTGTAAGGGACTTACACTGCCGGATCTTAGGATGCAGTACCGCATCCGCCGCTGGGGGCATTTCGAGACGAAATGCCGCTTCGGGTATGCAAATTAGCACTTACGGAGATCCACGAAGCTTTTACGCTTCGTTTTTTCTCCGTAAGTATTAAGTTGCATGTGTAAAATTAGAGCTGCTTTTACAAAGTGTAAACTGTTTACACCTTGTAAAAGTAGACCCTTCTTACCCGTGACGCTGTTATTTTTTTTTTTTCCCCGCCGTATCTTTTTTTTTTTCGACGCAACTTTTTTTACCCGGCGCGATTCACAAAACTCGGCGTAACGTAAAACCGCGCTATGCACGTCGGGAAAATGACGTCGTGGATCGGGCACTTAGGTAGAAATTTTGCGGCAGTGTAACTTAAATCAGAATATTTAAGTTACGGCGGCTCTTTGTGGATCTGGCCCTTAGTACCCTTAGTACCTTCAAAATTAGTAGTCGATAATTTGACCATGTGTCCCATTCGTGGAATTGTTGCATGGTGTCATGGATGGAGGGATGAACTCTCTTCATAAGAATTTGCCATTCTGTTATAGACTTGAGCTATGGGGGGTTTACTGGGAGTGCCAATGTAAGGCGATAACTGGACATGTGCAATTCGTTTAGTTCTGAATTCGTTGTTTTTTTTATTTTATTTTATTCTTTACATTTATTTTACATTTATTTTATGTTTAATCTCTTTTATTAAAGTGAAGTTCCAGCCTTTTTATGTTTATTAAAAGTCAGCAGCTACAAAAAGTTTAGCTGCTGACTTTTAATAAACGGATACTTACCTGCTCCACGGTCCGGCGACGTGGCCACCCGGAGCGCCGCTCCTCTCCCCCCTCTCCACCGGAGTCTCCATTCACACTGTGCGCTCTAGGAGTGTCACGTGTCCCAGGAGATCGTCTAGAGCAGTGGAAAATGAACTTCCTCTGAAAACACAAGTTATGCTAAAACGTTCCAAAAGATCTTCTTTGGCATCTAAAAGGTCCTATTGATTTAGCAAAACTTTTTTTTTTTTATTCTTTTTTATTTTAATATATTACTTAGGGCTAGTTTACACTGGCTTCAAAACAAGGCTTTGGACAGGCTTTGTTAAAGTTCTCTGAATGCCAGTCAAAGCTCCTGACACTAAATAAAATGGTTAGCTTACAGTCCTGTTAACACCTTGCTTTTGCTTGGTGCTTCGCTGAGGCTTCGGTGGGGCTTTAATGGGGCTTTGGTGGAGCTTTGATGAGGCTTCAATGAGGCTTTGCTGAGGCCTTGATGAGCCTTCGGTGGGGCTTTGGTGAGGCTTCCTGGGACTCTGATGAGGCTTCAGTGGGGCTTCAACCAAGTTTTGCCATAGACTTCAATGGAGGCTTTGAAGATGCTTTGAAGCACCACTTAAAGCTACTTGGGGTATTATTTTTTGAAGCAAAGGAAAGCAAAAGCAAGTTGTAAACAGGACTGTAAGCTAATCATTTTATAAAGTGACAGGAGCTTTGACTGGCGTTCAGAGACCTTTAACAAAGCGTGTGTGAAGCCTTGTTTTGAAGCAGTTGTAATCTAGCTTTGCCATAGACTTCTATGGAGGCTTTGAAGATGCGTTGAAACACCACTAAAGCTACTTGGGGTATTATTTTTTAAAAGCAAAGCCGAAGCAAAGGAAAGCAAAGCAAGGTGTAAACAGGACTGTAAGCTAACCATTTAATTTAGTGACCGAGCTTTGACTGACAATCAGAGAGCTTTAACAAAGCCTATCCGAAGCCTTGTTCTGAAGCAAGTGTAAACTAGCCCTTAATGTGTGTTGAAGCCGAAGCAAGTGTAAATGAGCCCTTATGCCGCGTACACACGATCGGTCCAACTGATGAGAACGGTCTGATGGACCGTTTTCATCGGACCAAACCGATCGTGTGTGGGCCCCATCGGTTATTTATCCATAGGTTAAAAAAAATCAATCTTGTTTTAAATTTATACTGATGGATACCTAACCGATAGAAAAAAACGATCGTTTGTAGGCACGTTCATCGGTTAAAAATCCACGCATGCTCAGAATCAAGTCGACGCATGCTTGGAAGCATTGAACTTCGTTTTTTTTCAGCATGTCGTTTTTTTTTACGTCACGGCGCTCTAACCGATGGTGTGTAGGCACGACTGACCATCAATAAGCTTCATCGGATGGACCGATCGTGTGTACAGGGCTTTACAGTATCAACCATAAAGATCTAACGCATATCAAAACCTAAATCAGGGTTCCTGTACTTGGGAGAGAAAAAAGGAGAAAATAATTTGTCTAAAAAATTTGAGAAAGCAATAATTATATGTTGTTCAATATTCAGACTTAAACTGCATTTTTGTTTCAAAATAATTATCTGTTTAGGGTTAGTCAGCTTCTAAATAATCTGATCAGATTATTGATTAAAAACTTTGTTGCATTTTAAAGCATTTTAGGTGCATAAAAAACTCTTTACAAATGTGGTAGATAATTTAGTCTATTATTAGTTATTTTGAGGTTATCCAAAGCAAAGCAAAACATCAGCGGTTCTCATCATCTGCTCCGCATGCTACGTAGACTCATCCCCTTCATCCTGAAACAGGACACGGAAGTAGTGGTTGGAACTATCATCAACTCACGACTCGACTACGCAAATTCCCTCTACTTAGGACTACCGAAATACCAGATTTCATGTCTACAAGTCGTCCAGAACTCGGCAGCCAGACTGGTAACTGGTAAAAAGCCGTGGGAATTAGTCTCCCCGGTATTGAGGTCCCTCCACTGGCTGCCCGTACAGGACCGGGTGACATTCAAGACACTCTGCCTCACCCACAAATGTATACAGGGGAACGCTCCCCAATACTTAAGCAAGAAAATAAAACCCTACGTCACCAAGCGTGTGCTCCGGTCAACCAACCAAAACCTTCTCCAAATTCCTAAATCTCGCTACAAATCTAAGGGAGAACGTAGATTTTCGGTCCAAGGACCACGGCTCTGGAATGCTCTACCCACTACCATCCGCTTGGAGGAAAACCATCGGGCCTTTAGGAAAAAACGAAAGACCCACCTCTTCTGAAAGACCGGTACGACTCTGGATGCCAAGTGCCTTGAGGCGATTAAGTTCGCATTTGTTGCGCTATACAAGTTACTCACTCAAAAGGGAGAAAATAATTTAGTGACAATATTTGAAAAATTATTATATGTTGCTCATTAATCAAACTAAACTCAGATGTTTCCCTATTTGTCAGCTTTTAAACAATCTGATCTGGGTATTTATAATTTTTTTTTACAATTAATATCCTGGTAGTTGCATACAAAAGGGCAGACAAATGAGTCACAGCTATTTTTGAGAATAACACAAGTGTATTAAAACTGCTACATTTGGTCTGGTCATAACCTATGGTTATGTAAGGGTAGGTACAAGTATGAGCACCCAACAGGTCTTCATTTTATAAAAGACAATACTGGCATTTTTAATTAGTTAAAAATGACACACAATTTCAAAAATGTCAAAGCTCACAGTGATATTTTCAGAATGATGCCCGGATTAACTTTAAGTGATAATAAGACCTCATAAGTGCCTCCATGAGATCTTTGTTCCTCAGGCTGTAGATCAGAGGATTCAGCAATGGGTTAATGAGGGCAGATATGACTGTAAACAGTTTGTTTAAACTGAACATATCACTGGAGGAGGGAACCAAATAAATGAAAATTAAGGAGCCATAAAAGATGAAGACCACGGTGAGGTGTGATGTGCAGGTGGAGAATGCTTTCCTCTTTCCAGCCTTGCTATGGATTCTAAGGATGGTACTAAAAATATAGACATAGGGAAGAAAGGTCATAAGAACGACTCCGAATCCAACACCAACACTTGCTATGAATATGACCACCATGTTTATGAAGGTATCAGTACATGTAATTTGATATAAGTGTGGAAGGTCACAAAGGAAGTTGTGGACAGAAGTTGGTCCACAGAAGGACAACCTGAGCAAAAATAAAGTATGAACCAAAGAGAGAGAACATCCTGCAACCCAGACCAGAGAGGCCATACAAGCACAGACCCTCCAAGACATAATTAGTTTATAATGTAGAGGGTGGCAGATGGCAAGATAGCGATCGTAGGACATAGCCGAGAGCAAGAAAAGCTCTGAATGAGCAAAGGAGAGGTAGAAAAAGACTTGGGATATACAGGCAGGAATGGATATCGATCGGGTTTTTGTGACCAAATCAAAGAGCATCCTTGGTGCCGTCACTGATGAATAGGACATGTCCAGAAAAGCCAAGTTGGCAAGAAAAAAATACATTGGGTTGTGCAGATGGTAGTCAGTGAGGACCAAGAAAAAAATAAGAAGGTTTATTATCACAGTCATCAGATAGATCAGAAGGAAGAACGCAAAAAGTGCATTCATGGTCAGTGGATGGTCTGATAGACCCACAAGAGTGAGAGACGTAATCTCTGTCACATTTCTCATATTATTCTTTTCTCTTAGATCTGAGGAGTGATAGGAAAACCTGTCCGGTGTACCTACACAGTACACTCAGGTTTGCTTGTAACATTTCTCGCAGCAAATGATTTATTCTTATATAAAATGTTGTCATTCCCTCAGGACGGTCTGCTGTGTTGTAAGAACACAAAGCCTCATTAAAGGTCTCTAAAGATCAATTTTGTTTAACACCTTGGGGATCCCCTTTCCTATAATTGAGGACAGTCTTTGAAATTTGAATTTAAGATTCACAGAAACAGTTTTTATCTTTTTATCACCTATTTTACTTATTGGTTAATAGACAGAGTGATCTAAAACAATACAAAAAAAAACATTGCTTTTCTTTTAGCTTTCATCCTTTTGTAGACATTTTTAACCACTTGCTTACTGGGCACATAAACCCCCTTCGTGCCCAGGCGAAATTTCAGCCTCCGGCACTGCGTCACTTTAACTGACATTTGCGCGGTCGTGCGACGTGGCTCCCAAACAAAATTGACGTCCTTTTTTCCCCACAAATAGAGCTTTATTTTGGTGGTATTTTATCACCTCTGCGGTTTTTATTTTTTGCGCTATAAACAAAAATAGAGCGACAATTTAAAAAATATATATATTTTTTTTACTTGTTGCTATAATAAATATCCCATTTTTTTTTTAAAAAAAATATTTTTTTTCTCAGTTAAGGCCGATACATATTTTTTGACGTATTTTTGTAAAAAAAAAAAATCGCAATAAGCGACTGGTTTGCGCAAAAGTTATAGTGCTTACAAAATTGGGAACAGAATTATTATTATTTTTTTTATTTTTTAACTAGTAATGGCAGGGATCTGCGATTTTTATTGAGACTGCGATATTGCGGCGGACGTATCGGACACTTTTGACACAAATTTGGGACCATTCACATTTATACAGCGATCAATGCTATAAAAATGCCCTAAATACTGTATAAATGTGACTGGCAGGGAAGGGGTTAACACTAGGGGGTGAGGAAGGGGTTAAATGTGTATCCTGGGTGTGTTCTAACTGTGTGGGGGGAGGGGAGTGACTGGGGGAGGTGACCGATGCTGTGTCTCTATGTACAAGGGACACAGATCGGTCTCCTCTCCTCTGACAGAACGTGGAGCTCCACGTCCCTGCTGTCACCTGCCGTGTCACCGACGATCGCGTGTACCCGGCGGACATCGCGGCCGCCAGGTACACGCATCGGCTCTTCGGCGATGCGCTGGGACAGTGTTTACCCGCCGCGCACCCCCCAGTGACACGCGCGGGTAATGCACATAAAAGGACCTCTAAAGACGTCCACTCTGCACTTGAGAGCCGCGCTGTGGACGTCTTTTGTCTATAGCGCGGATCTCAAGTGGTTAAGGGCTGTTGATTAAAAACTTAATTGAATCACACAGTTGATAGTCAGTAACAGTGACGGCCAGTGCAATTTTTTGGGGGAGGGCAGCAAACAGTATGACCCACCCCCAAGTCGGTCGGTAGCATTTACCCCATCACCGGGGCGGCTTCACTTGCTCAGTGGTGGCAGCCTCCTGCTCTTCACATGTCACTTCCATTTCCTTCCTCCTCCTCGGTGGCCAATCAGGATTCTCTGTGACCCGAGCTCGCCCTATTTTGAAGCCTATTAGAGCCTCTGGCTGTAATCAGGTGCTTCAAAAATAAATAAACTGGCCATTGTAATTCATCTGCCCGGTGCCCTGAAAGGGCCCGGCGCATGTATAGGGGGTGGCCGCGGCGGCCATGGATAATTGCATATAGGGGGTGGCCTGGAGAGAGGGGGCAGAGCCCGGGCTCCCCTAATGGACGGGCCGCCACTGGTCAGTAAGAAAAGTAAAAATTGTCCAGGGTCAACACAGCTTAGTAGAAGCAAAAACATGCAGAAACACAAGACACGGGCAGTGTCAGGGATACTGAATGCAGGCACCCAGCAGCACGGATGACCAGTTCTATGTAGCTGCACTCAGGAAAAGAAAACGACATTGTATATGCTTTAACCACTTCAGCTTTGGAAGGTTTTACCCCCCTTCATGACCAGGCCATTTTTTTGCAAATTGGCACTGAGTTGCTTTAACTGACAATTGCGCGGTCTTGCGCCGCTGTACCCAAACAAAATTGATGTCCTTTTTTTACCCACAAATAGAGATTTGAATGAATCTATTCATGGCTGCCGCGGCCACCCCCTGTTCAGATGCCCGGACCCTTTTTGGATGCCAGGCGCCTGAATAATTTTTTTCAATTCAAATACATTTTCAAATTCAAATTAATTCTAATATTCAAATTCAAATTAATTCCTTTCATTATAATTTATTTTGGATTTGTTGATATTCATTACTATTATGATTCTAAAATTCAGATACATCAGAATCTCTGAATAATGAAAATTCCAATCCTAACAACACGTCCAAAACTCTTATGCCCTGTACACACGATCGGCTCGTCTGATGGACTGTTTTCATCGGACGAACCGATTGTGTGTGGGCCCCATCGTTTTTTTTCCATCTGTGAAAAAAAATTAGAACCTGTTTTAAAATTTTCTGATGGTTAAAAAACCGATAGAAAAAAACGATCATCTGTGGGGAAATCCATCGGTCAAAAATCCACGCATGCTCAGAATCAAGTCGACGCATGCTCGGAAGCATTGAACTTAATTTTTCTCTGCACATTGTTGTGTTTTACGTCACCGCGTTGGACACGATCGGCTTTTTAACTGATGGTGTGTAGGCAAGACTGATGAAAGTCAGCTTCATCGGATATCTGATGAAAGAATCCATCGGTCTGTTTTCATCGGATGAACCGATCGTGTGTACGTGGCATTAGACTTGGATTGCCCTTAACATGTTTCATGAACAACCTTCTTAGGTTGTCAGGATATTAATCAATTTGAAATTCAAAATGTGAATTTCAGAAGACGGCTATATTCTTTCTATTTTATTCTGTTCTATTCCAAATTAAATTTTCAGAAAATGGCTATAATCTTTCTATTTTATTCTATTCGAAATTTGAAATTGTCAAAATTCAGAAGATGGCTATAGTCTTTCTATTCCATTCCATTTTATTTTATTCTATCATGTTCTATAAAGCAGCCTAAGCAGGAATCATCATCTTATTTCTCTTTTACAACTTACTGTATTTATTGCAATATCTTTCCATTAATAAATAAATGTTTCTAATTCAAATACATTTTCAAATTCTGATAATTCCTTTCATTATAATTTATTTTGAATTTGTTGATATTCATTACTATTATGATTCTGAAATTCAGATACATCAGAATCTCTGAATAATGAAAATTTCAACCTTAACAAAAGGAATTGCACACGTCCAAAACTCATAGGCCCGGATTCACGTAGATCGGCGCATCTTTGCCCAGGCGTAACGTATCCAATTTACGCTATGCCTCCGCAACTTAGACGGGCAAGTGCAGTATTCTCAAAGCACTTGCTCCGTAAGTTGCGGCGGCGTAGCGTAAATCGGCCGGCGTAAGCCCGCCTAATTCAAATGTGGAACAGGGGGGAGTGTTTTATGTAAATGTTATGTGACCTGACGTTATTGACGTTTTTAACAAACGGCGCATGCGCCGTCCGTGGACATATCCCAGTGTGCATTTCTCCAAATACGCCGCAAGGACGGTCGGATCTAATACAAATCTATGCGTAACTGATTCTAAGAATCAGGCGCATAGATATGACTGGCCGGACTCAGAGATATGATGGCGTATCTGGAGATATGCCGTTGTGTCTCCTTTGAGAATCTGGGCCAAAGACTTTGGATTGCCCTTAACATGTTTCATGAAAAACCTTCTTAGGTTGTCAGGATATTAATCAATTCAAAATTTAAAATGAGAATTTCGGAAGACGGCTATATTCTTTCTATTTTATTTTATTCTAAATTCAAAATAAAAAAAAAAATTAAAATGTTGGAAGACTGTTATAATATTTTATTCTATTTGAAATTCTAAATTGTCAAAATTCAGAAGATGGCTATAGTCTTTCTTAGATTACATTTTATTTTATTCTATCATGTTCTATAAAGCAGCCTAAGTAGGAATCATCATCTTATTTCTCTTTTATAACTTACTGTATTTATTGCAATATGTTTCCATTTTGAATTCAAATTCATTTTTCAAATTCGAATTTGGATAATTTTTTTCATTATCATTTATTTCCGATTTGTTGATATTAATTACTATTGTGATTCTGAAATTCAGATACATTTAAATCTTTGAATAATTACAATTTTAATTACAAATAAAGTTAAACATGTCTATAACCCATACACTTTAAATTGTCCATAACATGTTTCATGAACCACCTTCTTAAGTTTTCAGGATATTGTTAAAGAGTGTGGATCTATAACTTATGAATGACAAACAAATTACAAGATTTGTATACATAAATCAACCCCCTCAATCAACAGTATTATGTATATTTATAATAAGTTTGGCTGGTTTCTTTATTTGATTTGATTGTAAATGATTCTATATTGGTCAGAATGGTGGATATTAAATGTCACCTTAAGTCTCAGTCCTTGTATTTATGATCTTATATATTGTAAATAAAGTATATGAGACTTTTTTAGGTTAGATATATATATATATATGCTTTTTTCTGTGTGGATTTGATATTTATTCTTATTGCCTGAACCAATTAAAATCCAACAATCATTTTTTCAAATTTTGCTAATGTGGGGAGGAGTTAGATCCTCTGCAATAGTTTTATTCCTGTCTGTGTCTTTCTTAGGACAGAAGAAATATCTTCAGAAGCAAACTAAACAGCAATGAGCACACAGAATACAAAAATTCATAATGAAAGTGAAAAATGTTTGGCTGGAGTTGCAATATAAATTTGGTGTTATCGCTCTCACTCTCCCATACTGGTCACTGGAAATTCAACATGGCACCTCATGGAAAATAACTCTCTGAGGAACTGAAAAAAAGAGTTGTTGCTCTACATAAAGATGGTCTAGGCTATAAGAAGATTGACAAGACCATGAAACTGAGCTGCAGCACGGTGGCCAAGACCATACAGTGGTATAACAGGACAGGTTCCACTCAGAACAGATCTCGGCATGGTCCACCAAAGTAGTTGAGTGCACGTGCTCAGCGACATATTCAGAGGTTGGGAAATAGACGTATGAGTGCTTCCAGAATTGCTGCAGAGGTTGAAGGGGTGGGGGGGTCAGCCTCTCAGTGTTCAGACCATACTTTGCACACTGCATCAAATTGGTCTGCATGGCTGTCGTCCCAGAAGGAAGCCTCTTCTAAAGATTACGCACAAGAAAGTCCTTAAAACAGTTTGCTGAAGACAAGCAGACTAAGGACATGGATTACTGGAACTTGGTCCTGTGGTCTGATGAGACCAATATAAACTTATTTGGTTCAGATGGTGACAAGCTTGTGTGACGGCAACCAGGTGAGGAGTACAAAGACAAGTGTGTCATGCCTACAGTCAAGTGTGGTGGTGGGAGGGTCATGGTCTGGGGCTGAAGTGCTGCCGGAAATGGGGAGCTACAGTTCATTGAGGGAACCATTAATGCCAACATGTACTGTGACATACTGAAGCAGAGCAGGATCCCCTTCGGAGACTGGGCCACAGGGCAGTATTCCAACATACCGACCCCAAACACACCTCAAAGATAAGGGTAAAGTTGATGGACTGGCCAAGCATGTCTCTAGACCTAAAACCTATTGAGCATCTGTGGGGCATCCTCAAATGGAAGGTGGAGGAGTGCAAGGTCTCTAACATCCACCAGCCCTGTGATGTCATCATGGAGGAGTGGTAAAGGACTCCAGTGGCAACCTGTGAAGCTCTGGTGAACTCCATGCCCAAGAGGGTTAAGGCAGTGCTGGAAAATAATGGTGGCCACACAAAATATTGACACTTTGGCCCCAGTTTGGACATTTTCACTTAAGGGTGTACTCACTTTTGCTGCCAGCGGTTTAGATGTTAATGTCTGTGTGATGAGTTATTTTCAGGGGACAGTAAATTTACACTGTTATACAAGCTGTACACTCACTACACAACATTGTAGCAAAGTGTAATTTCTTTAGTGTTGTCACATGAAAAGATAGAAGAAAATATTTACAAAAATGTGACTGAGGGGTGTACTCACTTTTGTGTGATATTGTATGTTGGACCTTATGGTTTGTAAAGATTGTACAATGCTCCTTTTTACAGTTTTAATGATAATATTTCAATAAAATTATATTTTTTAAATAATATGTTTTGATTGCCTTAAAAATCCCACCAAATGACGATATGCTTTAAAACAGTAAACATTACCTAGAACTACAAAAGTGACAATTTTCATAATTTCACCCAAATTAACTTTAAGTGATTATAAGACCTCAGCAGTGCCTCCATGAGATCTTTGTTCCTCAGGCTGTAGATCAGAGGATTCAGCAATGGATTAATGAGGGCAGAGATGACTGTAAATAGTTTGTTAAAATTGAACATATTACTTGAAGCAGGAACAAAGTAAATAAAAATGAAGGAACTATAAAAGATGGAGACCACGGTGAGGTGTGATGTGCAGGTGGAGAATGCTTTCATCTTTCCAGTCTTGCTATGAATTCTAAGAATGGTCCTGAAAATATAGACATAGGGAAGAAAAGTCAGAAGAAAGACTCCTAATCCAATACTAACACCTTCTAGAAATATTACAACTATGTTTATGAAGGGGTCTGTACATGTAATTTGAATCAAGTGTGGAAGGTCACAAAAGAAGTTGTGGATGGAAGATGTTCTGCAGAAGGACAACCTGAGCAAAAATAAAGTATGAACCAAAGAATGAGAACATCCTCCAACCCAGACCAGAGAGGCCATACGAGTACAGACCCTCCAAGACATAATTAGTGTGTAATGTAGGGGGTGGCAGATGGCAATGTAGCGGTCGTAGGACATAGCTGAGAGCAAGAAAATATCTGAGCCAGCAAAGAAGACGTAGAAAAAGACTTGGACTATACAGGCAGGAATGGATATTGAACGTCTTTTTGTGACCAAATCAAAGAGCATCCTTGGTGCCGTCACTGATGAATAGGACATGTCCAGAAATGCCAAGTTGGCAAGAAAAAAATACATTGGGTTGTGCAGATTGTAGTCAGTGAGGACCAAGAAAAAAATAAGAAGGTTTATGATAACAGTTACCAGATAGATGAGAAGGAAGAACACAAAAAGTCCATTCATGGTCAGTGGATGGTCTGATAGACCCACAAGAGTGAAAGACGTAATCTCTGTTAGATTCCTCATAATATTGCTTTTTTTGTCTGTTTAAATTTATTTTAATACAGACATAGAACAGGAATACAATTATATTTCTGAGAAATTATTAAAAGGAAAACACATACGGTCTGCCTTCACTTTATACTTGAAGGCATTTGTGCCAGTTAGGGGTTTATTCTTATATAAGATGTTGGCAGTCCTGTGGGGCCGTCTGCCGTGTTGTAACAACACAAAGCTGAACGTCTCATTAAAGGTCTCTTAAGATTAAATTCATAACACCTTATACTAACACATATACTGTAATTTGGTACAGTTATAAACATTTGGATTCTAAATAAAATTCGCTGAAATAGTTTTAATCTTTTTTGTCACTTTTTTTTATTGGCTAGTGGACAGAATGATCTAAAACACTATACAAGGAAAGCTTTTCTTTTAGCTCCCATAATTTTATAGTTCCATCTTATATGATGAGCTGCCAATAGGAGACTTCATTGGATCACACAGTTTACGGTCGGTAATGAAAGATACAACACTAAAGCTTGGTTGAGTGTAAATTGCCCAGGGTCACCAAAGTTTGGAAGGGGTTTCTGTGACGGATCTCAGATACCCCAGGTGGGCACATCCGCCAGACCTGTGTCTCCTGTCCTCCAAACGCCCCCGCAGCCTGCAGAATCGCCATAACCAGCCCGTAAACCCCTCAATCACGAGACAATCCACACAGGTGTTGAGGGTTAAACATGCAGAGCACAAACTTGTTTATTAAATCAAAGACATACAGTTTTACACACAGTTAGGGACACTACCCTTAGCCTTGTCAAAGAGGGGAGGGGGACAAGGAACAACCAATGGGAACTGAACATTTGTACATTGAAACGGGCTACAGATAAACATAATGAGATTATGGTAACAGGCCCGCCCACAGTCCCTTCCAAAACACACAGTGACAGTGGGTTCTGTCACAGTGTCTACAGGCCAAAAAGCAGAAATAAAAGGCACAGGTAGCTGTCATCCTAAAAATGTTATCCTTCATTTGTAGACGGGTAAAAAATGGCCAATGGCTGCACCAAGAGGCCTAAAAGTGGAGGCACATGCCAAGGTCAGCAATCTTCCTACAAACATTAGAACCACTGCCCTTAGATATTGGTGGGTATAATCTTTTCCAGTAGTAACACAATTTTAAGGCAACAAAAACAAGCCGAAATGCAGAGACAAAAGTCACGGCGTATTTCTAATAAAAAGAAAGCTTCAGTTTTAATTTTATGAGGAATTTTTGTCAAGAAAGGGATGATGGAGGATAGGTGTCAGAAGGTGGCTATGATGGGACTCGGTGGCACCATTACTTTTCACTTAGGATTAAGCAGCAGAGCCAACAAATGGGAAATGTGTTCAGTATTTTCCTTGTAAAACTGAGCAGAAATGTAATTCAGGAGATTAAAGGATATAAAGTACAGAAGTTTCTGGTCCCTCCAGAGGTCCACGTTATGTGAACCCTATTAGACTTGGAGAGGCTGTCGTGTGGCACCCCTGAGGACTAGGAATGAGCCGAACACCCCCCCCCCCCCGGTTCGGTTTGCACCAGAACCTGCGAACGGACCAAAAGTTTGTGCGAACATTAGAACCCCATTAAAGTCTATGGGACTCGAACGTTCAAAATCAAAAGTGCTAATTTTAAAGGCTAATATGCAAGTTATTGTCCTAAAAAGGGTTTGGGGACCCGGGTCCTGCCCCAGGGGACATGTATCAATGCAAAAAAAGTTTTAAAAACAGAAATGTTTCAGGAGCAGTGATTTTAATGATGCTTAAAGTGAAAAAAATGTGAAATATTCCTTTAAATATCGTACCTGGGGGGTGTCTATAGTATGCTTGTGAAGTGGCGCATGTTTCCCGTGTTTAGAACTGTCCTTGCAAAAAAATACATTTATATAGGAAAAAAGTAATTTAAAACTGTTTGCGGCTTTAATGTAATGTCTGCTTCTGTGCAAAGGACACTAAATCAAAATACTGCAGGTCCCTGCCTGTATGAGAACACCAGCAATTGTATTCAGGTATCTTTAGGTGCACACTGTGCAAAGAACACAATACACTAAGTGAAAATACTGCAGCTAGCACAATCACCTGCCTGCCTGTCAGTATATTAGGAAGAGCTGATCTAGCTAAACTGAATACAGTGTATAAATATATATACAACACCTGGGATGCATATATATCCTCTACACACTGTAACATTAACTGACTCGCCTGCCTGCTCTAACTAAAAATAAATGACACTGTCTCTCTCTCTCTCTCTCTCTGTCTGTCTTTAACCACCGCGGCAGGCGCCCTTATATAGTGTGGGGGCGTGTAATAAACCCCCTGAGACATAATTGGGCAAAGCCAAGCCCTATAACTGTCCTTCACAGCAAGGAGCACATGGAAGGTCAACACATGCAAGACAAAACTATTATGCAATACTCAAGCAAAATACTCCTGAAGAAGCCATAGTATGGTGAAACATGTAGAGATGAACACTCCTGAAGAAGCCATAGTATGGCGAAACATGTAGAGATGAACACATTGCAGCAGTACTGTATAAATAAATACATTTGAAATGTTTTTATCTGATAAAATATTTTAATGGTTACAATAAAACATGTATGTTTACACTATATTTTGTGTGTAGCACCTTTACAATCCCATATCTACCTTCTCAGTCATGTATGTATCCACTATGTTCACTTACAGTAAGCTGAAATAAATATCAACAAGTGCATCTTATAAAGAATTGTCAACTTAAACTCCAGAAAAAAATGTGTTTTTGTTATAAATATTGTGTTGCCATATGAGACAAGAAATAGAAAAAAAATGTAACACAGAAACAGAAAATTACAGCTCAATCTGATGTTGGACATACTGTATTTATTGGCGTATAACATGCAGTTTTTCACCCTGAAAATTGGATGCAAATAGTGTGTACGTGTAATACGCCAATACTACAATTTGGGCTGCCTCGGAGGGAACGGGGATGACCGTCAGATTATATACAGCAAGAATCTCCTGTGTACTTAGCGGCCTCTGTGATAGGAAGTCTCTCCGAGGCTGTCATTGGACCAGTGTTCTGTCTATCATAGAAGCTGGAACAATCCCCTACGAGGCAGCAGTAATCTGAGGTGAGGCTGCAGATGGGGATTGATCAGGCGGCATTGATGGCAATGGTGAGGCTGCAGATGGGCATTGATCAGGCTGCATTGATGGCAATGGTGAGACTGCAGATGGGCATTGTTCAGGCTGCATTGATGGCAATGGTGAGGCTGCAGATGGGGATTCATCAGGCGGCATTGATGGCAATGGTGAGGCTGCAGATGGGCATTGATCAGGCTGCATTGATGGCAATGGTGAGGCTGCAGATGGGCATTGATCAGGCTGCATTGATGGCAATGGTGAGGCTTCAGATGGGCATTGATCAAGCTGCAGGTGGGCATTGATCAAGCTGCAATTATGGGCAATTGTGAGGCTGCAGATGGGCATTGATCAGGCTGCATTGATGGGCAATGGTGAGGCTGCAGATGGGAAATGATAAGGCTGCATTGCTTGGCAATAGTGAGGCTGCATATGGGCATTGATCAAGCTGCATTGATGGGCAATTGCGAGGCTGCAGATGGGCATTGTTTGAGCTGCATTGATGGGCAATTGTGAGGCTGCAGATAGGCATTGTTCAAGCTGAATTGATGGGCAATTTTGAGACTGCAGATGGGCATTGATCAAGCTGCATTGCTTGGCAATGGTGAGGCTGCAGATGGGCAATGATGAGGCTGCATTGCTTGGCAATGGTGAGGCTGCAGATGGGCATTGATTAAGCTGCATTGATGGGCAATAGTGAGGCTGCAGATGGGCACTGACCCTTATTTTGCTTCAAAGTTATTTATTGAAAATGTAATGTTTTTCCCTGAAACTTCCCTCCTAAAATGAAGGTCCGTGTTATATGCCGATAAATACGGTAATTCTGAAGAGCAATTTTGCACATTTAAATGATTCTATTAATGTCTTTACTTTTATTTTTAAAAATATGTTTGCGAAAATGTAAAATTGTTGTTCACGTGTAAATTATATATTTGGATTGGCTAAATATTTAACCAAAATGTAATTTGAAGTTTTCAACTAAAAATAATTCCATAATTAGGATTTAATTCTGGAGAAAACACATTTAAGTGAACAATAAGTCAACTGACTATGGCTCCTGAAGAAGCCATAGTCTGGTGAAACATGTAGAGAAGAATAAATTACAGCAGTACTGTATGAATGAATTCCTTTTCAATGTTTTTATCTGATAAAATATTTTTATGATTATAATAAAGATGTATTTGTATACTATATTTTCGGTGTGGCCCCTTTAAAATCCCCTATCTACCTTCTCAGTCAAACATCACTTCCGCCCAATGCCCTTAAAGTGACAATTTTTTTGATTGAATTTTTGTTGATTGCTTTTAAGTGTAAATATGAGATGTTAGGTCTTTTTTGACCCCCAGATCTCACATTAAAGAGGTCCTGTCATGATTTGTTTCTATTACAGGGGATGTTTACATTCCTTGTAATAGGAATAAAAGTGATCCAAAATAATTTTTTTAAAGGCCCAGTTTAAAAAAAAAGTCAAATAAATGAGAAAAAAAATAATAACATTTAAAGCACCCTGTTCCCCTTTGCTCGGACGCAGAAACAAACGCATACATAAGTCGTAAACGGTGTGTAGAAAACACACATGTGAGGTATCGCCACGATCGTTAGAGTGAGCGCAATAATTCTAGAACTAGACCTCCTCTGTAACTCAAAACTGGTAACCTGTAGACATTTTTAAACATCGCCTATGAAGATTTTTAAGTGTCAAAATATGGCGCAATTTTGAAGCATGACATGTTGGGTATCAATTTAATCGGCATTACATTATCTTTCACAATATAGACAATTATTTGGCTAATTTTACTGATGTCTTATTTTTTTATTAAAAAAACTTGTATTTTTTTTCAGCAGGGTGGTTTACCAAACACAGTCTGCTGGTAAGCAGAAAGAGTAAGGTTCTTTCCAGGTGACTCTAGCCTTAAACACCACAGGTACCACACTAGTACAAAAACAGCACACAGGAGAGGCTCCCTACAGGACTCCTTATTACGTCCACTAGCCAGACCTGGTCTTGTTTATATTTTTTGGGCGAACATTTGGACAGATATTCTTTCTGCCCAGCCCATGCACTAGTTTTGGTACTAGTGTGGTACCTGTGGCATTTAAGGCTAGAGTCACCTGGAAGGAACCTTACTCTTTCTGCTTACCAGCAGACTGTACTTGGTAAACCACCCAGCTGTCTTACTATGATTTTAAAAACCCCACTGGCTTTCTGGGTTAGATATATACTGCCAGTGTGCTGGTATCCAGGTTCGTGTTCACTACTTAATACGACCTGCCTACCACCATGCTCCTGAGGAAGCGTTCCAATACGCAAAACATGTAGAGCAAGAATAAAAAACCTGCATATTGGACCCTTGTTCAAGGCTATACACCCCATATGCATCACTATTGTTTGTTAGTTATGTATCTCGCAAAATTTGAGTATACCTATACTATTACAACGCTGTGGAAGTGTAACTTTAGTACTTGTCGGGGCCATATTTTGACAATTATCATATTGTTACTTATGAATGTATTTTTTTATATATTTTTCTACAAACAAATATCTATAGATTTTTATATTCAATACCTGTGTACCGTTTAAAGTCCAAGTGTCAAGTTTAAAATTAGTATTCATTTTCAAATATATTGGGACGTTGGCACGCGTATACTAATGCATCCACAGTGTCACCCTGTGACGATGCACATTTAAGCAAAACATTTCTTCTCACTAACCCAAATCATATCTGAGCGATATTAAATCTAAAAAAAAACTACTTTCGGGTAACAGCATTGCACCTAAAGTAACTTTAAACGATAATAAGATCTTGTCCCTCAGACTGTAGAGCAAAGGGTTAAACAATGGATTTGTGAAGGGATATGTCACTAAAAATAGTTTGTATAAATTGAACACATTGCTGGAGGTGTAAAAAATGTAAGAACTATAAATGAGGAAGGACATCATAATGTGAAGTGTGTCAGTGGAGAGTTAATATTATTATTCTCTTTTTGTTGGCTTTTAGAAAAAAAGAAAAAACTGAGATAAGTGTGCATGAAACTGTATGCCATTTAAAACCTTTATATGTCCATAGAAAACATGGAAAAAAATATGGAATGTAAAATAGTCACAGAGTTATTATGAAGTTAAGCAATGTATATTGAATTTTCTAAATGTGGCCTGGGCATCCAGGTTACACTGACCCTTGGCCATAAAAGGGTTAAGTACAACTACAAGTGACTGACATTTTTTTATTTTATGAAAAGCATTACTAAAATATTTAGTCGACTAGAATTTCAAAAGTGTCAATAGTGACATATTTGTTTTCAGAACGATGCCTGGATTAACCTTAAGTGATTATAAGACCTCAGCAGTGCCTCCATAAGGTCCTTGTTCCTCAGGCTGTAGATCAGAGGATTCAGCAATGGGTTAATGAGGGCAGATATGACTGAAAACAGTTTGTTTAAATTGACCATATTGCTGGAGGAGGGAACAAAGTAAATAAAAATGATGCAGCCAAAAAAGATGAAGACCACGGTGAGGTGTGATGTGCATGTAGAAAAGGCTTTCATCTTTCCAGTCTTGCTACGAATTCTGAGGATGGTCCTGAAAATAAAGACATAGGGAATAAAGGTCAAAAGGAAGGCTCCCAATCCAAGAACACTGCCTGCTACAAATAGGACAACTATGTTTATGAAGGGGTCAGTACATGTAATTTGAAATAAGTGTGGAAGGTCACAAAAGAAGCTGTGGATGGAAGCTGCTCTGCAGAAGGACAACCTGAGAAAAAATAAAACGTAAACCAAAGAGATAGAATATCCTACAACCCAGACCAGAGAGGCCATACAAGTACAGACCCTCCAAGACATGATTAGTTTGTAATGTAGAGGGTGGCAGATGGCAATGTATCGGTCGTAGGACATAGCCGAGAGCAAGAAAAATTCTGAGATAGCAAGGGAGAGGTAGAAAAAGACTTGGGATATACAGGCAGGAATGGATATTGATCGGATTTTTGTGACCAAATCAAAGAGCATCCTTGGTGCCGTCACTGATGAATAGCACATGTCCAGAAATGCCAAGTTGGCAAGAAAAAAATACATTGGGTTGTGCAGATTGTAGTCAGTGAGGACCAAGAAAAATATAAGAAGGTTTGTGATAAGAGTCATCAGATAGATGAGAAGGAAGAACACAAAAAGTGCATTCATGGTCGGTGGATGGTCTGATAGACCCACAAGAGTGAAAGACGTAATCTCTGTCACATTTTTCATATTATTATTATTATTTTTGTCTGTATAAATGTATTTTAATTGAACAGGAATACAATTATCTTTCTGGGGAATCATTCAAAGGAAAACAGATACGGTCTGCCTTCACTTTATACATGAAGACATTTGTACCGGCCTGGGTTTCATTCTTATATAAGATGTTGGAAGTCCTGCGGGGCCGTCTGCTGTATTGTAAGAACACAAAGCTGAATATCTCATTATTGATCTCTTAAGACATCATTTATAACACCTTTGCGACTTGAGAGTCGTTTCAATATAATTTTGTATAATTATAAACATTTGAATTGGAAATAAAATTCACTAAAATTGTTTTAAACTTTGTTTTAAGTTCAATATTTCTTTATAAAGAATTTTTCATCACATATAAAACTTTGTGGCTAAAGAGGCCAATAAAGACAAATGAGGTATTGTTAAAATACATGAGACTGAACTGAACGAATAAAAATCAAACAGAAAAAACAAAGGGCCAAATTCCCAAAAAGCTGTGCAAATTTAGTATTATCTAACTTATGTCATTTAAGTTACGGCGCCCTAAGTTGGTGTCGTAAGTGCCGTATCCACAGCGCATTTGCGCACAAAATTGCGCCATCCTTAACCTAAGTTCCAATGCGTAAGGCGTGGTTATGGCAAGTGGGAATGAAGTGGGCGTGCTTCATTGTAATGAGCCGTGACCCCATGCAAATGAAGGGCCGGCCGTACTGCGCATGCGCGCATGAATCTGGACCTCACTGCGCATGTGCAGAACTTTGCTCATCGCAATCAGTGAGATAGGTAAAAGGCCAAGCGTACTTAGTTTGAGGATCGCCCTGTGTCTAAATAGCCCCAGTCAAACACACTTCTATTGCAAAAGTATTTCCCTGTGTTCCCTTCCTAAAGCAAGTTGCTTCTGCTTTGAACGTTTGTCAGTGTTTGTTGGTAAGATTTGTTTGTGAGAAAAGTTGTTGAGGAGTTGGAGAGTCTAGTTGGTGTTTGTTGTTGATAATTTGTTATTTGTTTTGATTGTTTGCCTGTTTGTTTTTGATAATTTGTTATTTGTTTTGATTGTTTGCCTGTTTGTTTTTGATAAGTGTTTCTTTTTTGGTGTGTGATTGTTTTTTGTTTCCCTTTTTTGCCTGTTTGTTTTTGAATTTAGAGTAGCTGTCTGTTTTTTTTTTTTTTTGCTTGTTTTTCTTTTCTTTGTTGTGTGTGTGTATTGTTGATTGTTTTTTGGGTGAGTTTCCTGTTGCTGGGTGTTGTCTGTCATGGCCCCCAAGCGCAGGAAGCTAAATTTTACAGTGGCAGAGAAGCATATACTTGCTCAGGGCGTCATAAAATATGGGCGATTTCTCCATGGCCCTGAGAGCCACAACACCACCCCGGCCAGGAGGAAGGAGATCCTTAAAAAGATCACCGATCGGATCAATGCGGCGGGGGGGGGGGAGACCAGGACCATCGCTGGAGTTAAAAAAAAATCAATGATTTGAAGAGCGTGTCCCGGAACAAGCTGGCAACGCTGCATGCCCATACCAGGGGCACTGGAGGAGGGGGACTCTGCCCAGTCAGGATGAGTGAGGAGGAATGGGCAGTGGCCCAGTGTTTCCACCCACAGCAGGTGGTGGGCCTGCCTGGCTTTGACTCTGATCCTCTTATGAGGACAGGTAATTTTTTTTATTTTCTATCTGGTGATTAGCATGTGTGGGTGGGGGAAGGGAAGATGTGCCAAGTGTGTGGATCCACCAACCTGTGATTGTTTTGTGTCCTCCCCAGATGGCCAGGAGGTTGCAGCCCCATCAGCCCAGGAGGTTGCTGGGTCATCAGCCTAGGAGGTGGCAGCCCCATCAGCCCAGGAGGTTGCTGGGTCATCAGCCCAGGAGGTGGCAGCCCCATCAGGTCAGGAGGTGGCAGCCCCATCAGGGCAGGAGGTGGCAGCCCCATCAGGGCAGGAGGTGGCAGCCCCATCAGGGCAGGAGGTTGCTGGCCCATAAGTGCAGGCTGCTGCACCACCCCCAAGACAGGCTGATGCAGAGTCCCAAGAAGGGCAGGATTCGCCATGGGAGGGGAGTGCCCACAACTCCCCTAATTTGGATGTTGAGTGGGAGGAGGATGAGGGGGAGGAAGATGACAATATTGATATTGGCCAGCAAATCCTGATGGGCCAAGATATGACCTTTGAGTCATCCCCTGAGGGAACCCCAGAGGCGCACAGCAGTCAGGCCACCATCATGGGTGGCCCCTCCCAACCCTCCTCCAACATGCAGCAGCACCCATGGGTCACTCCAACCCCTCCTCCAAGGCCACAAGCCTCAGGGGCAAGTAGGAGGCCGACCCCGGAAACCAGGGGGGGTTTGTGCGTCTGCCGGTCAGTCTGTTGAGGGACAATGCCCGGCAGACCCGCAGTCTGGCTGAACTAAAAAAATCGATGAGCAAGGTGGAGCACAGCCTGGGTTTAATGAGGGAGTCACTGGGTGACGTGGCCACCAACTCAGTGGGGGTCATCACGTGTTTGTGGGACCTGAAAAACGCAACAACAGGCGTGGCCCAGGAGGTGACTGCCCTCACCCAGGCTGTGCAGGCCAATACCCGGGCGGTGCAGGCCAATACCCGGGCTGGCCAGGCTAATACGGCTGACATTACTTCCTGTCTGACAAGGATAGCCGTGGCCTTGGAGGGCAGGCCAGCAGGAGGACAGACACCAGGGGAGGCTCCTTCTTCCCCTGCACAGACCCCCCCCATGAAAATACTCCCTCCCCTGCACAGACCCCCCCCATGAAAATACTTCCTCCCCTGCACATACCCCCCCCCGTGAAAATACTCCCTCCCCTGCACAGACCCCCCCCCGTGAAGATCTCCCAGTCGGCCGTGGCCGTCCCCGTGGCCGTCCCCGTGCCCGTGGGCAGCCCAGAAGGAGCACTCGGCAACATCATTAAGTTGCAGGGGTACTTCTGATTTTTTTTTTTATACTGTACTTATGATTTGGTTTATGTGTGTGAATGATGTGTGAATGTGGGGGGGTGGCATTCCTGAAAACATAAGGTTGTCACCCTCAGTTTTGGTGGATTAGGGATCCCCAGGACCAGGGAGAAGTCATCCTAGGTTCCTGAATGGTGTATGAATGCACAGTGACATAATTGGAGCCGTGGCGGGGCGTTACTGCTCCCAAGTACCAAAGGGGGGGGTACTTGGATCTAATCCAATTCGATGTGCATGTGATGTGTCTGTGCTAGGGACCACAGTGACGTGCATTCATGCATTCTCATTGTGAGATAATTATTGTGCGTTTTGTACCAAAAAAGACATTCTCATTGACATATAAGTAATGTGCATTTTATGTGTAAAGAAAATGTTTAAAGGTCACATAATCTCTGTGATTTTTTCTTGGCAAAGCAAAAAAATAAAGATAATTAGGGTCCATTTACTGGGCAAAGATGCCATCAGCCAGTTGTCTCCTTATTGCCTGGCCCTCAGCAGACCGGGTAGAGGGGTGTGGGGGGGGGGGGATTGCCTGGGTGGGGGGTTAGGTCAGGACATATCTCAACATGCAGGCCCCTTCTCAGAGCAAAATTATGGAGGATGCAACATGCCCCAATAATTTGACAGACAAAGTCTGGGGAATACAAGAGTGTACCCCCAGTCTTGTCAAGGCATCTGAATCTGGACTTGAGAAGGCCAAATGTCCGCTCTACTATTGCCCGGGTCTGGATGTGCACCTCATTGAATTTCCGTTCTCCGGGTGTTTGGGGGTTCCTAAAGGGGGTCATCAGGTGGGGTCCCAACGCATATCCAGAGTCACCTGTAAGGGAAAAGACAGGAGGATATTAGTCATGCATGTGCCCCTTGTGATGTCTGCATCATGGGGGGGGCATACCTGACACCAATGTCACTCACCAATCAGCCAGCTGTCTCCATACACATTCTGCTCCAAGTCTTGGTAGATCTTGGTCTGCCGTAGAATGAAGCTGTCGTGGCACGACCCTGGAAACTTGGCACAAACGTGCCAGATGAGGCCATGGGCATCTACAATCATCTGGACGTTGATGGAATGCCACCCTTTTCTGTTTCTGAACAGGTGTTCAGTTTCATGGGGGGGCTGTAGTGCCACATGGGTGCAGTCTATCGCCCCGATGGTCCTTGGGAAGCCAGCAATGCTGTAAAAGTCAGTCATGGCTTGCAGACGCTGCTCCTCCTGGGTGGGCTTCACAAATTGATTGGTCATGCGCTGCAGTATGGCAGGGACCACCTGATGGACACATCGGCTCATTGTCGACTGCACCATCCCAGCCAGACCTCCAGATGCACGCTGGAATGAGCCTGTGGATAAAAAATGGAGGGTTGCCATCACTTTATGTAGAGGTGTCAGGGCATGGGAGCGTCTGGTTGGGGTGATAAGATCCTCCTGAAGTAGTTGGGTGATCTCCAGGATGGCTTCCCTATCAAACCTGTAGTTGCCATACACCTCATAATCTGGCATTTGAAAAAGATCACGCCGTGGCAGATAAACTCTCGCCTGTGCCCTCATCCTCCTCCTCTGTGCCCTCCTCCTCCTTTGTGCCTGTAAGGCGGCAAGTGCCGTCAGAATCATTGATGCCCCTGGCATTTTTAAAGACAGATCCTTCTCAACTATAGCTCTAGTCACTACCTACAGCAAACCCTTCCACGGCATGTGTAAAATTAGGGCTGCTTTTATAATGTGGAAATTTAGTCAGGGAAACTAACAGGTGCGCACAGGGCGGAAAATACGGCGCACACACTTAATTTTGAGAATCGCCCTAACTCCCTCATTTGCATCTTTGCCTATCAAAAACAGCGGCGAGACTAGCGTAATTTGCGCCCGGGGATGCGCAGGTGTAACTAATTTAGGTAGGGCTGAAAATACGGAAATCTGGGCTTAACTCGTTTTGAAGATCGTGCGCAAAGATACGTGCCGTGTAAATTTATTTATATTGGTTTAGCCGTATGTAAGTTATTTATACTAACAGATAATTAAAGTCTTAGAATGCCACTCTGACCCTGGCTTCTGATGGATATGACACCTCTAATTAGTGAACTCTGTAGGTAAAATAAAGTTTTGTTTCCCTGTTTTTACAGGTTTATTTTTGTTCCCTTTATTGTTATTCATTATTCTTTTTTATTTAAATTTAGATTACAATTCTTACACATATATATCTATATATAGATATATATTTTGCATTCTCATATCATTTTTTTTTCATTCTTTCATTTTCCATTTCCTGTTGATCTATTATTTGTATATGTCCTATCAACAAAATGTTTTGGGGGTAGTTTATTTTTATCATTTATTTCTCCTAGTTTATTCATCATTTTTATTTTCAATTTCTATTTCTGTTTAGTATATATTTTTTCATCTACGTTTTTATAATATATTTTTCATACTATGGATTTATAATTTTTGGTACTTACATGTATTTATATTGTCTATGTATGCTACATGAGCTGCCAATATTCAAATTGTCGGTATATGCCATGTGTATACCATGAAAGCTGCTCGGCATTTTTTTATTTGATTTATTCTATAGGATTGCCAGTGACCCCGGTTGCAATTCATAAAAATCCCTGTCCGAGGAGACCGAGGTATTACGATTGGTTCTCGTAGCTCCGTGACATAAGGCTGCATGTCATTACAGCGGTGGTTTCAATAAATCATGGCCACCAGTGTCTCTCTGTTGGCAGGCAGCCACACAATATAAGGACTCACGCCCTTCCTGAAGATGTCATTCTGACGAAACACGCAAGGGCTTGTAACTTCATCACGTCACTTCTGGTTTCCGAGACTCCGGCGTCCTTTTTTTTTAACACAAATAGAGATTTCTTTTGGTGGTATTTGATCACCTCTGCGGTTTTTATTTTTTACGCTATAAACAAAAAAAGAGCGTAAATTTTTAAAAAAAAATCATTTTTTTTTTTTACTTTAGGCTATAATAAATATCCCCAAAAATATATAAAAGATTTTTTTTCCACAGTTTAGTCGGATACGTATTCTTCTACATATTTTTGATTATAAACATCTCAACTTAGTTTGCGCAAAAGTTATAGGCCCAGATTCACATATAATTACGTTGCTCCTGGGCAGCGTAACATATGTGATTTACGTTACACCGCCGCAGGTTTATAGCGTTAGTGCCTGATTCTCAGAACACTTACCTGTAAACTTGCGGCGGTGTATCGTAAAAGCGCTCGGCGCAAGCCCGCCCAATTCAAATGGGGCGGGCACCATTTAAATTAGGCGCATTCCCGCACCGAGCGTACTGCGCATGCTCCGTCGGGTAAATTACCCGACGTGCATTGCGCTAAATGACGTCGCACCAACGTCATTTGCTTAGACGTTAACGTAAATGGCGTCCAGCGCCATTCACGGACGTCTTACGCAAACGACGTCGATTTTTTAAATTTCGATGCGGGAACGACGGCCATACTTAACATTGGCTGCGCCTCCATAGACCCAGGGGCAACTTTACGCGTCGCAAAGGCTATGGAAACAATGTAAATTCTCTGCGTCGAGCGCCCGTACGTTCGGGAATCGTCGTAATTTGCTAATTTACATAAGCGACGGGGAAAACGACATCGGCGACACCTAGCGGCGGGAAAAAAATTGCATTTAAGATCTGACAGCGTAAGAGCCTTACGCCTGTCAGATCTAATGGGTATCTATGCGTAACTGATTCTAAGAATCAGTCGCATAGATACCCGGATTAGGACTTACGACGGCGCAAATGGTGTTGCGCCGTCGTTACGCCTTTGAGAATCTGGGCCATAGCGTCTACAAAATAGGGGATAGTTTTATGGCATTTTTATTAAAATATTTTTTTTTACTAGTAATGGCGGCGATCTGCGATTTTTATCGTGACTGCTACATTATGGCAGACATATCGGACACTTTTGACGCTATTTTGGGACCATTGTCATTTATACAGCGATCAGTGCTATAAAATGCACTGATTACTGTATAACTGTGACTGGCAGTGAAGGTGTTAACCACTAGGGGGCGAGGAAGGGGCTAAGTGTGTCCTAGGGAGTGATTATAACGGTTGGGGGCGTGGCTACGAGTGACACGTCACTGATCACTGCTCCCGATGAGAGGAAGCAGACGATCAGTGTCAGTGTCACCAGGCAGAATGGGGAGATGCTTGTTTACACTTGCCTCACCCTGTTCTGCAGCTCTGTGACCCGATCGCGGAACACCCGCGGACATTGAGTCCACGGGTCCCATGGGCACGGTCACTGAGCTCGCGGCAGGGGTGTGTGCGCGCCGCCGGCAACGTGCACATTCCCGCACGTTGCCCAGCCGTGCCATTCTGCCGACGTATAAGTTTGTGAGCGGGTCGTTAGCCGGTTGACTGGTATGGACAATTAGAATAAGGATAAAAATCAAATACAGACAAAAAAGAAAAGATTATTTCTAACTTGGAACTGAAAACGGCCAAAAAAGTGCTGAAGGCATTCCTAGTGGATCAAACGGGGTCAGAGAGTCAAATTATTAATGGACAATAATATGACTGTCTCATACATCTTGAAGCAAGGTGAAATGAAGAGCCAACAGCTTCTTCAAGTAAGAGCGGAAATTTTGAGAGACAGTTCCTGGACTTTTCTGAATACTCAAGACACCCCGGTGGATCAGTGGAGATGAACGTTTTCGAGACACAACGAATGTATGTTAAATGCCAAGTAGAGACGGGCCACACACCCCCCTATTCGGTTCACAGCAGAACTCCTGAACAGGGGATAAGTTCTGCCCTGAACTGCAAACTCCATTGAAGTCTATAGGAGACGAACATGAGAAATCAAAAGTGAACATTTTGATGGCTTATATGCAAGTTATTGGCAATAAAAGGGGTTTCAAGTACTGCCCTAGGGGACATGTATCAATGCAATTTATTTTTTAAAAGATCATTTTTAAAAGAGCAGTGATTTTAAGGATGCTTAAAGTGCAACAATAAAAATGAAAAATCCCTTTAAATATAGTGTCTGGGGGGTCTCCTTTGTATACCTGTAAAGTAATGCATCTGTACCATGTATAGAACCTGCTGCAGCAATACTGACATTTTTAAAGAAAAACAAAACAAGTCAAACCACATATAAATTGACTCGCGGTTGCATTCCTCTCTGGCCCAGGATGCCCTCTTACAGACATGGGTTTTCAAATCTTTATACCTTTTTCCTCCACCTGCCCTGATTCTCTGGTCTTTGTTGAAGATCATGGAAGAGGAGGTGTCAGCAATAATGGTTTCTCTATTTTAGCAGAGGAAGTCATGGTTCTATGTTCTATGTTACCTGATGATGTGTCCTCCAACAAGACTGCCTTGAGACTAAAACCTGCTATTCCAGGACAACCAGATTCACCCATCCTGGACCTTCTGGCTTTTACTGTGTTTAAATTGAAAAAAACAAGCTTTAAGGCCTCGTACACACGACCGAACATGTACGCTGAAACTGGTCCGCGGACCAGTCTCCGCGGACATGTCCGACCGTGAGTAGGGCCTAGCTGACATTTTTCCGGCCTAGCGGACAGGTTTCCAGCAGACAAAAGTTTCTTAGCATGCTAAGAAACTTGTCCGCTGGAAACATGTCCGTCGGACATGTCAAATGGTTAGTACCACTCATCGGACATGTCCGCTGGTTATGACGTCTAACCAGCGGCCCGAAATCCCGCGCTTGAGTCGAATTGATTCGACGCATGCGTGGAAGCATTGAACTTCCGCGTCAGAGAACGCCTGTGTTTTCTACGTCACCGCGTTCTCTGTCCGTGGGGATTTTGGTCTGATGGTGTGTACACACATCAGACCAAAAGCTCCCAGCAGACATGTCTGATGAAAACGGTCCGCGGACCGTTTTCATCGGACAAGTCTGCTCGTGTGTACAAGGCCTAAGATTTAAACCTTCCACAATCTGTGGTATCCATTCTCTTTTAGCCAGGAATGTCGCTGCAAATCAACATACCATTGGGTGTGGCAGAAGTTTGAGGCTTTTGCTTCCTAGAATAATTTATTCTTTTAGTCTCTTTCTGTGGTGAATGTTTTTAGTTTTCATTAGGCAGAGCTAAACATAGCTATAAAACTATTAACCACTTTGAGACCGCGCTATAGACAAAAGACATCTACAGCATGGTGCTCAATTGCCGGGAGGGCGTTCCCTGGACGTCCTCCTGTTTACTTTTTCCCTGCACGCCGAGGCGGGCGTGCATCGGGGAAAATCTGTGTTGGCCACGTTCCTTGGACACAGCCAATCACAGATCATGCTAAATGACCAATCACAGCGGCCATTTAGCATTCGATCAGCGTGTCCAATGAGGGATGATCTCAAATGTAAACATATGAGATAATCTCTCATTGCCGGCTCTCCCTCCTCACACAGAGACCACGTTTGAGGAGGGAGAGTGACCTGTGCTACAGATCTGTGAGTGAACACAACATAAAACACTACCTATCAGTGCCACCTGTCCCCATTGCCACCTGTAAGTGCCATCTGTCCCCAGTGCCACCTGTCTCCAGTGCCACCTGTCCCCAGTGCCATCTGTCCCCAGTGCCATCTGTCCCCAGTGCCACATGTCCCCAGTGCCACCTGTCCCCAGTGCCACCTGTCCCCAGTGCCACCTGTCAGTGCCATCTGTCATCAGTGCCACCTTGGTCTGGGCAGGAGGGGGGTTTAAGTGACCAGTAGGCAAGTGGTTAAGGTGCATGTATAAGCAATTCCGGCTCTATCAGATACCCCCTGGTCTAGGGAAACTCTGGTGGTCCAGTTCCTAAAGGCAGCCATACAGATTTGCCATCCTATCTGTAATTTCTTTCTTAAGTGTGATTTACCATTTGTCCTGAATAAGTTATTAAAATCACTTTTCTTTCTGAATTCAGAAAGTTCTATATGGTACCTCACTTTGACAATGGTCTTTATCCCAAAGGTTTCTTTGGAGTTTTACTTTTACTAGGAGTCAGTTCTTTCAGCCTTTCCAGCAACATTGCAGAGTTCAGAGGACCTAGGTTGGAGCAAGTCAGACCTCAATGCTTTCCTTCAAACTTACTTATGTCAGACTGAGCAATTTTGGCAATCAGACACTCTTTTTGTACAATCTAGAGGTCTCAGGATGGGTCTCTAGACCTCTCCCAATAATATAATCCTATCCCGTAAAGACAATTCAGATGCAGACCAATTTGATGCAGTGTGCGGTTTAAGGTGTGAGCACTGACAGGCTGACCCTCCACCCCTTCAACCTCTGCAGCAATGCTGGCAGCACTCATACGTCTATTTCCCAAAGACAACCTCTGGATATGACGCTGAGCACGTGACCTCAACTTCTTTGGTGGACCATGGTGAGGCCTGGTCTGAGGGGAACCCGTCCTGTTATACCGCTGTATGGTCTTGGCCACCGTGCTGCAGCTCAGTTTCAGGGTCTTGGCAATCTTCTTATAGTCTAGGCCATCTTTATGTAGGGCAGCATTTTTTATTCAGATCCTCAGAGAGTTCTTTGCCAATATAGAAAATTATTTGACTAATTTTACTGATGTCTTATTTTTTTATAAAAAAAAAGGTGTATTTTTTCCCAAAAATTGTGCTTGTAAACCTCTGCGCAAATACGGTGTGACATAAAGTATTGAAATGATCGCCATTTTATTTTCTAGGGTGTCTGATAAAAATGTATATAATGTTTGGGGTTTCTAAGTAAGTTTTTGTATAAAAAAACGATTTTACCTTGTAAACACCAACAGTAAAAAATAGGCTTGACCCTATGATTGGCCTATGATTTTTTCCCCCTTTTCTTTACAATAGATAGATTGCTGTGCGTTAGTTTAGACCTTCTTATTACTTACCAATACATTTTTGTTATTGTGTTAAAGCTTTCACTCATGGTCAGAAAACTCTCATTGACCCAATACTAATTTTAAACTAGACACTTGGGCCCGGATTCACGTAGAGCGGCGCATCTTTTGGCCGGTGTAGCGGATCTCATATTCGCTATGCCGACGTAAAACATTGCTAATAAGCTAACACTTGCTCCGTAAGTTGTGGCGGCTTAGCGTAAATTGGCCAGTGTAAGCCCGCCTAATTCAAAGTAGCAAGGAAGCTGGGTGTGATGTATTAAAATGAAGCATGACCCCATGTAAATGTAGGGCCGAACGAACGGCACATGCGCGCGCATGCTCAGAATCATGTCGAATTTACGCCCTAAGATACGATGGCTCAATGGCAACGACGTAAACGTAACCTACGCCCAGCCCCATTCGCGTATGACTTACGCAAACGACGTAAAATCCGACGGCTGTTCCGTCGTCCATACCTTTGCATTGGCTGCGCCTCCTATTTGGTGGTTTATCTTTACGCCTTACGTAAACGGTGTATACTCATGCGACGGGCGCAAGTACGTTCGTGAATCGGCGTATCTCGGTCATTTGCATATTCGACGCGTAAATCAATGGAAGCGCCCCTTGCGGCCAGCGTAAATATTCGCCCAAGATACGACGGTGTAGGAGACTTACGTCGGTCGGATCAAGCCAAAATTCAGGCGTATATTGTATTGAGAATTAGGCGCATAGATACGACGGCGCATCCGTGGACTTACGCGGCGTATCGGTAGATATGTCGGCGTAAGTCTTTCTGAATCTGGGCCTTGGGCTTTAAACGGCACACAGGTATTGATTATAAAAATCTATAGATATTTATTTGTAGAAAAATATATAAAAAAGTACATTCATAAGTAACAATATGATAATCGTCAAAATATGGCCCCCGACAAGTACTAAAGTTACACTTCCACAGCGTTGTAATAGTATAGGTATACTCAAATTATGAGAGATACATAACCAACAAACAATAGTGATACATATGGGGTGTGTATCATTGAACAAGGGTCCAATATGCAGGATTTGTATTCTTGCTCTACATGTTTCGCGTATTGAAAAGCTTCCTCAGAAGCATGGTGGTAGTCAGGTCGTATTAAGTAGTGTACACGAACCTGGATACCAGCACACTGGAAGTTGCGGCGGCGTAACGTAAATCGGATACGTTACGCCGCCGCAGAGATACGCCGCTAGATGAGAATCTGGCCCCAAGTGTCTAGTTTAAAATTAGTAACAGCATTGCACCTAAAGTAACTTTAAATGATAATAAGACCTTGTCCCTCAGACTGTAGAGCAAAGGGTTAAAAAATGGATTTGTGAAGGGATATGTCACTAAAAATAGTTTGTATAAATTGAACACATTGCTGGAGGTGTAAAAAAATGTAAGAACTATAAATGAGGAAAGACATCATAATGTGAAGTGTGTCGGTGGAGAGTTAATATTATTATTCTCTTTTTGTTGGCTTTTAGAAAAAAAAAGAAAAAACTGAGATAAGTGTGCATGAAACTGTATGCCATTTAAAACCTTTATAAGTCCATAGAAAACAAGTAAAAAAAATGGAATGTAAAATAGTCACAGAGTTATTATGAAGTTAAGCAATGTATATTGAATTTTCTAAATGTGGCCTGGGCATCCAGGTTACACTGACCATTGGCCAATAAAAGGGTTAAGTACAACTACAAGTGACTGACATTTTTTTATTTTATGAAAAGCATTACTAAAATGTTTAGTCGACTAGAATTTCAAAAGTGTCAATGGTGACATATTTGTTTTCAGAACGATGCCTGAATTAACCTTAAGTGATAACAAGACCTCAGCAGTGCCTCCATAAGGTCCTTGTTCCTCAGGCTGTAGATCAGAGGATTCAGCAATGGGTTAATGAGGGAAGATATGACTGAAAACAGTTTGTTTAAATTGACCATATTGCTGGAGGAGGGAACAAAGTAAATAAAAATGATGCAGCCAAAAAAGATGAAGACCACGGTGAGGTGTGATGTGCAAGTAGAAAAGGCTTTCATCTTTCCAGTCTTGCTACGAATTCTGAGGATGGTCCTGAAAATAAAGACATAGGGAATAAAGGTCAAAAGGAAGGATCCCAATCCAAGACCACCGCCTGCTACAAATACGACAACTATGTTTATGAAGGGGTCAGTACATGTAATTTGAAATAAGTGTGGAAGGTCACAAAAGAAGCTGTGGATGGAAGCTGCTCTGCAGAAGGACAACCTGAGAAAAAATAAAATGTAAACCAAAGAGAGAGACCATCCTACAACCCAGACCACAGAGGCCATACGAGTACAGACCCTCCAAGACATAATTAGTTTGTAATGTAGAGGGTGGCAGATGGCAATGTAGCGGTCGTAGGACATAGCCGAGAGCAAAAAAATTTCTGAGCCAGCTAAGGAGACATAGAAAAAGACTTGGGATATACAGGCAGGAATGGATATTGATCGGCTTTTTGTGACCAAATCAAAGAGCATCCTTGGTGCCGTCACTGATGAATGGCACATGTCCAGAAATGCCAAGTTGGCAAGGAAAAAATACATTGGGTTGTGCAGATTGTAGTCAGTGAGGACCAAGAAAAATATAAGAAGGTTTGTGATAAGAGTCATCAGATAGATCAGAAGGAAGAACACAAAAAGTCCATTCATGGTCGGTGGATGGTCTGATAGACCCACAAGAGTGAAATACGTAATCTCTGTTACATTCCTCATAATATTATTATTTGTCTGTATAAAAGGAAATTTAGTTGAACAGGAATACAATTATCTTTCTGGGGAATCATTCAAAGGAAAACAGATACGGTCTGCCTACACTTTATACATGAAGACATTTGTACCGGCCTGTGTTTCGTTCTTATATAAGGTGTTGGAAGTCCTGCGGGCCGTCTGCTGCATTGTAAGAACACAAAGCTGAAAGTCTCATTAGAGACCTCTTAAGACATCATTTATAACACCTTTGTGACTTGAGAGTCGCTTCAATATAATGGTGTATAATTATAAACATTTGAATTGGAAATAAAATTCACTGAAATTGTTTTAAACTTTGTTTTAAGTTCAATATTTCTTTATTAAGAATTTTTCATCACATTCAAAACTTTGTGGCTAAAGAGGCCAATAAAGACAAATGAGATATTGTTAAAATACATGAGACTGAACAAATAAAAATCAAACAGAAAAAACAAAGAAACAGAAACACAGAGCACAGTTAAGATCCTTATGCCATACAAGGCAATATTGGTTTAGCCGTATGTAAGTTATTTATACTAACAGATAATTAAAGTCTTAGAATGCCACTCTGACCCCGGCTTCTGATGGATACGACACCTCTAATTAGTGAACTCTGTAGGTAGAATAACGTTTTTTTTCCCTGTTTTTACAGGTTTATTTTTGTTCCCTTTATTGTTATTCATTATTCTTTTTTATTTAAATTTAGATTACAATTCTTACACATATATATCTATATATAGATATATATTTTGCATTCTCATATAATTTTTTTTTCATTCTTTCATTTTCCATTTCCTGTTGATCTATTATTTGTATATGTCCTATCAACAAAATGTTTTGGGGGTAGTTTATTTTTATCATTTATTTCTCCTAGTTTATTCATCATTTTTATTTTCAATTTCTATTTCTGTTTAGTATATATTTTTTCATCTACGTTTTTATAATATATTTTTCATACTATGTGGATTTATAATTTTTGGTACTTACATGTATTTATATTGTCTATGTATGCTACATGAGCTGCCAATATTCAAATTGTCTGTATATGCCATGTTTATACCATGAGAGCCGCCCGGCATTCTTTTTTTATTTTTTTTTATTTATTCTATAGGATTGCCAGTGACCCCGGTTGCAATTCATAAAAATCCCTGTCCGAGGAGACCGAGGTATTACGATTGGTTCTCGTAGCTCTGTGACATAAGGCTGCATGTCATTACAGCGGTGGTTTCAATAAAACATGGCCACCAGTGTTTGTTTCTCTCTGTTGGCAGGCAGCCGCACAATATAAGGACTCACGCCCTTCCTTAAGATGTCATTCTGACGAAACACGCAAGGGCTTGTAACTTCATCACGTCACTTCTGGTTTCCGAGACTCCGGCGTCCTTTTTTTTAACACAAATAGAGATTTCTTTTGGTGGTATTTGATCACCTCTGCGGTTTTTATTTTTTGCGCTATAAACAAAAAAAGAGCGTACATTTTTAAAAAAAAACAATTTTTTTTACTTTAGGCTATAATAAATATCCCCAAAAATATATAAAATATATTTTTTTACACAGTTTAGTCTGACACGTATTCTTCTACATTTTTTTTTGAAAACGTACATTTTATTGATTTTCAACATTTTCCAGACAAAAAAGAAACAAAAGGGACAAAAGAAAAACATAGGACATAAATCGTTACAAAGAGTCAGCACTTGGCAGGACAAACAGCATTGCCGGCTGTAAAACTGAAGCAAAATAAGCAGGACAAACTATTGTCTAAACAGACGAGGGGACATGTCCGTGGACCGTTTTCATCGGACATGTCCGCTCGGAGATTTCGGCCTGATGGCTGTACACACCATCAAACCGAAATCCCCGCGGACAGAGAACGCGGTGACGTAGACGACACCGACGTTCTCTGACGTGGAAGTTCAATGCTTCCACGCATGTGTCGACGCATGCGCAGGATTTCATGTCCGATGAGTCGTACTGACCATCGGACATGTCCGACGGACATGGTTCCAGCGGAAATGTTTCTTAGCATGCTAAGAAACATTGGTCCGCTGGAAACCTGTCCGCTAGGCCGGGAATTTGGTCCGGTCGGCCCTACACACGACCGAACATGTCCGCGAAAACTGGTCCGCGGACCAGTTTCAGCAGACATGTTCGGTCGTGTGTACGAGGCCTAAAATACAGTACAAAGGCAGATCCATTTAAGTGAACATAAGGCCAAGAGCCTTTACCATCACAGTACCCTGCCTGCCAGAGTGTGCATTAGCGAACAAAGGAGAAAGGGGTGCAGTATAGAAGTTAAAAGAAGTCAGTAAAATGGAAAAAGAGTGAAAAGTAGAGAGGTAAAGAGTAGAGAGGAGGAAGAGAAAAGAGAGGACAACCACCCGCCCAGGACCCCCCCGCGCAGCCCGGAGATCCCAACCAGTCCGTGCTCCCCCAGAATGGGGGTTGATCGTGTGATCGGGGCTTCCTGCTTCTACATATTTTTGATTAAAAAAATCTCAACTTAGTTTGCGCAAAAGTTATAGCGTCTACAAAATAGGGGATCATTTTTTTACTAGTAATGGCAGCGATCAGCGATTTTTATCATGACTGCTACATTATGGCAGACATATCGGAAACTTTTGATGCTATTTTGGGACCATTGTCATTTATACAGCGAACAGTGCTATAAAAATGCACTGATTACTGTATAAATGTGACTGGAAGTGAAGGTGTTAACCACTAGGGGGCGAGGAAGGGGCTAAGTGTGTCCTAGGGAGTGATTATAACTGTTGGGGGCGTGGCTACGAGTGACACGTCACTGATCACTGCTCCCGATGAGAGGGAGCAGATGATCAGTATCAGTGTCACCAGGCAGAATGGGGAGATGCTTGTTTACACTTACCTCTCCCTGTTCTGCAGCTCGGTGACCCAGTGACCCGATCGCAGAACACCCGCGGACATTGAGTCTACGGGTCCCATGGGCACGGTCACTGAGCTCGCGGCAGGGGTGTGTGTGCGCCGCCGGCAACGTGCACACGCCCGCACGTTGCCCAGCCGTGCCATTCTGCCGACGTATACGTGTGTGAGCGGGTCGTTAGCCGGTTGACTGGTATGGCCAATTAGAATAAGGATAAAAATCAAATACAGACAAAAAAGAAAAGATTATTTCTAACTTGGAACTGAAAACGGCCAAAAAAGTGCTGAAGGCATTCCTAGTGGATCAAACGGGGTCAGAGAGTCAAATTATTAATGGACAATAATATGACTGTCTCATACATCTTGAAGCAAGGTGAAATGAAGAGCCAACAGCTTCTTCAAGTAAGAGCGGAAATTTTGAGAGACAGTTCCTGGACTTTTCTGAATACTCAAGACACCCCGGTGGATCAGTGGAGATGAACGTTTTCGAGACACAACGAATGTATGTTAAATGCCAAGTAGAGACGGGCCACACACCCCCCTATTCGGTTCACAGCAGAACTCCTGAACAGGGGATAAGTTCTGCCCTGAACTGCAAACTCCATTGAAGTCTATAGGAGACGAACATGAGAAATCAAAAGTGAACATTTTGAAGGCTTACAGTATATGCAAGTTATTGGCAATACAAGGGGTTTCAAGTACTGCCCTAGGGGACATGTATCAATGCAATTTATTTATTTATTTTTATCCAGAAAAAAGTTTATTGAAGAACAAGTAGAAACTTACATACATCGAGGTTACTCTCAGGTAGAAAAATAAACAACATTCCATTTCAAATTCTGGCAAAGACAAACCATACCACTGCACCAACCACATACATGTCAATAGCCAATACCGGCCCCGCCCAGTCTCCACCTCCCATTATAGATGGCCCCCATATCCCGCGGACCAAGCCCAGTAACATTCTAAAAATCAAGTTTAATTACTCAGACCCAGCAGCCTACCCATGACCAGATCCACCGGGGCCAAGCCCGGTACATCCAGCCACGCGCCCCACAGCTTCTCAAATTTCTGGGAGCACCCTCTATGCTGGTATATCACCTTCTCTTTCCGAAGCATTTCCCCCATTGTATTGATCCACTCCTTCAGACTAGGAAGTTCCTCCGATATCCAATGAGACATTATGAGCTTGCGAGCCAAGAATAGAGACCTAATGACAGCCACTCTAGTACCTTCCTCCCATTCCAGCTCTTCCAATATAAGGAGCAAAGAAATGTTTTGGGTCAGTAGGCAATGAGATCTGGAACACCCTGTTAATGGTGTCCACTACTCCCGTCCAATATGTGTGGAGCTTCGGGCATCTCCACAGTAGGTGAATCAAGTCTCCATGATCCCTCTTACACTTGGTACATAATGGGGTGGGCCGTAGCCCCATAGCAAACAGTCTATGGGGGGTGTAGTACACCCTAAACAGTAGGTACAATTGCGACACCTTATGAGATACATTCAGAGAGCAGATTGGTACCGCCTGGAGAGCCTCATGCCACTGTTGACCGTCCATCGGGCAATGCAATTTATTTTTTAAAAGATCGTTTTTAAAAGAGCAGTGATTTTAAGGATGCTTAAAGTGCAACAATAAAAATGAAAAATCCGTTCAAATTAGTGTCTGGGGGGTCTCCTTTGTATACCTGTAAAGTGGAGCATCTGTAACATGTATAGAACCTGCTGCAGCAATACTGACATTTTTAAAGAAAAACAAAACAAGTCAAACCACATATAAATTAACTCGCGGTTGCATTCCTCTCTGGGCCAGGATGCCCTCTCCCAGACATGGGTTTTCAAATCGATATACCTTTTTCCTCCAACTGCCCTGATTCTCTGGCCTTTGTTGAAGATCATGGAAGAGGAGGTGTCAGCAATAATGGTTTCTCCATTTTAGCAGAGGAGGTCATGGTTCTATGTTCTATGTTACCTGATGATGCGTCCTCTAACAAGACTGCCTTGAGACTAAAACCTGCTTTTCCTGGACAACCAGATTCACCCATGCTGGACCTTCTGGCTTTTACTGTGTTGAAATTGAAAAGAACAATCTTTAAGATTTAAACCTTCCACAATCTGTGGTATCCATTCTCTTTTAGCCAGAAATGTCGCTGCAAATCAACATACCATTGGGTGTGGCAGAAGTTTGAGGCTTTTGCTTCCTAGAATAATTTATTCTTTTAGTCTCTTTCTGTGGTGAATGTTTTTAGTTTTCATTAGGCAGAGCTAAACATAGCTATAAAACTATTAACCACTTTGAGACCGCGCTATAGACAAAAGACATCTGCAGCGTGGTGCTCAATTGCCGGGAGGGCGTTCCCTGGACGTCCTCCTGTTTACTTGTTCCCCGCACGCCGAGGCGGGCGTGCATCGGGGAAAATCTGTGTTGGCCGCGTTCCTTGGACACAGCCAATCACAGATCATGCTAAATGACCAATCACAGTGGCCATTTAGAATCGATTGGCGTGTCCAACGAGAGATGATCTCAAATGTAAACATATGAGATAATCTCTCATTGCCGGCTCTCCCTCCTCACACAGAGACCACGTGAGGAGGGAGAGTGACCTGTGCAGCAGATCTGTGAGTGAACACAACATAAAACACTACCTATCAGTGCCACCTGTGCCCAGTGCCACCTGTCCCCAGTGCCATCTGTCCCCAGTGCCACCTGTCCCCAGTGCCACCTGTCCCCAGTGCCATCTGTGCCCAGTGCCACATGTCCCCAGTGCCACCTGTAAGTGCCATCTGTCATCAGTGCCAACTTGGTCTGGGCAGGAGGGGGGTTTAGGTGACCAGTAGGCAAGTGGTTAAGGTGCATGTATAAGCATTGCCGGCTCTAACAGATACCCCCTGGTCTAGGGAAACTCTGGTGGTCCAGTTCCTAAAGGCAGCCATACAGATTTGCCATCCTATCTGTAATTTCTTTCTTGAGTGTGATTTACCATTTGTCCTGAATAAGTTATTAAAATCACTTTTCTTTCCGAATTCAGAAAGTTCTATATGGTACCTCACTTTGACAATGGTCTTTATCCCAAAGGTTTCTTTGGAGTTTTACTTTTACTAGGAGTCAGTTCTTTCAGCCTTTCCAGCAACATTGCAGAGTTCAGAGGACCTAGGTTGGAGCAAGTCAGACCTCAATGCTTTCCTTCAAACTTACTTATGTCAAACTGAGCAATTTTGGTAATCAGACACACTTTTTGTACTATCTAGAGGTCTCGGGATGGGTCTCTAGACCTCTCCCCCTAATATAATCTTATCCCGTAAAGACAATTCAGATGCAGACCAATTTGATGCAGTGTGCGGTGTAAGGTGTGAGCACTGACAGGCTGACCCTCCACCCCTTCAACCTCTGCAGCAATGCTGGCAGCACTCATACGCCTATTTCCCAAAGACAACCTCTGGATATGACGCTGAGCACGTGACCTCAACATCTTTGGTGGACCATGGTGAGGCCTGTTCTGATGGGAACCCGAAGGTGCATGTATAAGCATTGCCGGCTCTAACAGATACCCCCTGGTCTAGGGAAACTCTGGTGGTCCAGTTCCTAAAGGCAGCCATACAGATTTACCATCCTATCTGTAATTTCTTTCTTAAAGCGGTCCTCCACCCTAAAGTGGAGTCCCGCTGATCGGAACCCTCCCCCCCTCCGGTGTCACATTTGACACCTTTCAGGGGGGAGGGGGGTGCAGACACCTGTCTAAAGACAGGTATTTGCACCCACTTCCGGCCACACGATACGGGCGAAAGACGGGCATTCCGTCACATCCCGTCTGTCGCCCGTTGTGTGCTGGGAACACTCGGCTCCCAGCACACAGCGTGTGAGCCAATCGGCGGGCGCAGCGCGACTCGCGCATGCGCCGTAGGGAACCGGGCAGTGAAGCCGCAGCGCTTCACTTCCTGGTTCCCTCAGCGTGGATGGCGGGGGGAGCAGCAGAGTGACGAGCGATCGCTCGTGCTCTGCTGCGATCGGCGCTGGACTCCAGGACAGGTAAGTGTCCTAATATTAAAAGTCAGCAGCTGCAGTATTTGTAGCTGCTGACTTTTAATATTTTGTTCCCATGGCACATCCGCTTTAAGTGTGATTTACCATTTGTCCTGAATAAGTTATTAAAATCACTTTTCTATCTGAATTCAGAAAGTTCTATATGGTACCTCACTTTGACAATGGTCTTTATCCCAAAGGTTTCTTTGGAGTTTTACTTTTACTAGGAGTCAGTTCTTTCAGCCTTTCCAGCAACATTGCAGAGTTCAGAGGACCTAGGTTGGAGCAAGTCAGACCTCAATGCTTTTCTTCAAACTTACTTATGTCAGACTGAGCAATTTTGGTAATCAAACACTCTTTTTGTACAATCTAGAGGTCTCAGGATGGGACCTCTCCCCCTAATATAATCTTATCCCATAAAGACAATTCAAATGCAGACCAATTTGATGCAGTGTGCGGTGTAAGGTGTGAGCACTGACAGGCTGACCCTCCACCCCTTCAACCTCTGCAGCAATGCTGGCAGCACTCATACGTCTATTTCCCAAAGACAACCTCTGGATATGACGCTGAGCACGTGACCTCAACTTCTTTGGTGGACCATGGCGAGGCCTGTTCTGAGGGGAACCCGTCCTGTTATACCACTGTATGGTCTTGGCCCCCGTGCTGCAGCTCAGTTTCAGGGTCTTGGCAATCTTCTTATAGTCTAGGCCATCTTTATGTAGGGCAACATTTTTTATTCAGATCCTCAGAGAGTTCTTTGCCATGAGGTGCCATGTTGAACTTCCAGTGACCAGTTTGAGAGAGTGAGAGCGATAACACCAAATTTAACACACCATTCCCACCTGAGACCTTGCAACACTAATGAGTCACATGCCCCCGGGGAGGCG
Organism: Rana temporaria; assembly: GCF_905171775.1. NCBI lineage: Eukaryota > Metazoa > Chordata > Amphibia > Anura > Ranidae > Rana > Rana temporaria. The sequence continues at coordinate 2,386,201 of NC_053495.1, read as the reverse complement.
AAAATGGCTAATTGGGCCCAATTTGGACATCTTCACTTAGGGGGGTACTCACTTTTGTTTCCAGCGGTTTAGACATTAATGGATGTGCGTTGAGTTATTTGTTATACAAGCTGTACACTCACTACACAACATTGTAGATGCAAAGGGCTAGATTCAGATAGAATCGTCCATCTTTATGCCCGGCGTAACGTATCTCAGATACGTTACGCCGCCGTAATTTAGGGCGCAAGTTCTGTATTCAGAAAGAACTTGCGCCCTTAGTTACGACGGCGTAACGTATCTGTGTCGGCGTAAGCCCGCATAATTCAAATGTGGATGATGTGGGCGTGTTTTATGTATATTAACTGTGACCCCACGGATTTTAAGTTTTTTACGAACGGCGCATGCACCATTCGTGAAAAAATGGCAGTGCGCATGCTCGAAAATCCGCCGCAAAACGTCATTGTTTTCGCCGTGAACGTAAATTACGTACATCCCTATTCGCAAACGACTTACGCAAACAACGTAAAATTTTCAAAACTCGACGCGGGAACGACGGCCATACTTAACATAGAATACACCTCATATAGCAGGGGTAACTATACGCCGAAAAAAGCCTAACGTAAACGGCGTAAAAAAATGCGCCGGCCGGACGTACGTTTCTGAATCGGCGTATCTAGCTCATTTGCATATTCCTTGCTTAACTATACGGAAGCGCCACCTAGTGGCCAGCCTAAATATGCAGCCTAAGATACAACGGTTTAACCAATCGTGTATACGCGGCCTTAGCCATGAAAGGGTTTAGTACAACTACACGTGACTGATATTTTTTACACTTTATTAAAAACATTACTGAAATGTTTAGTTAACTAAAAATACAGAAGTGTCAATATTCACATTATTATTTTCATCATGATGCTTGAATTGATTTCAAGTGATAATAAAACCTCATAAGTGCCGCCATAAGGTCCTTGTTCCTCAGGCTGTAGATCAGAGGATTCAGCAAAGGATTAATGAGGGCAGATATGACTGCAAACAGTTTGTTTAATGTGATCATATCACTGGAGGAGGGAACCAAGTAAATGAAAATTATGGAGCCATAGAAGATGAAGACCACGGTGAGGTGTGATGTGCAGGTGGAGAAGGCTTTCCTCTTTCCAGTCTTGCTACGGATTCTGAGGATGGTCCTGAAAATATAGACATAGGGAAGAAAGGTCAGGAGAAAGGCTCCTAATCCAATAATACAACCTTCTAAGAATTCAACCACCATGTTTATGAAGGTGTCAGTACATGTGATTTGATATAAGTGTGGAAGGTCACAAAAGAAGCTGTGGATGGAAGATGTTCTGCAGAAGGACAACCTGAGCAAAAATAAAGTATGAACCAAAGAGTGAGAACATCCTCCAACCCAGATCAGAGAGGCCATACGAGTACAGACCCTCCAAGACATAATTATTTTGTAATGTAGGGGGTGGCTGATGGCAATGTAGCGGTCGTAGGACATAGCCGAGAGCAATAAAATTTCCGAGCAAGCAAAGGAGAGGTAGAAAAAGGTTTGGGATATACAGGCAGGAATGGATATTGATCGGCTTTTTGTGACCAAATCAAAGAGCATCCTTGGTGCCGTCACTGATGAATAGCACATGTCCAGAAATGCCAAGTTGGCAAGAAAAAAATACATTGGGTTGTGCAGATTGTAGTCAGTGAGGACCAAGAAAAATATAAGAAGGTTTGTGATAAGAGTCATCAGATAGATGAGAAGGAAGAGGACAAAAAGTCCATTCATGGTCAGTGGATGGTCTGAAAGACCCACAAGAGTAAGATATGTAATCTTTGTAAGATTCCGCATAATATTGCTTAATGCTTTTTTGTCTGTTTAAATCTATTTTAATTGAACAGGAATACAATGACCTTTCTGAGGGATTATTAAAAGGAAAACACGTACGGTCTGCCTTCACATTGCACATGAAGACATTTGTACCGGCTTGTGGTTTTTCTTATATAAGATGTTGGCAGTCCTGAAGGACCGTTTCTTGTGCTGTAAAAACACAAAGCTGAATGTCTCATTAAATGTCTCTTAAGATTTAATTTATAACACCTTTGTGTGTGCCTTAAGAGCCTTTTTATTATAATTGTATTTATTAAAATTTGCAATTTTAAAAATGAAGAAGAAGAAAGAAAATCCACTGAAATTGCTTTAAACTTTTTTTTGTCACTTTTTATTGGTTAGTGGACTAAAACATCATAAAAGGAACATTTGTTGTCTTTTAGCTTCTATTATTATTTTATAGTTACGTATCCTATGAGCTGTCAAATGAATACTTCATTGGATCACACAGTTCATAGTCAGTAAGAAAAGCTGCAACATTGGGTTTGGTTGGGAAAAACTTGTCCAAGGTCACCACAGTTTGGAAGAGGTGACTACTGGCCAAAAAGCAGAAACAAAAGACACAGGTAGACGAAATCCTAAAAAACATTATCCTTCATTTTATAGGCGGGAAAACATTGGGGGTGAGCTCCCAACATTTACCCTGAATTGATCTGATTTGCAGCACTATAAGATGCCCGGTTTTGGCTTCAGAGCACTCCGGGAATTTTCTCAAACATCTCCCTGATGGATTTGTAGCAGTCAAGGTGCCATGATAACCCGTGGAAACAAGGGAGAGGGCCCGCAGCCAGATCACCAACATGGCACTGCAGCAGCCCTTCCACAGCGTGCGTGTGGTGGGGTGAAGACCAAGGAGGTAGTGAGTAAACTACCTAATGCCCCTAAGGGTCAGACCAGGGACCCTCCCTCCAAGGATATGCGCTATGATGCAAGATGACAGAGAACTCTGAACAGGCTGGCCCTACAGAGACTGACACTGTTCCAGAGGCACTTGATACTGAAATCGAGGAGGGGAGGAAGATCAGAGAGCTGACATCATTGTAGCCTAGGCTGACAATTACACTGCTGAGATGGGGGAGGCTGAGGATATTGGAGAAGAGGAAGGGGATGAACCAACCTTGGCAACAATCCTGAGGGCCGTTAACAAATGCACAGTCTCAGTTAATCATCTGCAAGCACGCTTTGGTGGTTTAAAAGAGGAGGTCATTCTGATAAGACAGGAGAGAACAACTGCTGCAGAGAGCATAATTAGTGACATAGAAGTCAAGATTCCCCCTCTGCTCATGGAGACCCAGTCAAGTGGATGCCTAGCTAAAACCACAGATATGCAACCTGAGGACTTTGAGATTCACCTAAGGTCCAATAATGTGTGAATTGTGGGGCTACCTGAGAAGGTGGAAGGTCGTGACCCCACTCAATTTGTGGAGCAATGGCTATCAGATATTTTTGGCAAAGTGGCCTTTACACACCTATTACGCAGTGGAAAGGGCTCTTAGAGCTCCCCTCAGCCACAACTATTGGGACATCTACCACGTCTAATCCTGGCAAGGCCGCTAAATTATAGAAATCGAGGAATTGTTCTGAGGCTAACCCGAGAGTGACAAAATATTCTGTTTAATGGTACAAGAATCTCATTTTACCCTGACTTCTCAGGGAGGTCGAGAAACTTAGATCAAGGTTTTCTAAAGTAAAAAAAGCCTGCAGAAACTGCAGGCCTCATATGCCATGCTTTATCCTGCTAAACTACACACCACCTACAGGGGGCAGATGTATTTCTTTAAGAAAAGGAAAGAGACAGACGCCTCTAAGTGCAGTGGTTAAAAGATTTATTACAGGCACAATGGGATTAAAAACACAAGATAGTAAAAGGTCCTAGGCATATTATGATTTGTTCTCATGTGGATCACTGTAATCCTCGTCTGTCTGGGGGGGAGAGAGAGACATCCTGTAGCTGTCAGAGTCCCTGGTGACCTGGATTTGTGAGGAGGTGGAGATGCGATGAGACGGCCTGGGTTTCTGGAACCAAGATGGAACACACGTGGGCATTGTGACATTAGGTGAAGGTGGTGGGTGGTAGGGAGTTTCAGAGCATGCACAGATTCTCCTTCAGACTAAGAGGTCATATGAAGGAGCTGTGCATGCTCCGAAATGCATTACCGCCCACCTGATATCACATCAACCGTGGGCGTTACAGCTTGGTTCCAGAACCCGGGCTGCCTCATCGCATCTTCCCCTCCTCACAAATCCACGTCACCAGGGACTCTGACAGCTGCAGAACGGCTCTCTCTCACCCCCAGACAGATGAGAATTACAGTGATCAGCATGAGGACAAATCATTATATGCCTATGACCTCTTACTATCTTGTAAGTGTTTTTAATACCATTGTGCCTATAATAACTCTTTTAACTACTGCACTTATAGGCGCCTTTCTCTTTTCTTTATGACCCTCCCGAGCTGCCTCTTCTCTACAAAGTGCTGCCTTCAGTGCCATCTCTCCACTGCTACTAAGAACCGGATACCCAGCCTCACCAGAGCGCCCTCATCTCTCCCTCCATTCTGCATTTCTTTGAGAATGCAGCAGAAGTTTCAGCCTGGCTCGATAAGAATGCTCTCCGACGTGCTTAGAGCCCTATGGCTGCGTAGGACTGAATCCACTGTTTCACAAGCATGGATATTGTAAGATGTTCTCTTATTCCTCCTTTTTGCATAGGGGAGTTGCTGGAAATGTACATTGATTTATTTTACAAAAACGTGAGTTCGGAACTGAGTTTGCTACATAGCAATGTTTTCATTAATCTTTATCCAAGATCTTGATACTGCTGTTAGTGGTCATAAAGACAGAAAGAGGGACCTGTTGTCCCACATAATTCGATGATTCATGCAGGCAATTTTTTTCGTCCAAAGATACGCCGGCTCAATGCCTGTGACGTGAACGTAACTTACGCACAGCCCTATTTGCGTACGACTTACGCAAACGACGTAAAAAGATACGCTTGTTCCGACGTCCATACTTTGCATGGGCTGTGCCACCTAGAGACCTGCTTTATCTTTACGCCGGCGTATGTCTTACGTAAACGGCGTAACTAATTGCGATGGGCGTACGTACAATCGCGAATCGGCGTATTTTGCTCATTTACATATTCGATGCAGAAATCAAGGAAGCGCCACCTAGCGGCCAGCGTAATTATTGCACCCCAAGATACGACAGCGTAGGAGACTTACGCCGCTCGTATCTTGGACAAATCTATGCGTAACTGATTCTATGAATCAGGCGCATAGATACGACGGCGGCCATTCGGACTTACGACAGCGTATCTGGAGATACGTCGTCGTAAGTCTTTGTGAATCTGGGAAAAAGTGTAATTTCTTCAGTGTTGTCACATGAAAAGATAGAATACATTTTTTTAATATTTACAAAAATGTGAGGGGTGCACTCACTTTTGTGAGATACTGTGTGTGTGTGTATATATACTGTGTACTAGCACACACTCTTGTACTTTGTATTATCTTGACCAAAATGCTATTTAACTGTTAAAATTTAAAATAGTGGCATAATTGTGATTTAATAAAATATGTCTGTGCAAAAACACTTCCAGAAAAATCATTTCAACTGTCCACAGAGAGAAAAAAAATCTTCTTTAACCTTTATTGTCTTGAGCAGCAAACCACTTATCTCAATTTTGATGATGGAATAAAAACAACATTTTAGATATTTTCTCCCCTCTCACATAAAAAGATACCAGAAATTCACGACTTTCTCTTAATGGGACCTTCTTCGCGGTCTGCAGACTAGACACTACATAGACATTTTCCTCCATAACTATCCTTCCCCTCATTTACTTACTTACTTTAAAAACAAATGTAGATTGGACCCACATACTCGTGCTCTTATCTCCCCAGTTTACAACTCTATATTATCTGCCAAAGCTCTCACCCCCAAAGCATAGCAACAACACTGAGGGGTAGATTCACGTACGGGCGCCTAAAATTAGGACGGCCTAGCCTACTATTTTTAGGCTACACCGCCTTAAATTATTTAGGTTAAAAGTGATTCTTAAACCACTTACCTTCAAATTTTAGGCGGCGTAGCCTAAAACGAGCAGGCGTAAGCGCGCCTAATTCAAATGACTGGGAGGGGGGCGTGTATTATTGAAATGAGGCTTGACCTCAAGTTTTTTAACGTTTTTTACACTGCGCATGCGCCGGGCGACTACATTTCCCAGTGCGCATTGCGGCTAAGTAGGCCGTACGGGCCTATTGATTTCGACCCCTAACGTAAACGACGTAAATCCCGATTCGCGGACGACTTGCGCAAACAACGTAAAAAATTTGAACCCCGCGGCGGGAACGGCGGCCATACTTAACATTGTTATTCCACCTCATAGGTGGAATAACTTTAGGCGGCCTATCGCGTACGGAAACGACGTAACTCGACGGTGTAGGCACGGCGTATGCTCCTAAATCGTCGGGAATCGGCGTAGACCCTCATTTACATAATCGAGGCCGGCCGCAATGGCAGCGCCATCTAGCGGCCAAAAGAAACATTGCAGCCTAAGATAGAATGGCGCAAGCCGGCCTATCTTATGTATGTTTAAGTGTATCTCTGTTGGTGAAAGCCTTCTCTTTCCATGAAAAAAAACTGTCACAGGCCCGGATTCTCAAACAAGTTACGCCGGATTTATACGCATAGATTTATATTAGCTCCGACCGGCGTAAGTCTCTTACGCCGTCGTATCCTAACTGCATATTTACGCTGGCCTCTAGGGGCGTGTACGCTGATTTACGCCTAGAAATATGTAAATCAGCTAGATACGCGAATTCACGAACGTACGCCCGGCCGACGCAGTACAGATACGCCGTTTACGTTAGGCTTTTCCCGGCGTAAAGTTACCCCTGCTATATGAGGCGTACATGCGGCGTACCAATGTTAAGTATTGACGTCGTTCCAGCGTCAAATTTTGAATATTTTACGTTGTTTGCGTAAGTCGTCCGTGAATGGGGCTGGACGTAATTTACGTTCACGTCAAAACCTTGCGGCGTACTTTGGAGCACTGCACACTGGGATATGTCCACGGACGGCGCATGCGCCAATCGTAAAAAGCGTCATTTACGTGGGGTCACATAACATTTACATAACACACGCCCACATCTTCCATATTTGAATTAGGCGGGCTTATGCCGGCCTATTTACACTACGCCGCCGCAACTTACGGAGCAAGTGCTTTGAGAATACTGCACTTGCCCGTCTAAGTTGCGGAGGCGTAACGTAAATAGGATACGTTACGCCTGCTCAAAGATACGCCGCGGTACATGAATCTGGCCCACAGAGTTATTTTGAAGTTAAACGACGCATACTGAAACTGCTACATGTGGTCTAGGCACCCAGATAACAATGACTCTTATGCCCTGTACACACGATCGGTCCATCCGATGAAAACGGTCTGATGGACCGTTTTCATCGGTTAACCAATGAAGCTGACTGATGGTCAGTCGTGCCTACACACCATTGGTTAAAAAAACGATCGTGTCTGAATGCGGTGACGTGCTGAAAAAAACGAAGTTCAATGCTTCCAAGCATGCGTTGACTTGATTCTGAGCATGCGTGAATTTTTAACCGATGGTTGTGCCTACAAACAATCGTTTTTTTTCTATCGGTTAGGAATCCATCGGTTAAATGTAAAACAATTTTGCTTTTTTTTTTAACCGATGGATAAATAACCGATGGCGCCCACACAATTGGTTTGGTCTGATGAAAACGGTCCATTAGACCATTCTCATCGGTTTAACCGATCGTGTATACGCGGCCTTAGCCATGAAAGGGTTTAGTACAACTACACGTGACCGATATTTTTTACACTTTATTAAAAACATTACTGAAATGTTTAGTTAACTAAAAATACAGAAGTGTCAATATTCACATTATTATTTTCATCATGATGCCTGAATTAATTTCAAGTGATAATAAAACCTCAGCAGTGCCTCCATGAGATCTTTGTTCCTCAGGCTGTAGATCAGAGGATTCAGCAAGGGGTTAATGAGGGAAGATATGACTGCAAACAGTTTGTTTAATGTGATCATATCACTGGAGGAGGGAACAAAGTAAATAAAAATTAAGGAGCCATAGAAGATGAAGACCACGGTGAGGTGTGATGTGCAGGTGGAGAAGGCTTTCCTCTTTCCAGTCTTGCTACGGATTCTGAGGATGGTCCTGAAAATATAGACATAGGGAAGAAAGGTCAGGAGAAAGGCTCCTAATCCAATAATACAGCCTTCTAAGAATTCAACCACCGTGTTTATGAAGGGGTCAGTACATGAAATTTGATATAAATGTGGAAGGTCACAAAAGAAGTTGTGGATGGAAGATGTTCTGCAGAAGGACAACCTGAGCAAAAATAAAGTATGAACCAAAGAGGCAGAACATGCTGCAACCCAGACTAAAGAGGCCATACGAGTGCAGACCCTCCAAGACATAATTAGTTTGTAATGTAGGGGGTGGCAGATGGCAATGTAGCGATCGTAGGACATAGTTGAGAGCAATAAGAGTTCTGAGCAAGCAAAGGAGAGGTAGAAAAAGACTTGGGCTATACAGGCAGGAATGGATATTGATCGGCTTTTTGTGACCAAATCAAAGAGCATCCTTGGTGCCGTCACTGATGAATAGGACATGTCCAGAAATGCCAAGTTGGCAAGAAAAAAATACATTGGGTTGTGCAGATTGTAGTCAGTGAGGACCAAGAAAAATATAAGAAGGTTTGTGATAAGAGTCATCAGATAGATGAGAAGGAAGAACACAAAAAGTCCATTCATGGTCAGTGGATGGTCTGATAGACCCACAAGAGTAAGATATGTAATCTTTGTAAGATTCCGCATAATATTGCTTAATGCTTTTTTGTCTGTTTAAATCTATTTTAATTGAACAGGAATACAATGACCTTTCTGAGGGATTATTAAAAGGAAAACACGTACGGTCTGCCTTCACCTTGCACATGAAGACATTTGTACCGGCTTGTGGTTTTTCTTATATAAGATGTTGGCAGTCCTGAAGGGCCGTTTCTTGTGCTGTAAAAACACAAAGCTGAATGTCTCATTAAATGTCTCTTAAGATTTAATTTATAACACCTTTGTGTGTGACTTAAGAGCCTTTTTATTATAATTGTATTTATTAAAATTTGCAATTTTAAAAATGAAGAAGAAGAAAGAAAATCCACTGAAATTGCTTTAAACTTATTTTTGTCACTTTTTATTGGTTAGTGAACTAAAACCTCATGAAAGAAACATTTATTTTCTTTTAACTTCTATTATTATTTTATAGTTACGTATCCTATGAGCTGTCAAATGAATACTTCATTGGATCACACAGTTCATAGTCAGTAAGAAAATCTGCAACATTAGGTTTGGTTGGGTAAAACTTGTCCAAGGTCACCACAGTTTGGAAGAGGTGACTACAGGCCAAAAAGCAGAAACAAAAGACACAGGTAGACGTCATCCTAAAAACATTATCCTTCATTTGATAGGCGGGAAAAAATTGGGGGGGAGCTCCCAACATTTACCCTGAATTGATCTGGTTTGCAGCACTATAAGATGCCCGGTTTTGGCTTCAGAGCACTCCGGGAATTTTCGCAAACATCTCCCTGATGGATTTGTAGCAGTCAAGGTGCCATGATAACCCATGGAAACAAGGGAGAGGGCCCGCAGCCAGATCACCAACATGGCACTGCAGCAGCCCTTCCACAGCGTGCATGTGGTGGGGTGAAGACCAAGGAGGTAGTGAGTAAACTACCTAATGCCCCTAAGGATCAGACCAGGGACCCTCCCTCCAAGGATATGCGCTATGATGCAAGATGACAGAGAGGTCTGAACAGGCTGGCCCTACAGAGACTGACACTGTTCCAGAGGCACTTGATACTGAAATCGAGGAGGGGAGGAAGATCAGGGAGCTGACACCATTATAGCCTAGGCTGACAATTACACTGCTGAGATGGGGGAGGCTGAGGATATTGGAGAAGAGGAAGGGGATCAACCAACCGTGGCAACAATCCTGAGGGCCGTTAACAAATGCACAGTCTCAGTTAATCATCTGCAAGCATGCTTTGGTGGTTTAAAAGAGGAGGTCATTCTGATAAGACAGGAGAGAACAACTGCTGCAGAGAGCAGGTGGAAGGTCGTGACCCCACTCAATTTGTGGAGCAATGGCTATCAGATATTTTTGGCAAAATGACCTTTACACACCTATTACGCAGTGGAAAGGGCTCTTAGAGCTCCCCTCAGCCACAACTATTGGGACATCCACCACGTCTAATCCTGGCAAGGCCGCTGAATTATAGAAACCGAGGATTTGTTATGAGGCTGACCCGAGAGTGACAAAATATTATGTTTAATGGTACAAGAATCTCATTTTACCCTGACTTCTCAGGGAGGTTGAGAAACTTAGATCAAGGTTTTCTAAAGTAAAAAAAAGCCTGCAGAAACTGCAGGCCTCATATGCCATGCTTTATCCTGCTAAACTACACACCACCTACAGGGGGCAGATGTATTTCTTTGAAAAAAGTAAGGAGACAGGCGCCTCTAAGTGCAGTGGTTAAAAGATTTATTACAGGCACAATGGGATTAAAAACACAAGATAGTAAAAGGTCCTAGGCATATTATGATTTGTTCTCATGTGGATCACTGTAATCCTCGTCTGTCTGGGGGGTAGAGAGAGAGACGTCCTGTAGCTGTCAGAGTCCCTGGTGACCTGGATTTGTGAGGAGGTGGAGATGCGATGAGACGGCCTGGGTTTCTGGAACCAAGATGGAACACACGTGGGCATTGTGACATCAGGTGAAGGTGGTGGGCGGTAGGGAGTTTCAGAGCATGCACAGATTCTCCGTCAGACTAAGAGGTCTTATGAAGGAGCTGTGCATGCTCCGAAATGCATTACCGCCGACCTGATATCACATCAACCATGTGCGTTACAGCTTGGTTCCAGAACCCGGGCTGCCTCATTGCATCTTCCCGTCCTCACAAATCCACGTCACCAGGGACTCTGACAGCTGCAGAACGGCTCTCTCTCTCCCCCAGACAGATGAGAATTACAGTGATCAGCATGAGGACAAATCATTATATGCCTATGACCTCATACTATCTTGTAAGTGTTTTAAATCCCATTGTGCCTATAATAACTCTTTTAAGTGCTGACACATGCCATAGTCAGCAATCTTCCTAAAAAAATTGTAACGCAGCTCTTTTTTGGTGGATATACATTCTTCCATAGCACAACAGTTTGGAGGCAGCAAAAACAAGCCAAAATGCAGAGACAGAAGTCACAATAAGGCCCCGTACACACGATAGAATCCATCCGCAGATAAATCCCAGCAAATGGGTTTCAGCGGATAGATCCTATGGTGTGTACACGCCAGCGGATCTGTTTCCGCGGAGAAATCTCCTCTGGGATGGATTCCAGCAGATCGGATATTTGCTGTGATGCACAACAAATCCATCTGCTGGAATCCATTCCAACGGATGGATCCGCTCGTCTGTACAGACTTACCGGATCCATTCGTCCAAAGGGATTCCCCGCACGCGTCGTAATGATTTGACGCATGCGTGGAATTCCTTATATGACAGCGTCGCGCCCATCCCCGCGTCATAATCGCGGCGACGGCGCGACACGTCATCGGCAGAGGATTTCAGCGCGGATTTCAATGCGATGGTGTGTACACGCCATCGCATAGAAATCCTCTGAAATCCTCGAGAGGATTTATCCGCGGATACGGTCCGCTGGACCGTATCTGCGGATAAATCCTCTCGTGTGTATGGGGCCTTAGGGTTGAGCGAACCCGAATAATTAGAAAAAGTCCGGGTTCGGGTTCAGAGTTCGGGTATGTTTTGGCGCGCTGCATGGCAGCCAATCGCCATTCGTTTTACTACTGTGACTGGGAACTGATCACAGTCATGCCTACTTATGGCATGGCTGTGATTGGTCAGTGCAGCATGTGACCCAGCATGTGACTATATTAGATAGAGGCACACAGCACAGATTGTCACTCTGCTTCAGTTATGATAGGGAAAGGCTGCTGCTGCTGCTTAGGGACAGTGTCAGTGAGGTTTATCCGGCTTCATACATCTAAACAAGCATTCTTTATTCATTGAACTCTGCTCTAGTTATGATAGGGAAAGGCTGCTGACTGATTCTTAGGGACAGTGTCAGTGAGGCTTGATCCTGCTTCGGAAATCTAACCAAGCACTATTTATTTCATTGACATCATTATCATCTTATGGTTTATGGGCCGCTCTTGATTTCTGTGACATCTGCTTCATATAGTACATTGTTTAGGGCTGGGTTACCTGCTTCTTGTTATAGTTAGAGAAATATATAGGTGAATCTCTGCCCATTTCACCAGCACTCTACCTGTCCCCTGTCATATACTGTCTGTGCAGTACAATTGTTTAGGGCTGGGTTACCTGCTTCTTGTTATAGTTAGAGAAATATATAGGTGAATCTGTGCCCATTTCACCAGCACTCTACCTGTCCCCTGTCATATACTGTCTGTGCAGTACAATTGTTTAGGGCTGGGTTACCTGCTTCTTGCTATACGTAGAGAAATATATAGGTGAATCTCTGCCCATTTCACCAGCACTCTACCCGTCCCCTGTGATATACTGTCTGTGAAGTACATTGTTTAGGGCTGGCTTCCTGCTTATTGCTATAGGTAGAGAAATATATAGGTGAATCTCTGCCCATTTTACCAGCACTCCGCCTGTCCCCTGTGATATACTGTCTGTGCAGTACATTGTTTAGGGCTGGCTTCCTGCTTATTGCTATAGGTAGAGAAATATATAGGTGAATCTCTGCCCATTTCACCAGCACTCCGCCTGTCCCCTGTGATATACTGTCTGTGCAGTACATTGTTTAGGGCTGGCTTCCTGCTTATTGCTATAGGTAGAGAAATATATAGGTGAATCTCTGCCTATTTCACCATATTACACTATTTTTGTATTTAAAATTTCTCAAAATTAGGGCAAGACCCTAAATTTGAGAATATATATAGGTGAATCTCTGCCCATTTCACCAGCACTCCACCAGTACATTGTTTAGGGCTGGCTTCCTGCTTCTTGCTATAGGTAGAGAAATATATAGGTGAATCTCTGCCTATTTCACCATATTACACTATTTTTGTATTTAAAATTTCTCAAAATTAGGGCAAGATCCTAAATTTGAGAAATATGAGGAAAACGTCAAATAAGGGACGTGGCCGCGGGCGTGGTGCTGCTGGTGGGGCTCCTGTTAGAGGGGGAGGACGTGGTCGATCTGTGCCAGCTACACGCACAAGTGAAACACCTTTCTCAGGTTCGAGTAGCCGACAGAGCCTGCAGCGGTATTTGGTCGGGCCTAATCCAGCTCTACGAATGTTGAGGCCAGGAGCAGAACAGGCGGTAGTAGATTGGGTTGCTGACAGTGCCTCCAGTTCCTGCATATTGTTTTCCAACCAGTCTTGTGCTGAAAGTTCAGAGTTGGCGCCTGCAGCCGATGTCCACCATCAGTCTTTCACCTCACCCCCTTGCAAATCAGCCAAGCAGTCTGAGCCCCAAAGCATGCAGCAGTCTCTTCTCCTTTTTGATGAGTCTGTTAGCATGTGTTCCCAGGGCCATCCACCTAGCCCAGCCCCAGAAGGGGAAGAGATTGAGTGCACCGATGCCCAACCACTTTTATTTCAGGATGAGTTCATGGGGAGACCATCACAGCACGTCTTGGATGATGATAAAACAGTTGCCAACTGCTGGTGCTTTTACAATTGTGCAGAGCGACAAGGAGGGCAGTGGTGAAGACTGGGTGGAAGATGATGTGCAGGACGATGAGGTCCTCGACCCGACATGGAATCAACCTCATGCAGGTGACCCGTGTAGTTCGGAGGAAGAGGCGGTGGTCGCACAGAGCCACCAGCACAGCAGAAGAGGGAGCAGGGTGCCAAAGCAGAGCGTCCATCCCCTAGACAGTACGCCTGCTACTGCCCAACGCAGCAAGAGACCGAGCACACCAAAGCCAGGTCCAAGGAGTGTGCTGATGACAAGACACACGTGGTTTGCAAGTTGTGCAATCAGAGCCTGAAGCGAGGCATAAACGTTTTCAACCTGAGCACAACCTGCATGACCAGGCATCTAAGTGCAAAGCACGAGCTGCAGTGGAGTAGACACCTCAAAAACCAAGAAAGGTCTCTGGCTCCTCCTGCTTCCTCGTCTGCATCAGTCTCGGGCCTCTCTGCCTCTTCATCCACCTCCGTAGTGACAGTGCCACCTGCCACCCCTCAATTAGAGGACCGGCAAGCAACACTACCACCTGGGTCACCAAACATCTCCACAATGTCCCATGGAAGCATTCAGCTCTCCATCTCCCAAACACTGGAGCGTAAGAGGAAGTACCCCTCTACCCACCCGCGATCCCTGGCCCTGAATGCCAGCATTTCAAAATTACTGGCCTTTGAAATGCTGTCATTCCCTCTGGTGGAGACGCAGAGTTTTAAAAGCCTGATGGCATTGGCTGTCCCACAGTACGTCGTGCCCAGCCGCCACTACTTTTCCAGGTGAGCCATCCCTTCCCTGCACAACCAAGTGGGGGACAAAATCAGGTGTGCACTGCGCAATGCCATCTGTGCCAAGGTCCACCTAACTACGGATACGTGGACCAGTAAGCACGGTCAGGGACGTTATATCTCCCTTACTGGGTAAATGTAGTGGCGGCTGGGCCTGAGGCGGATAGCAGTTTGGCGCATGTCCTTCCACCACCGAGGATTGCAGGGCGCTTCAGTTTGCCTCCTGTTCCTAACTCCTTCTACTCCGCTTCCTCATCCTCTACCGCCTCCTCATCCAGTCAGCGTAACAAATTCACCACCAACTTCAGCACAGCCATGGGTAAACGCCAGCAGGCAGTTTTAAAACTTTCCTGTTTGGAGGAAAAACCACACACCGTGCAGGAGTTGTGGAGGGACATGGAACAACAGACCGATGAGTGGTTGGCGTCAGTGAGCCTCAAGCCGGGCCTGGTGGTGTGCGATAAGGGGCGAAATCTCGTAGCAGCTCTGGGCCTAGCCGGTTTGACGCACATTCCTTGCCTGGCGCATGTGCTGAATTTGGTGGTGCAGAGTTTCCTGAAAACTTACCCCGATATGCCACAGCTGCTGCAGAAAGTGCGGGCCGTCTGTGCGCACTTTCGGCGTTCTCACCCTGCTGCTGCTCGCCTGGCAGCGCTGCAGCGTAACTTCGGCCTTCCCGCTCACCGCCTCATATGTGATGTGCCCACAAGGTGGAACTCCACCTTGCACATGCTGGCCAGACTGTGTGAGCAGCAGCAGGCGATAGTGGAGTTCCAGCTGCAGCACGCACGCGTGAGTCGCTCTGCGGAACAGAACCACTTTACCACCAATAACTGGGCCTCCATGCGAGACCTGTGTGCCTTGTTGCGCTGTTTTGTGTACTCCACCACCATGGCCAGTGCCAATGACGCCGCTCTCAGCGTGACTATCCCAGTTCTATGCCTCCTTGAAAAAACGCTACGGGCGATGATGGAAGAGGATGTGGCACAGGAGGAGGAGGAGGAGGAATCGGGATCATTTCCAAGGCTTTCAGGGCAGTCATTCACAAGTGGCTCCGAGGGTGGGTTCGTGCACCAACAAAGGCCAGGTACACAATTGTCCAGCAAGGGCACAGTTCTGGAGGATGACACGGTGGAGGATGAGGAGGAGGAAGACATGGAGGAGGAGGAGGAACCATGTTCACAGCAGGATGGCATCCAGACCAGCTCATGGCCATTACTGGTGCGTGGCTGGGGGATACAGAGGACACAGATGATACACCTCCCACAGAGGACAGCTGTTCGTTGACTCTGGGCAGCCTGGCACACATGAGCAATTACATGCTGCAGTGTCTCCGCAACGACCGGCGTGTTTCGCACATTATGACAGGTGCTGATTACTGGGTGGCCACGCTGCTGGATCCCCGTTACAAGGACAATGTACCGTCCTTAATCCCCTCACTGGAGCGTGAACGCAAGATGCGCGAGTACAAGCTCACGCTGGTAGACGCGCTGCTGGTGCAATTCCCACCTGGCAGCGGGGGCACAGTGGAAGCAGAAGGCGAAGGCAGAGGAGGAGGAAGAGGTCGGCAACGCAGCAGGGGCACCGCCAGCACCTCAGAAGGCAGGGTTAGCATGGCCGAAATGTGGAAAAGCTTTGTCAGCACGCCACAACAAACAGCACCACCAGCTGATATGGAACGTTTTAGCAGGAGGCAGCATTTCAGCAACATGGTGGAGCAGTATGTGTGCACACGCCTACACGTACTGAATGACGGCTATGCCCCCTTAAACTTCTGGGTCTCCAAATTGGGCACATGGCCTGAGCTTGCCCTTTACGCCTTGGAGGTGCTGGCCTGCCCTGCGGCCAGTGTATTGTCTGAACGTGTATTTAGCACGGCAGGGGGGCGTTATCACAGACAAGCGCAGCCGCCTGTCCAGAGCCAATGTGGACAAGCTCACGTTCATTTAAAATGAACCAGGCATGGATCCCACAGGTCTTGTCCGTACCTTGTGCAGAATAGGCACCGGCCTGGCCTTACCCAGCCATTGTTTTTTTCTGATCTTTCTAGGGTTGCCATCTCATCCCTTTAAAAGCAAAAACATATTAATTACACAGGTTCTCTGGCTGATTAAGTTGCTGTAATTACTCTGTGTTCTGGTTTAAAGGGATGAGGTAGCAACCCTAGATCTTTCTCACTCTTTTGGGGTTTACATATATTAAAAACCAAAACCTGCTGTGTTGGCTACCTCCTCCTCCTCCTCCAAAACAAGTCAAACCACATATAAATTGACTCGCGGTTGCATTCCTCTCTGGGCCAGGATGCCCTCTCCCAGACATGGGTTTTCAAATCGATATACCTTTTCCTCCAACTGTCCTGATTCTCTGGTCTTTGGTGAAGATCATGGAAGAGGAGGTGTCAGCAATAATGGTTTCTCCATTTTAGCAGAGGAGGTCATGGTTCTATATTCTATGTTACCTGATGATGCGTCCTCTAAGGCCCTGTACACACAAGGGGACATGTCCGATGAAAACGGTCCGCTGACAATCATTGTCAGCTTTTAACAAAAAACCTGAGCTGGCAGTTTATGAAACTCTATGGCCTTGTACTCTATGGCCTTGGACATGTCCGATGAAAACGGTCTGCAGACCATTTCCATCGGACATGTCTGGCCGGGGACTGCCCGGGGACTTCTGTTCGATGGCTATACACACCATCGAACAGAAGTCCGCGCGTAAACAATACGCGGGGCGTGTCCGCGGTGTCGACGCGTCGATGACGCGGTGTCGCCGCGACAATGACGCGGCGACGTGGGCGGCCCGCCTTTAAAATGCTTCCACGCATGCGTCAAAGTCATTCGACGCATGCGAGGGATGGCGGGCGGCAGGACATGTACGGTAGGTCTGTACAGACGACCGTACATGTCCGGGCGGACAGGTTTCCAGCGGACTGTTTTAAAGCAATGCCAGGAAACAGTTGTCCGCTGAAAACCTGTCCGATCCGCCCGAAAATGGTCCGCTCGGGCCAACACACGGCCAAACATGTCTGCTGAAACTGGTCTGCGGACCAGTTTCAGCAGACATGTTTGGTCGTGAGTACGGGGCCTATGACTGGTGAAAGCCTTCTCTTTCCAAAAAAAACTGTCACAGGCCCGGATTCTCAAAAGAGTTATGCCGGCGTATCTCCAGATACGCCGTCGTAACTCTGAGTCCGAGCTGTCGTATCTATGCGCCTGATTCTTAGAATCAGTTACGCATAGATTTGTATTAGATCCGACCGGCGTCGTATCTTAACTGCATATTTACGCTGGCCGCTCGGGGCGTGTACGCTGATTTACGCTTGGGAAATATGTAAATACACGAACGTACGCCCGGCCGACGCAGTACAGATATGCCGTTTACCTTAGGCTTTTCCCGGCGTAAAGTTACCCCTGCTATATGAGGTGTACATGCGGCATACCAATGTTAAGTATGGACGTCGTTCCCGCATCAAATTTTTAATATTTTACGTCGTTTGCGTAAGTCGTCCGTGAATGGGTCTGGACGTAATTTACGTTCACGTCGAAACCAATACGTCCTTGCTGCTTACTTTGGAGCACTGCACACTGGCATATGTCCACGGACGGCGCATGCGCCGTTCGTAAAAAGCGTAATTTACGTGGGGTCACATAACATTTACATAACACACGCCCACATCTTCCACATTTGAATTTGGCGGGCTTACGCCGGCCTATTTACGGTACGCCGCCGCAACTTACGGAGAAAGTGCTTTGAGAATACTGCACTTGCCTGTCTAAGTTGCGGAGGCGTAACGTGAATAGAATACGTTACACCCGCTCAAAGATGTGCCGCGGTACGTGAATCTGGCACACAGAGTTTTTGTGAGCTTAAACAACGCATACTGAAACTGCTACATGTGGTCTAGGCACCCAGATAACAATGACTCTTATGCCCTGTACACATGATCGGTCCATCCGATGAAAACGGTCTGATGGACCGTTTTCATTGGTTAACCGATGAAGCTAACTGATGGTCAGTCGTGCCTACACACCATTGGTTAAAAAAACTATCGTGTCAGAACGCGATGACGTAAAACACACGACGTGCTGAAAAAAATGAAGTTCAATGCTTCCAAGCATGCGTTGACTTGATTCTGAGCATGCGTGGATTTTTAACCGATGGTTGTGCCTAATAATGATCGTTTTTTTTTCTATCGGTTAGGAATCCAACGGTTAAATTTAAAACAAGTTTGCTTTTTTTTTAACCGATGGATAAATAACCGATGGCGCCCACACACGATCGGTTTGGTCCGATGAAAACGGTCCATTAGACTATTCTCATCGGTTTACCTGATCGTGTGTACGCGGCCTTAGCCATGAAAGGGTTTAGTACAACTACACGTGACTGATATTTTTTACACTTTATTAAAAACATTACTGAAATGTTTAGTTAATTAATTATTTTCATCATGATGCCTGAATTAATTTCAAGTGATAATAAAACCTCATAAGTGCCGCCATAAGGTCCTTGTTCCTCAGGCTGTAGATCAGAGGATTCAGCAATGGGTTAATGAGGGCAGATATGACTGTAAACAGTTTGTTTAATGTGATCATATCACTGGAAGATGGAACAAAGTAAATAAAAATTAAGGAGCCATAGAAGATGAAGACCACAGTGAGGTGTGATGTGCAGGTGGAGAAGGCTTTCCTCTTTCCAATCTTGCTACGGATTCTGAGGATGGTCCTGAAAATATAGACATAGGAAAGAAAGGTCAGAAGAAAGGCTCCTAATCCAATAATACAGCCTTCTATGAATTCAACCACCGTGTTTATGAAGGGGTCAGTACATGAAATTTGATATAAGTGTGGAAGGTCACAAAAGAAGTTGTGGATGGAAGATGTTCTGCAGAAGGACAACCTGAGCAAAAGTAAAGTATGAACCAAAGAGTGTGAATATGCTGCAACCCAGACTAAAGAGGCCATATGAGTACAGACCCTCCAAGACATAATTAGTTTGTAATGTAGGGGGTGGCAGATGGCAATGTATCGGTCGTAGGACATAGCCGAGAGCAATAAGAGTTCTGAGCAAGCTAAGGAGACATAGAAAAAGACTTGGGTTATACAGGCAGGAATGGATATTGATCGGCTTTTTGTGACCAAATCAAAGAGCATCCTTGGTGCCGTCACTGATGAATAGGACATGTCCAGAAATGCCAAGTTGGCAAGAAAAAAATACATTGGGTTGTGCAGATTGTAGTCACTGAGGACCAAGAAAAATATAAGAAGGTTTGTGATAAGAGTCATCAGATAGATGAGAAGGAAGAACACAAAAAGTCCATTCATGGTCGGTGGATGGTCTGATAGACCCACAAGAGTAAGATATGTAATCTTTGTAAGATTCCGCATAATATTGCTTAATGCTTTTTTGTCTGTTTAAATCTATTTTAATTGAACAGGAATACAATGACCTTTCTGAGGGATTATTAAAAGGAAAACACGTACGGTCTGCCTTCACATTGCACATGAAGACATTTGTACCGGCTTGTGGTTTTTCTTATATAAGATGTTGGCAGTCCTGCAGGACTGTTTCTTGTGCTGTAAAAACACAAAGCTGAATGTCTCATTAAATGTCTCTTAAGATTTAATTTATAACACCTTTGTGTGTGACTTAAGAGCCTTTTTATTATAATTGTATTTATTAAAATTTGCAATTTTAAAAATGAAGAAGAAGAAAGAAAATCCACTGAAATTGCTTTAAACTTTTTTTTGTCGCTTTTTATTGGTTAGTGGACTAAAACCTCATAAAAGGAACATTTATTTTCTTTTAGCTTCTATTATTATTTTATAGTTACGTATCCTATGAGCTGTCAAATGAATACTTCATTGGATCACACAGTTCATAGTCAGTAAGAAAAGCTGCAACATTAGGTTTGGTTGGGTAAAACTTGTCCAAGGTCACCACAGTTTGGAAGAGGTGACTACAGGCCAAAAAGCAGAAACAAAAGACACAGGTAGACGTCATCCTAAAAACATTATCCTTCATTTTATAGGCAGGAAAAAATTGGTGGGGAGCTCCCAACATTTACCCTGAATTGATCTGGTTTGCAGCACTATAAGATGCCCGGTTTTGGCTTCAGAGCACTCCGGGAATTTTCGCAAACATCTCCCTGATGGATTTGTAGCAGTCAAGGTGCCATGATAACCCATGGAAACCAGGGAGAGGGCCCGCAGCCAGATCACCAACATGGCACTGCAGCAGCCCTTCCACAGCGTGCGTGTGGTGGGGTGAAGACCAAGGAGGTGGTGAGTAAACTACCTAATGCCCCTAAGGATCAGACCAGGGACCCTCCCTCCAAGGATATGCGCTATGATGCAAGATGACAGAGAACTCTGAACAGGCTGGCCCTACAGAGACTGACACTGTTCCAGAGGCACTTGATACTGAAATCGAGGAGGGGAGGAAGATCAGGGAGCTGACACCATTATAGCCTAGGCTGACAATTACACTGCTGAGATGGGGGAGGCTGAGGATATTGGAGAAGAGGAAGGGGATCAACCAACCTTGGCAACAATCCTGAGGGCCGTTAACAAATGCACAGTCTCAGTTAATCATCTGCAAGCACGCTTTGGTGGTTTAAAAGAGGAGGTCATTCTGATAAGACAGGAGAGAACAACTGCTGCAGAGAGCATAATTAGTGACATAGAAGTCAAGATTCCCCCTCTGCTCATGGAGACCCAGTCAAGTGGATGCCTAGCTAAAACCACAGATATGCAACCTGAGGACTTTGAGATTCACCTAAGGTCCAATATTGTGTGAATTGTGGGGCTACCTGAGAAGGTGGAAGGTCGTGACCCCACTTAATTTGTGGAGCAATGGCTATCAGATATTTTTGGCAAAGTGGCCTTTACACTCCTATGACGCAGTGGAAAGGGCTCTTAGAGTCCCCCCTCAGCCACAACTATTGGGACATCCACCACGTCTAATCCTGGCAAGGCCGCTGAAATATAGAAATCGAGGAATTGTTCTGAGGCTAACCCGAGAGTGACAAAATATTCTGTTTAATGGTACAAGAATCTCATTTTACCCTGACTTCTCAGGGAGGTCGAGAAACTTAGATCAAGGTTTTCTAAAGTAAAAAAAAGCCTGCAGAAACTGCAGGCCTCATATGCCATGCTTTATCCTGCTAAACTACACACCACCTACAGGGGGCAGATGTATTTCTTTAAGAAAAGGAAAGAGACAGACGCCTCTAAGTGCAGTGGTTAAAAGATTTATTACAGGCACAATGGGATTAAAAACACAAGATAGTAAATGGTCCTAGGCATATTATGATTTGTTCTCATGTGGATCACTGTAATCCTCGTCTGTCTGGGGGGGAGAGAGAGACATCCTGTAGCTGTCAGAGTCCCTGGTGACCTGTATTTGTGAGGAGGTGGAGATGCGATGAGACGGCCTGGGTTTCTGGAACCAAGATGGAACACACATGGGCGTTGTGACATTAGGTGAAGGTGGTGGGCGGTAGGGAGTTTCAGAGCATGCACAGATTCTCCGCCAGACTTAGGCCGGGTACTCACGAGCAAACATGTACGGTGAAACCGGTCCGTCGGACCGTTTTCACCGTACATGCCTGCCAGAGGGCTTCTGTACGATGGTTGTACTAACCATCGTACAGAAGTCCGCGCGTAAACATTACGCGGGGGGTGTCTGCGTCGTCGCCGCGACGATGACGCGGCGATGACGCGGCGACTTGGGCGGGCCTGCCATTTAAAGGCTTCCACGCATGCGTCGAAGTCATTCGACGCATGCGAGGGACGGCGGGTGCTCGGACATGTACGGTAGGTCTGTACTGACGACCGTACATGTCCGAGCGGGCAGGATTCCAGCGGACGGTTTTAAAACACGTCCAGGAATATTTGCCCGTTGGGAAAAGGCCCGGCGGGCAAATGTTTGCTGGAATTCCGCCCGCTCGCGCCTACACACGACCGAACATGTATGCTGAAACTGGCCCGCGGACCAGTTTCAGCATACATGTTTGGTCGTGTGTACGGGGCCTAAGAGGTCTTATGAAGGAGCTGTGCATGCTCCGAAATGCATTACCGCCCACCTGATATCACATCAACCGTATGCGTTACAGCTTGGTTCCAGAATCCCGGGCTGCCTCATCGCATCTTCCCCTCCTCACAAATCCACGTCACCAGGGACTCTGACAGCTGCAGAACGTCTCTCTCTCTCCCCCAGACAGATGAGAATTACAGTGATCAGCATGAGGACAAATCATTATATGCCTATGACCTCTTACTATCTTGTAAGTGTTTTTAATACCATTGTGCCTATAATAAATCCTTTAACTACTGCACTTATAGGCGCCTTTCTCTTTTCTTTATGACCCTCCAGAGCTGCCTCTTCTCTACAAAGTGCTGCCTTCAGTGCCATCTCTCCACTGCTACTAAGAACCGGATACCCAGCCTCACCAGAGCGCCCTCATCTCTCCCTCCATTCTGCATTTCTTTGAGAATGCAGCAGAAGTTTCAGCCTGGCTCGATGAGAATGCTCTCCGACGTGCTTAGAGCCCTATGGCTGCGTAGGACAGAATCCATTGTTTCACAAGCATGGATATTGTAAGATGTTCTCTTATTCCTCCCTTTTGCATAGGGGAGTTGCTGGAAATGCACATTGATTTATTTTACAAAAAAAGTGTTTTCGGAACTGAGTTTGCTACATAGCAATTTTTTCATTAATCTTTATCCAAGATCTTGATACTGCTGTTAGTGGTCATAAAGACAGAAAGAGGGACCTGTTGTCCCACATAATTCAATTATTCATGCAGGCAATTTTGTACCTTGTTGATATGTCCACTAATTATATCATAAGGGATAAATGGGTAAAAATTGGCCAGCAGCTGCACCAAGAGGTTCAAAATTCAAGACACATGCCATAGTCAGCAATCTTCCTAAAAAAATTGTAACGCAGCCCTTAGGTTTTGGTGGTTATACATTCTTCCGTAGCACCACAGTTTGGCGGCAGCAAAAACAAGCCAAAATGCAGAGACAGAAGTCACAATGTCTTCCTAATCAATCTAAAGCTTCAGCTTTTTTATATGTTTTTGCCAAGAAAGGGGAGAAGGAGAAGGAGGATAGGTGTGAGAAGGTGGCTATGATGGGACTCGGCGGCACCATTACTTTTCACTCAGGATTAAGCAGCCGAGCCAACCAAAAGGGAAATGTGTTTGGTAATTTCCTTGTAAAATGGATAAGAAATGTAATGCAGGAGATTAGAGGATATAAAGTATAGACGTTGCTGATCCCTCCAGAGGTCCATGTCATGTGATCTCCATTTGATTCAGAGGTCTTGGAGAGGCTTAAGACCCCTTTCACACTGATGAGTTTTTAAATAGCGCCTAAAAACCGCCTGAAAAACTCCTGCCCTGCAGTCTCAATGTGAAAGTCTGTGGACTTTCACACTGAGGCGATGCACTGGCGGGACCGCTCCAAACCTCCTGGCAGCAGCATCTTTGGAGTGGTGTGTTTACTTCTCGTCCACCGCTTCTTCCCATTGAAAACAATGGGACACTGCGGTAATACCGACGGCAATGCGCAGGAGAGGCTCCCTACAGGACTCCTTATTACGCCATTAGCCAGACTCTAAGAGCCTGGTCTTGTTTATATTTCTTTGGGCAAACGTTTGGACAGATATTCTTTCTGCCCAGCCCATGCACTAGTTTTTGTACTAGTGTGGTACCTGTGGTGTTTAAGGCTAGAGTCACCTGGAAGGAACCTTACTCTTTCTGCTTACCAGCAGACTGTGCTTGGTAAACCACCCTGCTGTCTTACTATGATTTAAAAAACCCTGCTGGCTATCTGGGTTAGATATATACTGCCAGTGTGCTGGTATCCAAGTTCGTGTACACTACTTAATACGACCTGCCTACCACCATGCTCCTGAGGAAGCGTTCCAATACGCAAAACATGTAGAGCAAGAATAAAAATCCTGCATATTGGACCCTTGTTCAAGGCTACACACCCCATATGTATCACTATTGTTTGTTAGTTATGTATCTCGCATAATTTGAGTATACCTATACTATTACAACGCTGTGGAAGTGTAACTTTAGTACTTGTCGGGGCCATATTTTGACGATTATCATATTGTTACTTATGAATGTACTTTTTTATATATTTTTCTACAAACAAATATCTATAGATTTTTATATTCAATACCTGTGTGCCGTTTAAAGTCCAAGTGTCAAGTTTAAAATTAGTATTCATTTTCAAATATATTGGGACGTTGGCACGCGTATACTGATGCATCCACAGTGTCACCCTGTGACGATGCACATTTAAGCAAAACATTTCTTCTCACTAACCCAAATCATATCTGAGCGATATTAAATCTCAAAAAAAAAACTTTCGGGTAACAGCATTGCACCTAAAGTAACTTTAAATGATAATAAGACCTTGTCCCTCAGACTGTAGAGCAAAGGGTTAAACAATGGATTTGTGAAGGGATATGTCACTAAAAATAGTTTGTATAAATTGAACACATTGCTGGAGGTGTAAAAAAATGTAAGAACTATAAATGAGGAAGGACATCATAATGTGAAGTGTGTCAGTGGAGAGTTAATATTATTATTCTCTTTTTGTTGGCTTTTAGAAAAAAAGAAAAAACTGAGATAAGTGTGCATGAAACTGTATGCCATTTAAAACCTTTATATGTCCATAGAAAACATGGAAAAAAATATGGAATGTAAAATAGTCACAGAGTTATTATGAAGTTAAGCAATGTATATTGAATTTTCTAAATGTGGCCTGGGCATCCAGGTTACACTGACCCTTGGCCATAAAAGGGTTAAGTACAACTACAAGTGACTGACATTTTTTTATTTTATGAAAAGCATTACTAAAATATTTAGTCGACTAGAATTTCAAAAGTGTCAATAGTGACATATTTGTTTTCAGAACGATGCCTGGATTAACCTTAAGTGATTATAAGACCTCAGCAGTGCCTCCATAAGGTCCTTGTTCCTCAGGCTGTAGATCAGAGGATTCAGCAATGGGTTAATGAGGGCAGATATGACTGAAAACAGTTTGTTTAAATTGACCATATTGCTGGAGGAGGGAACAAAGTAAATAAAAATGATGCAGCCAAAAAAGATGAAGACCACGGTGAGGTGTGATGTGCATGTAGAAAAGGCTTTCATCTTTCCAGTCTTGCTACGAATTCTGAGGATGGTCCTGAAAATAAAGACATAGGGAATAAAGGTCAAAAGGAAGGATCCCAATCCAAGACCACCGCCTGCTACAAATACGACAACCATGTTTATGAAGGGGTCAGTACATGTAATTTGAAATAAGTGTGGAAGGTCACAAAAGAAGCTGTGGATGGAAGCTGCTCTGCAGAAGGACAACCTGAGAAAAAATAAAATGTAAACCAAAGAGAGAGACCATCCTGCAACCCAGACCACAGAGGCCATACAAGTACAGACCCTCCAAGACATAATTAGTTTGTAATGTAGAGGGTAGCAGATGGCAATGTAGCGGTCGTAGGACATAGCCGAGAGCAAAAAATTTTCTGAGCCAGCTAAGGAGACATAGAAAAAGACTTGGGATATACAGGCAGGAATGGATATTGATCGGCTTTTTGTGACCAAATCAAAGAGCATCCTTGGTGCCGTCACTGATGAATAGGACATGTCCAGAAATGCCAAGTTGGCAAGGAAAAAATACATTGGGTTGTGCAGATTGTAGTCAGTGAGGACCAAGAAAAATATAAGAAGGTTTGTGATAAGAGTCATCAGATAGATGAGAAGGAAGAACACAAAAAGTCCATTCATGGTCAGTGGATGGTCTGATAGACCCACAAGAGTGAAATACGTAATCTCTGTCACATTTTTCATATTATTATTTTTTGATCTGTATAAATGTATTTTAATTGAACAGGAATACAATTATCTTTCTGGGGAATTATTCAAAGGAAAACAGATACGGTCTGCCTTCACTTTATACATGAAGACATTTGTAGCGGCCTGGGTTCCGTTCTTATATAAGATGTTGGAAGTCCTGCGGGGCCGTCTGCTGTATTGTAAGAACACAAAGCTGAAAGTCTCATTAGAGACCTCTTAAGACATCATTTATAACACCTTTGTGACTTGAGAGTCCTTTCTAGATAATTTTGTATAA
Source organism: Rana temporaria (assembly GCF_905171775.1). NCBI lineage: Eukaryota > Metazoa > Chordata > Amphibia > Anura > Ranidae > Rana > Rana temporaria. The sequence goes on along the minus strand of NC_053495.1, from coordinate 2,359,609 downwards.
TTATAAACATTTGAATTGGAAATAAAATTCACTAAAATTGTTTTAATCTTTGTTAAGTTCAATATTTCTTTATTAAGAATTTTTCATCACATACAAAACTTTGTGGCTAAAGAGGCCAATAAAGACAAATGAGGTATTGTTAAAAAAAGAGTTTACTGAAAAAAAGAGTAAAGCAAATAAACAGAAACAGAGAGCGCAGTTAAGATCCTTATGCCATACAAGGCAATATTGGTTTAGCCGTATGTAAGTTAATCATACTAATGCCGCGTACACACGATCGGTTCATCTGATGAAAACGGTCTGATGGACCGTTTTCATCAGACGAACCGATCGTGTGTGGGCCCCATTGTTTTTTTTATCCATCGGTGAAAAAAATAGGAACTTGTTTTAAAATTATCTGATGGGTGAAAAAACGATAGAAAAAAAACTATCGTCTGTGGGCACGTCCATCAGTTAAAAATCCACGCATTCTCAGAATCAAGTCGAAGCATGCTTGGAAGCATTGAACATTTTTCTCAGCGCGTCGTTGTGTTTTACGTCACTGCGTTCTGACACGATTTTTAACTGATGGTGTGTAGGCAAGACTGATGAAAGTCAGCTTCATCGGATATCTGATGAAAAAATCCATCAGACCGTTTACAGGGCATTACAGATAATTAAAGCCTTAGAATACCACTCCATGGCTTCTGATGGATATGACATCTCTAACTAGTGAACTCTGTAGGTAGAATAAAGCTTTTTTACCCCTGTTTTTAAAGGTTTATTTTTGTTCCCTTTATTTTTATGCATTTTTTTTCATTTTTACATTTTACATTTTTATTTTTTCTTTATTTTCATGACTATGAAAATTGTAGATTCACACTGAAGGCATCAAAACTAAATATAAAAATAAATAAAATATATTTCATATTCTAGGTTCTTCAAAGTCGCCACCTTTTGCTTTGATTACTGCTTGGCACACTCTTGGCATTCTCTTGATGAGCTTCAAGAGGTAGTCACCTGGCGCAGCACCCCATCACTCTCCTTCTTGGTCAAATAGCCCTTACACAGCCTGGAGGTGTGTTTGGGGTCATTTTCCTGTTGAAAAATAAATGATGGTCAAACTAAACGCAAACCGGATGGAATAGCATGCCGCTGCATGGACACGGCCATCATGTGATCAGGAGGGCCAATCACAGAGCCCTCCTGCCAATCTGAGATGCTCCGTGTACCAGTGACACAAGCGCATAGGGATCGCGCCGCTGCACGTCTTTATTTGACTGAACCTGATCCACTTTAGTTTATTAGGAGCTAAAATAACTTTAGCTATGGGTTGGAAACAGGCCAGAGTGTCCTTTTAATAAGCTGCCAAACTCAAAATCTCATGGATCATGACCCAGGAAAAACTGTCTAGCATTCTGCTGGACTCTAAAGACCAGTTTGAATCCATCTGGGAGCCCTGGGCCCATCATGTAGGCATTGCCCTCCAACCGGGCATCCCGGCATAAGGACCACGTAAGGTTTCTGCTTGGTTGGTCTGGCTCTACCCCGTCTTCCTTTTCCCATTTCTACTCTGTTTCCCCTCCCCCTCTTTTGTCTTTTTTCTTTCTTTTTTTTCTTTTTTCCTACTTTTTTCTTTTTTTCTTATTATTGTTGTTGTAGCCCTCTTATCATGGGGTTGTAAAATATCGTATATACTCGAGTATAAGTCGAAAATACCCCCCTCGGCTTATACTCGAGTCAGTGTACTTGGAAATATTGAGAGGCTGCGGGCATCCATCGTTTAAAACTTGCGGTCTCCTCTTGTCCCTTCCGTGATAGGCGGAACTCTGTCTGCTGAGAAACGCCTATCACGAATGTTCTCTCATCCTCACCCATCCCATCAGACACTGTGTTCAGTGTTCTGCCAATCACGGATGTCCGTGATTGGCGGAACTGAACACAGTGTCTGCTGGGAAACTGAGTCTGAGGATGAGAGAACGTCTGTAATAGGTGGAACTATGTCAGCTGAGAAATGCCTATCAAGGAAGAGACCAGGAGGAGACCGCGAGTTTTAAACATTGAATGGACCCCGCAGCCTCTCAATTTCAGGTACAGTGATGATGGGCACAGTGACAATGGGCACAGTGACGATGGGCACAGTGACGATGGGCACAGTGACAATGGGCACAGTAACGACGGGCATAATGAGGATGGGCACAGTGAGGATGGGAACAGTGAGGATGGGCACAGTGAGGATAGGCACAGTGACAATTGGCACAGTGAGGTTGCAATGGGCACAGTGAGGTTGGCACAATGAGGTTGCAATGGGCACAGTGAGGCATGCAAATGGGCAGTTGACCCTCTTTTCCATTTACAGTAGCGGCTGCATTCTCACCCTAGACTTATACTCGAGTCAATTCGTTTTCCCAGTTTTTAGTGGTAAAATTAGGTACCTCGGCTTATATTCGGGTCGGCTTGTACTCGAGTATATACGGTACTTGGCAAAGGAATGGTGTGTGGAGGAGCCAAGGAACCAAGATTTCTCATGGCTGCCTTTGCAAATGTTAGACCAAACTGTCATTGAATGTACGGAAGGTTTATTTGGTACCGTAGATTGGTGCCATTCCACAAGTGTGCACAATTTTAAAGCATGACATGTTAGGTGTCTATTTACTCAAACATCATCTTTCATATTTTACAATAAATTGGGGTATATATTGGCCCAGATTCACAGACACTGGCGCATATTTATGCCGCCGTAGCGTATCTCCTTTACGCTACACCGACGCAGCGCAGAGAGGCAAGCACTAAATTCACAAAGCCAGTGCTTCCAAATCTGTGCTGGGTTTCCAAGGCGTAAGTCGGCGTAAGTGGAAGTGGGCATGAGCCATACTAATGAGGCGTGACCCCATGCAAATGATGGGCCGAGCGCCAGACAGATATGTATCGCCAAATGCACATGCGCCATCTCGTGGGCACATCTCAGTGCGCATGCTCACAATCACGTCAGAACAACTGCCTAAGATATGTCGGATCACTGCCTACGGCGTGAACGTAACCTACGCCTAGTCATATTCACGTCCTACGTAAACTACGTAAAATACGTGGCTTGTGTTCCCTGGTGCAGCCCTTTGCATGGATGCTGCTGAGTTACACCTCCTTTATGGGGCATAACTTTACGACGGACGCATGACTTTACGCGCACTGCGTCGGACGGACGTACGTTTGTGAATCGGCGTATCTCCCTCATTTACATACGTGAATAGAAAATCAATTGGAGCGCCAAATACGTCCAGAGTAAATATGCGCCCACTCTACGCCGGCGTAGGCAAGTTACGTCGGTCGGATGAAGCCTATTTTCAGGCGTATCTAGTTTTGTGGGCACGGCGCACAGATACGAAGGCGCATATTTGCACTTACGCGGCGTATCTCGAGATACGTCGGCGCAAGTGCTTTGTGAATCCGGGCCAATGTGTTTTTTTTACTATTCCTTAAAATTTATTTTTTTCCCAAAAGAATTGCATTTGAAAACCGCTGCACAAATACTGTGTGACATAAACAATTTGTAACGACCGTTATTTTTATTTTTTATCTAGGGCCTCTGCTAAAATAGTGTATAGGATGCATTCATATTTTTGCAACCCAAATGCTTTAGTTTACATTTTTCCACATTAAGCTTCATTTTCCATGTAGTTGCCCTCCCCCTTTGTATATATATTTAGTATTAGTGGTATGAAATATTGTTTTTATTTTTTAACTTCTATAGTTATATGGACACATCTATTGGAATTCATTGATTTACAAGTTTCTTTTGAATCTATTTGCGAGAAAGGACAACGCCTAAATTAAATGCATTATCACAGACTATATGGGCCAAAGTATTTATCTAGAGCAGGCCTTTTGAAGGCCCTTCATTAAAGCCATGGACCTCGGGCCCAGGGAACACCTGCCTCCACCATCTCCCAGTACACCTATGCTGGGCTGCATCACAGTGCATTACCCATGCCCTGCAATTCGCTGTTGATCCCACAGTGCCCCTGTATTTATGTTATATATTTATCATTGGTATATTTCCATGGGTCCGCCCATGTACACTGCACTGTTACACTGCAGTTAGTCCATCCATGGCACGCCCTCCCCCCCCCATGTCCGCCGCGGGGGACTTCCTTCTGTGGTGCTTTGGCGTCCCGGGTCTGGTGGGGTTTTTAGACATTCTCCTGATGAAGCGGTCTTTACTGCAAAACTAGTAGAGATGCCCTTTGCCGACGCATGTCCCACTGGGAATTTTCCCCCACCTGGGGATTCTTCTACTGGTGATCTATGTGGTCTGCCACTAAATGTTTTTAATTATGTATTATGTTATGGTCTTTTATTGATTTATTATTAATAAAATTTAGTTATTTTTCTATACATGTGCCTTTCTATTTCACTTCATTTTCTTATCTGTACCGCGATAGTCCAATTGCCCGCCCCCCACTTCAAGGGACACTCTCCTTAGATATGCAGAGAAATGGCCATCTATTCAGGAATGGACAATTTGCCCAGGATATGACCTTGCATAACTAATGCCCCATTCAAGAGAAGGTTATGACCTGTAATAATAAATGTTCTCCCCCAATATAGGAGGTGCTAATGAGGGGCTGATTTGTGCTAAATCTAGGGGATGGGGAAAGTGTCCAATCCTGGATGAGATATGCCTGGATGTTGGAGAGGGGTAAGATAGTTCCACCAATCGGGATGGCCCCTTGCAAGTCTTGAGACATAGCTGTATATTAGGTTAAGTCTGGGGAGATAGAAAGGAGGGGAAGAACAACCCCTACAGGAGTCCCTCATACTAAACCAGGGGTCTCCAAAATTTTCACTTAGGGGGGCCACATTGTGCATTTTTTACATATTCGCGGGCCGAAAAAAAAACAATTATTTTTTAATGAATCTGCAGTAGAATAAAATAGAATTTGAGAGGCTGATGGCAGTAGAGTATGATGGCACACCTATATCCTCCGCCTGCACCTAAAAGCTGTAACCTCATGCACTGGGGCTAAAATTCCAGTGTGCACAGGATCTTACATCTGTGTTACCCCATACACACTGTGTCCCTATCAGACCCCCCGCTGCACATCTGTGTCCTCATCAGAGCCCCTCACATATTTATTTCCAAATCAGAGCCCCCTTTCCACATGTATGCCCCCATCAGAGACCACAGCACAATTGTGTCCCCCTCAGTGCCCCTTCCACATGTATGCCCCCCATCAGAGACCACAGCATGATTGTGTCCCCCTGTATAAAAAAAATTAAACGTCACCTATAGAGATTGTTAAGTGTCAAAGTTTGTCACCATTCCACAAGCGGGTGGAATTTTGAAGCCTGACATGTTGGGTATAAATTTACTTGGTATAACATTATCTTTCACAATATAAAAAAATCATTGAGCTGACTTTACTGTTTTCTTATTTTTTAATTAAAAAAAGTCAACTTTTTCCAAACAAATTGCGTTTGAAAGACCGCTGCGCGCCAAGCGATTGATACCTAAGAAATGGAGGGAAGAGGAAAGCCCACAAGTTTGGGAGTGGATGGATTCTGTCGAGGACACATATAGGAGGGAGGAGCTGAAGTACGGGGTGGAGGAGGACAAGGCAGGTTCCAGGGACAATTGGGTAATTTGGAAAGATTTTAAAAAAACTTGGAGCTTTGCGGAAAATCTGAGAGAGCAATGAGGAAGATATAGCAGCAATTAGGTCCAAATTTGCAAAGTGGAGTCATGAGATAGTGGGGTGGGGGGAGGAATGCAGGCTTAACTTTCCTTACTTTTTTCTTCCTTTGTCCATATACTTTCTTTAAAAAAAAATAAAAAAAAATAAGGGGATAAGCATACAAAACGTATTTAAAAGTAATTATTCTTCCGCATATGATGCAAAACTTTTATGGAGACGATGGGGTCCCTCTTCCATGAGAAGTCGCCAAGATTGTTAAGCCTGAGCGAAAAAAAAAAAGAAAACCGCTGCGCAAATATGGTATGACATAAAGTATTGCAACGACTGCCATTTCATTCTCTAGGGCATGTGATAAAAATGTATATAATGTTTGGGGGTTCTAAGTAATTTTCTAGTAAAAAAAAATTGTTAAAGCTTTCACTCATGGTCACAGAACTCTCATTAACCCAAATCATATCTGAGAGATATTAAATCTCGAAATACAACTTTCGGGGAACACCATTACACCTAAAGTAACCTTAAATGATAATAAGACCTTGTCCCTCAGACTGTAGAACAGAGGATTAAACAACGGATTAGTGAAGGGATATGTCACTAAAAAAAGTTTGCTTTGAACACATTGCTGGAGAGTTAATCAAACTAAAACTGCATTTTTTCCAAATATTCTCTTTTTGTTGGCTTTCAGGAAATAAAAAAACTGAGATAAGTGTGCATGAAACTGTATGCCATCTAAAACCCTTATATGTCCATAGAAAACATGTAAAAATGTTTGGAATGTAAATGTTTGTCACAGAATTATTATGAAGTTAAGTGATGTATATTGAATTTTCTAAATGTGGCCTGGGCATCCAGGTTACACTGACTCTTGGCCATAAAAGGGTTAAGTACAACTACAAGTGACTGACATTTTATAAAAGGCATTTCTAACATTTCTAATCAAATAGAAATACAAACCAAAGTGTCAATGGTGACATATATATATATATTGTTTTCAGAATGACGCCTGAATTAACCTTAAGTGATAATAAGACCTCAGCAGTGCCTCCATAAGGTCCTTGTTCCTCAGGCTGTAGATCAGAGGATTCAGCAATGGGTTAATGAGGGCAGATATGACTGAAAACAGTTTGTTTAAATTGACCATATCACTGGAAGTGGGTACCAAGTAAATAAAAATAAAGGAGCCATAAAAGATGAAGACCACGGTGAGGTGTGATGTGCAGGTGGAGAATGCTTTCCTCTTTCCAGTCTTGCTACGGATTCTGAGGATGGTACTAAAAATATAGACATAGGGAAGAAAGGTGAAAAGGAAGGCTCCCAATCCAAAACCACAGCCTACTACAAATACGACCATCATGTTTATGAAGGTGTCAGTACATGTAATTTGAAAAAGGTATGGAAGGTCACAAAAGAAGTTGTGGATGGAAGATGTTCTGCAGAAGGACAACCTGAGCAAAAATAAAATATAAACCAAAGAGAGAGACCACCCTGCAAACCAGGACAGAGAGGCCAGACGAGTACAGACCCTCCAAGACATAATTATTTTGTAATGTAGGGGGTGGCAGATGGCAATGTAGCGGTCGTAGGACATCGCCGAGAGCAATAAAATTTCTGAGCAAGCAAAGAAGAGGTAGAAAAAGACTTGGGCTATACAGGCAGGAATGGATATTGATCGGGTTTTTGTGACCAAATCAAAGAGCATCCTTGGTGCCGTCACTGATGAATAGGACATGTCCAGAAATGCCAAGTTGGCAAGAAAAAAATACATTGGGTTGTGCAGATTGTAGTCAGTGAGGATCAAGAAAAATATAAGAAGGTTTGTGATAAGAGTCATCAGATAGATGAGAAGGAAGACCACAAAAAGTCCATTCATGGTCGGTGGATGGTCTGATAGACCCACAAGAGTGAAATACGTAATCTCTGTCACATTTTTCATATTATTATTTTTTGATCTGTATAAATGTATTTTAATTGAACAGGAATACAATTATCTTTCTGGGGAATTATTCAAAGGAAAACAGATACGGTCTGCCTACACTTTATACATGAAGACATTTGTACCGGCCTGTGTTTCGTTCTTATATAAGATGTTGGAAGTCCTGTGGGGCCGTCTGCTGCATTGTAAGAACACAAAGCTGAAAGTCTCATTAAAGGTCTCCTAAGACATCATTTATAACACCTTTGTGACTTGAGAGTCGTTTCAATATAATGGTGTATAATTATAAACATTTGAATTGGAAATAAAATTCACTGAAATTGTTTTAAACTTTGTTTTAAGTTCAATATTTCTTTATTAAGAATTTTTCATCACATTCAAAACTTTGTGGCTAAAGAGGCCAATAAAGACAAATGAGATATTGTTAAAATACATGAGACTGAACAAATAAAAATAAAACAGAAAAAACAAAGAAACAGAAACACAGAGCACAGTTAAGATCTTTATGCCATACAAGGCAATATTGGTTTAGCCGTATGTAAGGTATTTATACTAACAGATAATTCAAGTCTTAGAATCTAATTAGTGAACTCTGTAGGTAGAATAAAGTTTTGTTTCCCTGTTTTTACAGGTTTATTTTTGTTCCCTTTATTGTTATTCATTATTCTTTTTTTTTTAATTTAAATTTTAATTTTTACATATATATATATCTATATATAGATATATATTTTGCATTCTCATATCATTTTTTTTTCATTCTTTCATTTTCCATTTCCTTTTGATCTATTATTTTTTATGTCCTATCAGCACAATTTTTTGGGGTAGTTTATTTTTATCATTTATTTCTCCTAGTTTATTCAATTTCTATTTCTGTTTAGTATATATTTTTTCATCTACGTTTTTATAATCTATTTTTCATACTATGTGGATTTATAATTTTTGGTACTTACATGTATTTATATTGTCTATGCAGGGCTCAAAATTTCAAGTCCTAAGCCACTAGCCAGGCCTTAAGAGTTACTCGCCACCAGTTGCCCCACCCAACACCTCCCCTGCCCCACCCCTAAGTCCGCCCCTAAACACACCCTTGTAAATTATCTCATGAAATTACACTGTTAAATATTTTAAGCAGAATTAAGTTCCAAAAATAAATATTAACAATAGTAACATAAAGCATATCAGTACCAATCTGTGCAGCCTCAGTGTGCCCGTGAACGCAGCCTTACAGTGCCCCATCAATGCAGCCTTACTGTGCCCCATCACTTGCAGCCTTACTGTGCCCCATCACTTGCAGCCTTACAGTGCCCCATCACTTGCCGCATTACTGTGCCCCATCAATTGCCTCTCAGCAGAAATCCCCCCCAATATTCCCCCTCTTAAAAATCTTCACCCCCATATGCCACCTTCCAGTACAAATACCCCCTCTCAGCACATTACTTCCCCTCCATTTCCCCCTACCAGCACAAGTCATCACCCTCATATACCCCCTTTCAGCACAAATCCCCCTTCTCAGTAAAAAAATGCCCCCCATATCCCTCGTCCCAGTATAAATCCCCCCCAAACCCCTCCTTATACAAATTATTTTACCCCCCAAATCCCCCCTCTCAGCCCAAATCATCCCCCCCCATCTCCATGTACAGATTTCCCCTCAGCATAAATCATCCCCCATCTCCCCCTCCCTGCACAGACCCCCCCTCTCAGCACAAATAATCCCCACATCTCCCCTCTTTCAGTATTAAACCCCTCTTCTTGCCCAAATTCTCTTATTCCCCCAACCAAGCCACCCTGAGCAGAAGACTTACCGGGTCCTCAGTGATTGATGGCTGACACTTTAGCAGCTCCCATCTGTCCCAGCCGGCTGCCTGCATGTTAGCAGTGTCAGAGCGCCGGGAGATGTCCTTTGAGTGTGTGTCGGCATTTGCCGACATCTCCTGCGGGGTGTCCCCGGGTCTCCAGCGCAGTGATGCCTGACACTTTAGCAGCTCCTATCTGTCCCAGCCAGCCGCATGTCAGCCGTGTCAGGGCGCCAGGAGATCTCCTTCCCAGGTTCCTCCTCCCGTCCCATCAGAAGACACGCCAAAGCAGAGGAGGAACCTGGGAAGGAGATCTCCTGGCGCCCTGACACGGCTGACATGCGGCTGGCTGGGACAGATAGGAGCTGCTAAAGTGTCAGGCATCACTGCGCTGGACACTCGGGGACACCACGCAGGAGATGTCGGCAAATGCCGACACACACTCGAAAGACATCTCCCTGCGCTCTGACACTAACATGCAGGCAGCCGGCTGGGACAGATGGGAGCTGCAAAAGTGTCGGCCATCGCGATCGCTGCGCTGGGGACCCGGGGACACCCTGCAGGAGATGTAGGCAAATGCCGACACACACTGCAAACCCCGCTACATGACACACAGCGGAAGATGCCTGCTGTGTGTGATACAAGAGGGGGAGAAGGAGAGCGCTGCAGGCTTGGCTCAAAGCGGTGCCAGGGCAGTCCAGCCCTGCCGTTCTCTGTGTACTTCGGCTGACAGAACTGTCAGCCTGGTTCACCCCAGCTCCTCACTCGCCCTGGAATAAATTCAACTCGCAAAATGCGAGCAAAAGAGTGAAATTTTGAGGGCTGGTCTATGTATGCTACATGAGCTGCCAATATTCAAATTGTCTGTATATGCCATTTATACCATGAGAGCCGCCCGGCATTCTTTTTGTATTTATTTTTATTTATTCTATAGGATTGCCCGTGACCCCGGTTGCAATTCATAAAAATCGCAGTGTGAGGAGACCGAGGTATTACGATTGGTTCTCGTAGCTCCGTGACATAAGGCTGCATGTCATTACAGCGGTGGTTTCAATAAAACATGGCCACCAGTGTTTGCTTCTCTCTGTTGGCAGGCAGCCGCACAATATAATGACTGACGCCCTTCCTTAAGATGTCATTCTGACGAAACACGCAAGGGCTTGTAACTTCATCACGTCACTTCTGGTTTCAGAGACTCCGGCGTCCTTTTTTTAACACAAATAGAGCTTTCTTTTGGTGGTATTTTATCACCTCTGCGGTTTTTTTTGCGCTATAAACAAAAAAAGAGCGTAATTTTTTAAAAATATTCTATATTTTTTACTTTTTGCTATAATAAATATCCCCAAAAATATCTAAAAAAAAATGTTTTTCCACAGTTTAGGCCGATATGTATTATTCTACATATTTTCGGTAAAAAAAACGCAATAAGCGTTTATTAATTGGTTTGCGCAAAAGTTATAGCACCTACAAAATAGGGGACTGTTTTATGGCATTTTTATTAATATTTTATTTTACCATGCATAAGATACGAAGAAAGAGGATGAATAGCCGCACTCCAATGACCAAACGGTTGTCTTTTATTCAAAAAGCACAGCAAGTACATCACTTCACAGGTGCAACAAAGGAACAGGTAGATAGCCGACGCGTTTCGCACTGAGCTAGTGCTTAATCATGGCTAGTTCACTAGCCATGATTAATCCTGATTTTATTTTACTAGTTATGGCGGTGATCAGCGATTTTTATCGTGACTGCGACATTATGGCGGACACATCAGACACTTTTGACACCATTTTGGGACCATTGTCATTTTTACTATTGGTTTTGGATCCTGATTTTATTTTACTAGTTATGGCGGTGATCAGCAATTTTTATCGTGACTGCGACATTATGGCGGACACATCAGACACTTTTGACACCATTTTGGGACCATTGTCATTTTTACAGCGATCAGTGCTATAAAAATTACACTGGTTACTGTAAAAATTACACTGGTAGTGAAAGGGTTAACCACTAGGTGGCGCTGCAGGGGTTAAGTGTTCCCTATGAAGTGATTCTAACTGTTTGGGGGCGTGGCTACACGTGACACATCACTGATGACTGTTGCCGAATATGGTGAACGGTCATCAGTGACAGTGTCACTAGGCAAAATAGGGCAATGTCTTGTTTACAAAGGCATTCCCCCGTTCTGCTCTTGCCGACCGCAATCGCGGGACTCCCGGGAACATCGAGTAACCGGGACACGCGGCCGCACTCGAGAGGCACGCGTCGGCCACGCGTCCGCTGGGCGGCAGAGTCAAAAAGACGTACCTGTACGCCAATCTAGCAAGGTTACTTTGCGGTATAAGCAAGGAAGTTCACACCTGTATAAATGTGCTTTTACTGAACAAAAAATGCTGTACACACAAAACGAATAAAATATTACAATATTAGGAATACAAATCAAGACCGGTAGATATCTATAGCAAGATGCCTAGCAAATAAGCAGAAACGAGGGTCTGTAACAGTGGAAATACGCTTAAAAGTTACTTAACCGCGGTCATTGTGTGTTCGTGATCTTCGTTGACAGATTCGTAATTTCTGCCGTTTTTTGAAGCGCAGCTGGAACGCACAACGGCGTCTCCATGCACGTGGATTTTTAAGCTGCAAGCATTTGCTGTTTTACCTTGTTTTTACCTGTTTTTGGAATAAAATCGTGACCTACTTCACTACTGAAGCCCTTTCTTTCTGATTTTTCCCATTAACCTTTGGACAACTCTCCTCAAATAGGGCCAGATCCTCAAAAGGGATACGCCGGCGTTTTCTCATGATACGCCCTCGTATCCTTGTTTCTATCTTTGGAACTGATCCACAGAATCAGTTTCCAAAAGATAGGCAGAAGATCCGACATCTGTAAGGGACTTACACTGCCGGATCTTAGGCTGCAACACCGCATCCGCCGCTGGGGGCATTTCGAATCTAAATGCTGCTTCGGGTATGCAAATTAGCACTTACGGAGATCCACGAAGCTTTTACGCTTCGTTTTTTCTCCGTAAGTATTAAGTTGCATGTGTAAAATTAGGGCTGCTTTTACAAAGTGTAAACTGTTTACACCTTGTAAAAGCAGACCCTTCTTACCCGCGACGCTGTTTTTTTTTTTGTTTTTTTTTCGCCGTATCTTTTTTTTCCCCGACGCAACTTTTTTTACCCGGAGCAATTCACAAAACTCGGCGTAACGTAAAACCGCGCTATGCACGTCGGGAAAATGACGTCGTGAGCATGCGCAGTACGTCCGGCGTGGGAGCGCGCCTAATTTAAATGGGACTCGCCCCATGAAAATAGGAACGCCTTGCGCCGGACGGATTTAAGTTACACAGCCGAAAATTTCTAGGTAAGTGCTTTGTGGATAGAAATTTTGCGGCAGTGTAACTTAAATCAGAATATTTAAGTTACGGCGGCTCTTTGTGGATCTGGCCCATAGTTTTTTGTCTGGGAACGTGCTCAAACGATCTGGATTCCTTTTTGGTGTGAGTGTCCTGGAGGTTGGTTAAACGTTGGGAACTTCATTGGGAATCGTGTACAACTCCTGCTGGATATACCCATATGCGTTTTATGACTACCTGTAATAGGGGGTCGTGGAATTCTGGTGAGTGGGATGTGTGACAGGTGATGGTGGTGGAAGAAATTTCAGTCAAATTTACCTACTGTTCAGCAGGGATTTGAAGATTGTGTACACTATTTAAAGAAGTTGATACATTCTCTGAGGACTCTGATACGTTGTTTAACCACTTAAGGACCCCTTCACGCCGATGTACGTCGGCAGAATGGCACGGCTGGGCACAACCACGTACATGTACGTGTCTCTTTAAGCCCAGCCGTGGGGTCGCGAGCGCGCCACCGGCGGCGCGCTCGCGACCCAGGCCGAAGCTCCATGACCGCGCCCGTGGGACCCGCGGACCCGATCACCGCCAGTGTCCTGCGATTGGTCACTGGAGCTGAAGAACGGGGAGTGGCAGTGTCAATGATCGTGTGTTCCCTGATATAGGGAAAGGCGATCACTGACGACACACTTCCAGCCCCGCCCCCCTACAGTTAGAAACACATATGAGGTCACACTTAACCCCTACAGCGCCGCCCTAGTGGTTAACTCCTAAACTGCAATTTGTTATTTTCACTGTAATCAGTGCGTTTTTATAGCACTTTTTGCTGTAAAAATGACAATGGTCCCAAATATGTGTCAAAATTGTCCGAAGTGTCCGCCGTAATGTCGCAGTCATGAAAAAATTTGCTGATCGCCACCATTAGTAGAAAAAAAATATTAATAAAAATGCAATAAAACTATCCCCTATTTTGTAAACGCTATAAATTTTGCGCAAACCAATCGATAAACGCTTATTGCGATTTTTTTACCAAAATAGGTAGAAAAATACGTATCGGCCTAAACTGAGGGAAAAATATGTTTTTTATATTTTTTTGGGGGATATTTATTATAGCAAAAAGTAAAAAATATTGAATTTTTTTCAAAATTGACACTCTATTTTTGTTTATAGCGCAAAAAATAAAAACAGCAGAGGTGATCAAATACCACCAAAAGAAAGCTCTATTTGTGGGAAAAAAAGGACACCAATTTTGTTTGGGAGCCACGTTGCACGACCGCGCAATTGTCAGTTAAACGTTAACCTGCATAATGGTCTGGGTCTTAAGTGGTTAAACATTCACTATTTGCACTATTGAACTTATTTTGTGTTTTTACACACATATTATCGTATTATCATGTTGGTGTTTCGTTGAAATCACTTTGCACGTTTGCACTTTAAGACGGAAGGAGCGCGGTTTAACCAATTTAGTATTGATTTCTATTCATTTATTTTTTATATTTAGTTCTTATACAACGTGCTGCTCCTTATCAATTCTCACCTGTTTAATGACTTTAATTACTCTAATTTTTGTTACTCATTATCTCTTCACTTTGCGCTGGTTCTGCGTATTTTTTAACGCCCCCCCCCCAATTCACACCTATAATTTTAATAGTTAGTTATTATTAGATAGTTATCATTTAGAATTTTTGTATTCTCGTCCTTTTAAATTTTCTTATTTTCTTATTTTCTTTCTGATTTGCTGATTTTTAAATTGACCAATTTCTGAATTTTTTTATTTGCAAATTTATGAATTTACAAGTTTTTGAATGAAACGAAAACGAACACATTTTTTCAGCAGCTCACATGTCTACCAATTAACTTAAATAATATAAATGTAACATATCAAACGCAACACAGGTATTTATAAAAGCTTTTTGCTGAATGAAAAAACCTTATAGATATGTAAAACTCTATGTAAAAATTATGGTAAGCACAAAAGCCAATTTGAGGTAAACCAAAGCACACTAAGGCCTAGTACACACGAGAGGATTTATCCGCGGATACGGTCCAGCGCACCGTTTTCGCGGATAAATCCTCTCGAGGATTTCAGCGGATTTGGATCCGATGGAGTGTACTCACCATAGGATCGAAATCCGTGCCGAAATCCCCTCGCGATGACGTGTCGCGCCGTCGCCGCGATGATGACGCGGCGACGAGCGCGACGCTGTCATATAAGGAATTCCACGCATGTGTCGAATCATTACGACGCATGCGGGGGATTCCTTCGGACGGATTGATCCGGTGAGTCTGTACAGACCAGCGGATCAATCCGTTGGGATCGATTCAAGCGGATAGATTTGTAGACATGTCTACAAATTTTTATCTGCTGGAATCGTGAAATTCCCACGGATAAATATCCGCAGGAATGTACACACCATAGAATCTATCCACTGAAACCGATCCGCTGAGATTTTTCAGCGGATGGATTCTATGGTGTGTACGGGGCCTGAGGCCTTGTACACACAATAGGATAGCCAGAGGACAACGGTCTGAAGGACCTTTGTCCTAGGTTAACCTATAAGGCTGACTGATGGTCCGTCGTGCCTACACACCATCAGTTAAAAAAACGATCGTGTCAGAACGCGGTGACGTAAAACACAACGACGTGGTTTTCCATACTAACGATCGGTTTTGACCTATCGGTTAGACGCCCATCGGTTCAATTTTAAAGCAAGTTCTCATTTTTTTGACCGAAGGTTAAATAACCTATGGGGCCTACACACGATCGGTTTGGACTGATGAAAACGGTCCCTCAGACCGTTCTCCTCTGGCGATCCTTTCGTGTGTATGCGGCCTAAAACTGTTACATGTGGTCTGTGTTGTACAATGACCCCTGGTCAAGCAAGTATGAACACCGGACATACTAATATATAAATAAAAAAAAATGGCCCAGAAATACAAAAAGTGTCAGATTTCCACCATTATATTTTTAGCGTGATGCCTGGATTAATCTTAAGTGATAATAAGACCTTGTAAGTGCCTTCATAAGGTCCTTGTTCCTCAGGCTGTAGATCAGAGGATTCAGCAACGGGTTAATGAGGGCAGTTATGACTGTAAACAGTTTGTTTAAATTGTGATTTTTTCTGGACGTTGGAACCAAGTAAATAAATATTAAACAGCCATAAAAGATGAAGACCACGGTAATATGTGATGAGCAGGTGGAGAAGGCTTTCCTCTTTCCAGTCTTGCTACGGATTCTAAGGATGGTGCTGAAAATATAGACATAGGGAATAAAGGTCAAAAGAAAGACTGCTACTCCAATACTAGCACCTTCTAGGAATATGACCATCATGTTTATGAAGGTGTCAGTACAAGTAATTTGATACAAGTTTGGAAGGTCACAGAAGAAGTTGTGGATGGAAGATGTTCTGCAGAAGGACAACCTGAGCAAAAATAAAGTATGAACCAAACCGAGGGTACATCCTGCAACCCAGGACAGAGAGGCCAGACGAGTACAGACCCTCCAAGACATGATTAGTTTGTAATGTAGAGGGTGGCAGATGGCAATGTATCGATCGTAGGACATAGCCGAGAGCAAGAAAAGTTCTGACCAAACAAAGGAGAGGTAGAAAAAGACTTGGGATATACAGGCAGGAATGGATATTGATCGGCTTTTTGTGACCAAATCAAAGAACATCCTTGGTGCCGTCACTGATGAATAGGACATGTCCAGAAATGCCAAGTTGGCAAGAAAAAAATACATTGGGTTGTGCAGATTGTAGTCAGTGAGGACCAAGAAACAAATAAGAAGGTTTGTGATAAGAGTCATCAGATAGATGAGAAGGAAGAACACAAAAAGTCCATTCATGGTCGGTGGATGGTCTGATAGACCCACAAGAGTGAAAGAGGAAATCTCGGTCATATTCCACATATTATAATTTTTTAGTCTGTTAAAATGGTCATTTTGAGGAATTATCAAAAGGAAAACATGTACGGTCTGCCTACACATTATACATGAATTTATTTGTACCAGCTTGTGGTCTATTCTTATATAAGATGTTGGCAGTCTCATAGGACCCTCTGCCGTGTTGTAAGAACACAAAGCTGAAAGTCTCATTAAAGGTCTCTTAAGATTTAATTTATAAAACCTTTGTGACTTGAGAGGCTTTTAATATCATTTATTACAGCTATAACAATTTGAATTGTTATTGAAAACAATATGTTCCCTCTTTTACTTATTGGTTAGTGGACAGAGTGATCCAAAAACAATATAAAAGGAAAACTAATTTTCTTTTAGCTTTTGTAAATTTGTAGTTACATTTTAAGGGCTGCCGGTCAAAAAACTTCTTTGCATCGCCCATCTATAACTTAGGTTTGGGTGGGCATAAATTGACCAGGTCAGCACAGTTTGGAAGTGTCAGCTACAAAATGAATGACCGATAAGCACCACTATTTTACCGAAATATAAACAGGCCAAAATACCTAGACAGAAGTCATGGCGCCTTCCTAAAAACTATAGCATCAGGGCCGATCCTAGGCAGGGTGCACAGGGTGCATTGCACCCAGGCGCCTGCAGAGGTGGGGGTGCCGAACATCTAACAGACTCTCTAGCAGAAGCCATCTCTGTGTCCATCACAGAGGCCCCCCTTCAGGTCCCAATAAAGTACTCTGCTTCTCTTCCTGTATTTTGTTTATTGTTAACAGATCATGTAAGGATCCCAGGTTAACGAAGACTTTGTGGGGGAGCATCTCTGTGGTTGAGTCATTGCCATAGTAACATTGGTAAAGGGGAGGAGTTGGTAAAATGACGACGCCCATGTGGGGGCGCCAGAAATATTTCTGCACCCAGGCGCCTGTGACCCTAGGATCGGCCCTGTACAGCATCTGTCTTTTTTTAATTTCAAAGAGGGGTCTTTAGCAAAAAAGGGAAGAAAGAGAAGCCGGGGGTGGGGGCTTTGATGGAAGTTGTCACAATCATTGCTTCTCATATGAAATTAAAGTGATACTAAAGTTTATCACATGTTATACAGGCATACCCCACTTTTAAGTACACAATGGGACCAGAGCATGTATGTAAAACGAAAATGTACTTAAAGTGAAACAACACCTTTTTTCACTTCTAGGGTGTAGTGGGGGGTCAGGAGCTGTAGTTGAGGTCTCAGGGGCTGTAGTGGGGGTGTCAGGGGCACACTGGAACAGGGTGGGCTATGCTCTCTGAGCTTCAGTTCCTTCTACCGCGGCTGCAAAATGTCTGTACAGTACTTGTAAGGCACTTACGGGTATGTCCTTACTCGCGAGTGTATGTAAAGTGAGTGTACTTAAAGCGGGGTAAGCCTGTACTTACCTGTTCTGTGCATTGATTTTGTAAAGAACAGCCCAGATCCTCCCCTTCTTATGTCCCCCACCGGCTCACTTGGCCCCTTTCTCCTGTTGAGTGCCACCACAGCAAGCAGCTTGCTATGGGGGCACCCAAGCCAAGCCGCAGCTCTGTGTGTCCATTCAGACACAGAGCCGCGGTTCAGCCCCACCCCCTCTCTTTCCCCTTTCACGCTTGTATAACTTGTCCCACGATTTGGGACTGCAAAGTAGCATGACAACAAGTCGTTCCCATTATTTCCAATGACAACTATTCATATTAGTACGACTTCAAGTGGTTCCAACTTCAAAGTAGTCCCTGCGCTACTTTGGTCCGATTTTGATGCCAATTACAAAGGCATTCCTTGAAATCGCAGCAAAATCGCGGCCGCAAATAGAGGAAAAATCACAGCTGCGAAATTGCGGTAAAATCGCGCGACTTTGAAGTCGCACAAGTGTAAAAGGGGCCTTTTTCCTGATGATGATGTCTCAGCCAGTCAGGAGGGAGAGTCCCAGATGGTCGAGTCACTCGTGCACATTGCTGGATAGAGATGGGGCTCAGGTAACTATTTAGGGGGCTGATGCACACTGAAAGTTTTTATCTTAATGCACAGAATGAATAAAGATAAAAAAAAGACCTTCTGCCTTTAAAATCACTTTAAGCAGAGCAGCAGAGCCATCAAATGGAAATGTGTGTGGTGGCCCTACAAAGTTTTTTTAGGCTTCCCCCTTGCTGCACTCCAAGCCACCCGAAAGGTTCACACAGTGTGCAGTGAATAATACATGCTGTCCCTCCCTGTGTTTGCTTCAAGATGCGTTGGTGGTTTAGCTAGAAGGACATGATTTGTAGGGCAGTGACCGCCTTCTGAGAAAAAAATTCAAATAATAAATTGATATTAAAAAACATAAAAAATATGAAAACAAAAAAATATCTTAAACTTATATTTGGATGTATCGTAGTGGTACCTTTAAAATCTATTATATTTATTTATTTATTCATTTATCTCACACTGCATTTAGGGCCCGGTCCTTTTGTGCTTGAATTTCCTGCAACCACCTCATATGTTCAGTTTTTCTTAGAACAAACTAACAACCGATGTTCGAGTTGAACTTACATTCGACTTGAACCGTGGGCTCATTCCTACTCATCAGTACTCTGCCCCCGAGCTCGTTCAAGGTTGCGTGCAAGTCTACCTTGACTCTGCAGGCTTGGTAGGATATATGGCTGAATATTTCCAAATCTCCCAAAATTTCTTGGCTCTAGGGAGATCTTATAAAGTTATTTATAGTTATTTATAGTTTGCATTACATCCCCGTCCATTTAGCATGAAAGAAATCCCCAGTGAAGATTTAGAGGTTGCTCCCAACTGGGCTCTATGGCCAATATTTAATGGCACAGCTCTAGGATCAGAATATCTCATCTCAATTAAACTCTTCCAAGCTATATTCTTAGAGAGGCTTTTGAGGCTTTACTCATCCCTGTCCTCTTCCAGACAGAACAGTTGCCCATCAAATACAAATTTGCAGCCGACAAGTTTATGAAAGCCAAAGCCTGGAAATCCCTTACTTTAAAGTGATACTAAAGCTTCAAATATAAAAAAAAATAACAAACATGTCATCCTCATCTCCACTGTGCAGTTCGTTTTGCACAGAGTGGCCCCGATTCTCATCTTCTGTGGTCCCTCGGCAGCTGTCTTTGCTCCTCCCTGCTTCTGATAACCCCCTCTGGGAAGCGCTCTCTCAAGTGGGTTACCTTGCAGGTGCGCCCCGAGTCCTGTAGTCGGCATCCATAGTCGGTGACTACAGGTCTCGGCCCCGTCCCCCAGCCATTGCGTCATTGGAGTTGATTGACAGCAGCGAGAGCCAATGGCTGCGCTGCTATCAATCTATCCAATGAAGAGCCGAGAAGACCGGGCCGAGATCAAGTGCGGTCTCCGATGCAGGACTTTCAAGGGTTCAGGTAAGTATACTGGGGGCTGGGGTGTCGGTAATCATCAGATGTTTTTTCACCATTACAACCCCTTTAAGTTTTGAAAATATTAAAACAAACTCAGTGCAATTGTATCTAATGAAAACTTTGCGCCGCACCACACATTTCTCAAAATATGGCAACCTTGGAAATCTTATTCACAACCACCTACAGTATTTTTAACCTAATGTTACTGTCCCTTTGAGGATACCCTTCTCGCTTTTCTGGAATATCTCCCCACGACTAATATTACCATTTTTCAAATTATTGTACATTTGTTAGCTTTTAAAAAAGGGGGGTGGGGCTGGGTTTTTATGAAGCTGTAGGCCATGTAAAAGCCATCACTGTCCTTAAAAAAAAAAAAAATATTTTGACAGGCAAAATAGTCACTGAGTATTTGTGAGTTTAAAGGAGAAGTCCACCCTGAGCTTTTTAGGCTGGACTTCTTCTCTGGGTCACAGGAGTGCAATTAGTTTTTCACTCCTGTGACACGTTTTCATCGGAGAGCGGTCTGAAGCTGACATCACTGCCATCAGTCGAGGCAGCGCGTCATCCCGACTTCCAAGTCTAGACCCGCCAGCTGCC
Source organism: Rana temporaria (assembly GCF_905171775.1). Taxonomy (NCBI): domain Eukaryota; kingdom Metazoa; phylum Chordata; class Amphibia; order Anura; family Ranidae; genus Rana; species Rana temporaria. Next base: position 2,338,967 of record NC_053495.1, on the reverse strand, counting down.
CTGATTGATGGCAGTCTCAGTGTCTTAGCAAGCCCCTCCACAGCTCAACGCTCCAATGAGTCCAGAGGAGCAGAGCAGGAGCGATGCTAACTGGCAGTCAGCATCGCTCTGCTTGGGGAGGAGTGAGAACCGAGCCATTGGCGATGTTTGGTGGTTCGGTTCTCAGTGCAGAGACAACAAGGCACACATCGTTCTAACCTAGGTAAGTATGACTAGTCAAAAACAAAGAAAACCATACTTCTCTTTTAAGCAATGCATACTAAAACTGCTAAATGTGACATGGGCATTCATGTTAAAATGGCCCTTGGTGATTAGAGGGCTAAGTACAACTTTTTTTATACAACTGTATGTCAATTAAAATCCTTATATGTCCATAAAAACATTAGTAAAATAGCCACAGAGTTGTTTTGAGGTTTAGCGATGCATACTGAATCTGCTAAATGTGGCCTGGGCATCCAGGGTCCAATGACCCTTGGTCATGAATGGTTTAAATACAACTAAGAGCGACTCATATTTTTACATGTTGTGAAAGACATTTCTAAATATGTAGTTAACTGAAAATTGCCTAAAAAAACACACAAGGGGCAAACATTTTTTTGGGGTTTTCAGAAGCAGACCTGAATTAACTGATAAAAAGACCTCATAAGTGCCTCCATGAGATCATTGTTCCTCAGGCTGTAGATCAGAGGATTCAGAAGTGGGTTAAATAAGGGTACACATGACTGCAAACAGTTTGTATAAACTGGACATATTTCTAAAAGTGGGAACCAAGTAAATACAAATCCATAAAAGATGAAGACCACGGTGAGGTGTGATGTGCAGGTGGAGAATGCTTTCCTCTTTCCAGTCTTGTTACGGATTCTGAGGGAGCAAAAGAGACATAGAATAACACTTGGGCTATACAGGCAAGAATGAATATTGATCGTCTTTTTGTGACCAAATCAAAGAGCATCCTTGGTGCCGTCACTGATGGATAGGACATGTCCAGAAATGCCAAGTTGGCAAGAAAAAAAATACATTGGGTTGTGCAGATTGTAGTCAGTGAGGACCAAGAAAAAAATAAGAAGGTTTGTGATAAGAGTCATCAGATAGGTCAGAAGGAAGAACACAAAAAGTCCATTCATGGTCGGGGGATGGTCTGATAGACCACAGTAAGAGACATTGGGCCAGATCCACAAAAGGGATACGACGGCGTATCTACTTATACGCCGTCGTATCCCTGTTTCTATCTTTGGAACTGATCCGCAGAATCAGTTTCCAATAGATATGCAGAAGATCCGACATGTGTAAGGGACTTACACTGCCGGATCTTAGGATGCAGTACAGCATCCGCCGCTGGGGGCATTTCGAGTCGAAATGCCGCGTCGGGTATGCAAATTAGCACTTACGGAGATCCACGAAGCTTTTACGCTTCGTTTTTTCTCCGTAAGTATTAGTTTGCAATCGTAAAATTAGGGCTGCTTTTACAAGGCCTAAACTGTTTAGGCCTTGTAAAAGTTGACCCTTCTATCCCGCGTCGCCGTCTTTTTTTTTTCAAATCTTTTTTTTTTCGCCAGAAATCGTATTTTTTTTTACGCCCGTCGCGATTCTCAAAACCCGGCGCAACGTAAAACCGCGCAAAGCACGTCGGGAAAATGACGTTGTGAGCATGCGCAGTACGGCCGGCGCGGGAGCGCGCCTAATTTAAATGGGACTCGCCCCATTTGAATAGGAACGCCTTGCGCCAGCCGGATTTAAGTTACACAGCCGAAAATTTCTAGGTAAGTGCTTTGTGGATCGGGCACTTAGGTAGAAATTTTCCGGCAGTGTAACTTAAATGGGAATATTTAAGTTATGGCGGCTGGCTGTGGATCTGGCCCATTATTTTTGTCAGAATCCTCATAATATTCATTTTTTTGGGCTTTTTAAATTTATTATAATCAAGCAATAATACAACTAAAAATTTAGTACAATCTTCTTTCTGGGGAATTGTTAAAAGGAAGACATTTACAGTCTGCCTATACATTATACATGATGACATTTGTATCAGCAAATGGTTTATTCTTATATAAAATGTTATCAGTCCTGCAGGGACCACAAGAACACAAAAGAACACAAAGCTGAATGTCTCATTAAAGATCTCCCAAGATTTCATTTATTACACCTTTGTGACTTAGGAGCCTTTTTTTATAATTCATTGCAGTTATAAAAATTTGAATTGCGAATAAAGAAATACACTGAAACGGTTTTAATCTTTTTTGTCACCTATTTTACTTATTGGTTAGTGGACAGAATGATCCAAAAACAATATAAAGAACATACTCATTTTCTTTTAGCTTTTGTAATTGTGTAGTTAAATTTTATAAGTTAAATTTTATAAGTTAAATTTTATAAGTTAAATTTTATAAGTTAAATTTTATAAGTTAAATTTTATAAGTTAAATTTTATGTTACATTTTATAAGTTACATTTTATAAATTACATTTTAAAATTAGTTACATTTTAAAATTAGTTACATTTTAAATTAAATTAGTTAAATATAGTTAAAAGTTATAAATGTTATAAACCTTTACATTGATTAATCAGTAAGGAAAGATATAACCCTTAGGTTTGGGTAGGCAAAAAATGTCCGGGTCCCCACAGATTGAAAGTGACAGCAACAAAATGAATGACCAATGACACCACAATTTGATGGCAACAAAAGCAGCAAGAAAAGGGAAGAAAGGGAAGAAAGAGAAGCAGGATAGGTGCCAGGAGGCGGCTTTAATGGTACTCGGCAGCACCATTGCTTCTCACATCAACTTAAGCAGAGCAGCAGAGCCAACAAAAAGGAAATGTGTCTGGTGTTTTCCTTGTAAAATGGGGCAGAAATTTTACAAATTAAAATGTGATGTTTCTGGAGATACAGAGGCATCAGGCAGGGGACAAAGCCCATGGACACAATGGGGGGATATCGCAGGGGATATCTAGTAACCTAGAATAAATGAGAAGTTTCCATGCTTAGGAAATTAGGTGAACTGCAGCCTCCCTAATTAAAAACTTCACCTAGGTGAAATCAGAAATACATTAAACTCAAAGAAAGGGAAGCTGTTTAAACTATGCACATGAGGGTTACCCCTATTTGGGTGACAATAAATCAATGTTTAAAAATCCACTAATATGGGTGATAAAATAAGTGACTGAGCTGCTCACAGAGCTCTGTAAACCATAAATATTCAATATAAAGTGACATGTGCAACCAGAAAAATAAATATAGGTTAATGTATATGTGAATATATCAACATAAAGTGAAACAATCAACGTCCATAATCTATTGACCTGAGATAAAGTGACATGCTAAATCAAAAGCGAAGTCACCGTCCACCACCTGGAGCGCTGCCCATGAAACGGGGTTAAGTGCAGACTCCGACCTACTTGACCGACCCCGGGGGGTGCCATCCATGACCGACTGGTGGCTTATTGGAGTCTGTTTAAAGATATATATTTTTGCCTTTGAAATTCTGAAATTGCCAATACATGTTGGGAACTATATGTATCACCACAACAAGTTGTTTTGTTAGATTTTCATATATAACAAGCCCAAGTTGACAATTTGAGTCGTGTTTCTGTCTTTTTATTATTCTTCATGCCACCTTATCAATTCACGGATCAATGACCTGTGTATACAATTATTTACCTCAGATTATAGAGAACCCTGTGCATAATCTACTTATTATGCATTATTAAATTTTTAATACAAATACAATATTTATAAAAAACTTGGAAGGTTAAGACATAAATTGTGAGGTTAAGCAATAAATATCGAACCTGCTAAATTTGGAATGAGCATTAGACATGTGCATTCCTTTTCATCCGAATGCATTTTCGTCCGAATTTCTGGGATTTTTGCGTTCGTTTTAAGAAACGATAACGAATGTGCAGAATCCGAAATCCGAAAGATCCAACATAAAAATGCTTTTTTTTTGTTTTGTTACGACAAAAAGTTTGATAGAGATAGAAGATTTGATGGTGACAATAGTGATCTGTGTCTATCAAACCTGCGGTTGAATGTGCATAACCTAACTCTATTAGTCCAAGATTTTTTGACATAGAGAGAAAAGATTTGACATAGAGAGAAAAAATGTTACATTATAGAGACATGAAGATTCGACGAAGCAGCTAAAAGCATACGATCTCTGCGAGTGGACATTTATGGTCAAATGCTCCACCCATAGGCTATAGAAGAATTCTAATGTTGGTTGACTAGTAATAATAATTAATACATATAATTTTTACTAGTCATACAACATTAGAATTCTTCTATAGCTTGTGGGCGGAGCATTCAACTGGAAATGTACGATTGCAGCGTCGTACAGTTTCGCTGCTTCGTCGAATCTTCTTAGTACATTCGACAGACACCATAAGCCTTCAATTGTCAGATTCAACCTTAATTCGGATTTTCAGACTAATGCATTTTTTTATCTAAACAAAATACCGTATTTATCAGTGTATAACACGCACAGGCTTGTAACACGCACCCTAACTTCAAAAGGGAAGTTTCAGGAAAAAAACTTTCCACAGCCCCCCGCGTATAACACGCTGGCACAGTTTACCATCTATTTTCAGGGAAAAAGAGTGAGTGTTATACGCCAATAAATACAGTAAATAAAAACGATTTTCGGTAGTAACTAAATTAATACATTTTTCAGACGAAACCAAAATTCTACTACATGTCTACTGAGCATCCATGTTACACAGACTTTTCTAATAAAAGGATTAGGTACAACTACAAGTGACTGAAATGTTTACATTTTATGAAAGACATCACTGAAATGTTCAGTCAACTAGAAATGCAAAAGTGTCGATATGTATTTTCAAAATGACGCCTGAATTAATTTTAAGTGATAATAAGACCTCAGCAGTGTCTCCATGAGATCTTTGTTCCTCAGGCTGTAGATCAGAGGATTCAGCAATGGGTTAATGAGGGCAGATATGACTGTAAATAATTTGTTTAAACTGATCATATCACTGGAAGTGGGAACCAAGTAAATAAAAATTAAGGAGCCATAAAATATGAAGACCACAGTGAGGTTTGATGTGCAGGTGGAGAAGGTTTTCATCTTTACAGTCTTGCTACGGATTCTGAGGATGGTCCTGAAGATCTAGACATAGGGAAGAAAGGTTAAAAGAACGTCTCCCAATACAGCACTAGCACCTACTAAGAATACAACCACCACGTTTATGAAGGGGTCAGTACATGTAATCTGATATAAGTGTGGAAGGTCACAAAAGAAGCTGTGGATGGAAGCTGTTCTGCAGAAGGACAACCTGAGCAAAAATAAAGTATAAAAAAATAAAGTATGAACCAAAGAATGAGAACATCCTCCAACCCAGACCAGCTCTAAGGTATCTCCAGATGGTGTATTGGATATCCAGCCAATGCTCCGTATCAAAGGAACTCTGTGGTAGACAGGATAAAATGATGAATCACAAATGGGGTGGACACATCTGTTATACAACAGTGAGTCAGGGGTGGACTGACAACTCATGGGTCTCCCGGGCAATAGGAGATTTTGGGGCCCCCGGGCAATAGGAGATTATGGGACCCCCGGGCAATAGATTATGGGGCCACACAGGATACACACACACAGACAGTATACATACACAGTATTAACACACAGACATACAATATACAGACACAGTATTCACACACAGACATACATTATACAGACACAGTATACACACACAGTAAAGAGACATTTCAGGGACAGCTGTAAAAAAAAACAGATTTTTACATACTGTCCCTGGTTTTACTGAGGCTGGCAACCCTGATGGGGCCCCTTAGTGGCATGGGGCCCTCGGGCAGTGCCCGAGTGCCTGAATGGTCAGTCCGCCCCTGCAGTGGGTCATACAGGCTTGTGATCCCAGATGGTTTGGATTAGTGTTAGATGGATCCTTGTGGTCCCCAGAGGCCGGAATCAATCCTGGCTAGAAATGGTGGTCCAGCAGGCTGAGGTATGGAGTTCACACTCTTCCACTGACAGATGAATACCAGGGTAATTCCATACAAGCTCCAAAAATAAAAAAGTGAATAGAAACAGATGCTCCCAATAGTGCAGGTCAAACCACGTTTGGTTTATTTATAAAAATGTCATACATGAATGACAAATAAATAGTGATCACAATAAAACGTATAAAAATGTGGGGTGCAGTAATGCTCGTCCGACGCATTCGTCTCTAGCGGTCTTCAACTGGGGCATGATTTTCTTTTAGCTTTCATAATTTTTTTAGTTCCATCTTATATGAGCTACCAATAGAAGCTATGAAAGCTACAACCTTTATGCCGCGTACACACGATCGGTTTGTCTGATGAAAATGGTCTGATGGACCGCTTTCATCAGACTAACCGATCGGGTGTGGGCCCCATCGTTTTTTTTTTAACCATCGGTTAAAAAACTAGGAACTTGTTTTAAAATTATCTGATGGTTAACTAACCGATAGAAAAAAAAAACGATCGTCTGTAGGCACGTCCATCGGTTAAAAATCCACGCATGCTCAGACTAAATTAGGGGACGGGAGCGCTCGTTCTGGTAAAACTAGCGTTCGTTTTGGAGATGGCACATTCTACATTTTTAAAATGAGTGCCTCGTTTATTGCAGCGCATTTTTTTCTTCATTTTATTGCTAGAATAAAGACGTTGTTTTGCTGATGGTATTTAGACAGAGTTCTCACATATTGACTTCTTGTACTTTTTGCTTGTGATCTCATGAAAATGTTTTTTTTTTTTTTTAAAAAGCCAGATCTTCCTAATAATTTTCTTTACTCCACATCACATCAAGGATTCAAAAATTCAAAAGAACGACAGATTGCAAAAAATAGTAGGACAAACCCCAAAAAAATCTTCAAACATATTAATAGTAAAAAGGTCAAGTCTGAGCATGTAGGCCCTTTACAAAATAATCTAGAGTGGGTGACTGGGGACAAAGAGAAGGCTAATTTATTAAATGCTTTCTTCAGCTCTGTGTATACAATGGAGCATGGGGGAGCTCATGTCCATAATGGGGTGGTATTGACACCAAATGATCCACAATGGCTCAAAAGTGATATGGTCCAGAAATATTTAGAATAAAGGTGGATAAAGCACCTGCACCCGATGGCATCCACCCACGGATCCTAAAACAATTGAGCTCTGTCATGTCAAAGCCATTGTATCTAACTTTTAGGGACTCATTAAAACACTCCTCCATTACTTCTGTCTTACTTCCTGGATAGACTGTAGGTCATGACACAGGAAGGAGTTGACCATCTGCTGATCTTATTAGCACACACCCTGCATTATCCACCCTCAGCTGGTCAACTCCTTCCTGTGTCATGACCTCTAGTCTGTCCAGGAAGTAAGGCCAAAGTAATAGAGAAGTGTTTTTAAACAGTCAGGAGGACAGTGAGGTATGCGTGTGTAGAATAAATGGAAATCTGTTTTATTGTTGCAAAAGAAGTACATTACTGCCATAATGGTACATAGGGGAGCTGGAATTTATAAAAAGGAAAGGTGAACTTATCTTTTAAGTACAATAACGAGCAACTGGCATTTTTATTATTCATGAAAGATATTACTAACGCCCTAGAAATATAAATGTTAGAATTCACAATTTTTATTTTTAGCAGGATGCCTGAATTCATTTTAAGTAATATACAAATCTCATAAGTGCCTCCATGAGATCTTTGTTCCTCAGGCTGTAGATCAGAGGATTCAGCAATGGGTTAATGAGGGCAGATATGACTGTAAACATTTTGTTTAAATTGAACATATCACTGGAGGAGGGAACCAAGTAAATAAAAATTAAAGAGCCATAAAAGATGAAGACCACGGTGAGGTGTGATGTGCAGGTGGAGAAGGCTTTCCTCTTTCCAGTCTTGTTACGGATTCTGAGAATAGTACTAAAAATATAGACATAGGGAAGAAAGGTCAAAAGAAAAGCTCCTAATCCAACACTGGCACCTGCTACGAATACGGCCACCATGTTCATGAAGGGGTCAGTACATGTAATTTGATATACGTGTGGGAGATTGCAAAAGAAGTTGTGTATGGACCTTTGTCCACAGAAGGACAACCTGAGCAAAAATAAAGTATGAACCAAAGAGAGAGAACATCCTCCAACCCAGACCAGAGAGGCCATACGAGTACAGACCCTCCAAGACATCATTAGTTTGTAATGTAGGGGGTGGCAGATGGCGATGTATCGGTCATAGGACATAGTTGAGAGCAAGAAGAGTTCTGAGCAAACAAAAGAGAGATAGAAAAAGACTTGGGATATACAGGCAGGAATGGATATTAATTGTTTGTTTGTCACCAAGTCAAAGAGCATCCTTGGTGCCGTCACTGATGAATAGGACATGTCCAGAAATGCCAAGTTGGCAAGAAAAAAATACATTGGATTGTGCAGATTGTAGTCAGTGAGGACCAAGAAAAAAATAAGAAGGTTTGTGATAAGAGTCATCAGATAGATGAGAAGGAAGAACACAAAAAGTCCATTCATGGTCAGTGGATGGTCTGATAGACCCACAAGAATAAAAAACGTAACAGTTGTAAGATTCCTCATAATTTTCTGTTTATAATTATTTTAATTGAACGGTAATACAATGATCTTTTTAAGAAATTATTGAAAAGAAAAACACATACGAAGATTTGCAGTCCAGGGACCTCGGCTGTGGAATGCGCTACCAACTACCATCCGATTAGAGTAGGACCACTTGGCCTTCAGGAGAAGGATTAAAACCCATCTCTTCTGAGGTCAAGGGGTTTTCCTTACCCATGGAATGGAAACAGCGCCCAGAGGCGATTCAGTTCGCATGTGTTGCGCTTTACAAGTTTCTCACTCACATACGGTCTGCCTACACATTATACCTGAAGACATTTGTACAAGCTTGTTATTTATTCTTATATAAGATGTTGGAAGTCCTGCAGGACCGTCTGTCGTGTTGTAAGAACACAAAGCTTAAAGTCTCATTAAAGGTCTCTTAAGGTTTAATTTAAAACACCTTTGTGACTTGGTATTGTTTCAATATAATTTAGCACAGTTATAGACATTTGAGTTGTAAATAAATTCCACTAAAATTGTTTTAATCTTTTTTTTTTCTTGGCACTTTTGTATTGACTAGAGGACAAAGTGATCTAAATCAGTATAGAAGGAACGCTTTTAGCTTTCATAATTTTTTAGTTCCACCTTATATGAGCTATCAATAGGAGACTTCATTGGATCACACAGTTTATGATCAGCAACAAAAGCTACAACCCCTAGGTTTGGTTGAGTAAAAATTGTCCAGGGTCACCACAGTTTGGAAGCGGTGGCTACAAGCCAAAAAAAGAAAGCAAAGATAGCTGTTATCCTGAAATTATTATCTTTCATTTTCAGAAGGGTGGAAATTGACCAGTGGCTGCACCAAGAGGCCTAAAAGTGGAGACATGTGCAAAAACTCAGCAATATTCCTACACACATGAGTACTGCAGCCTTTAGGGTTTGGTGGGTTTAAATGTTTCCAGTAGAACTACAGTTTGATGGTATTGTTGCCAAAATGCAGAGACAGAAGTCACAGTGTCTTCTTAACCAGTTAAGCCCCGGACCAATATGCAGCCTAAAGACCCAAGGTGTTTTTACAGTTCGGGACTGCGTCGCTTTAACAGACAATTGCGCGGTCGTGCGACGTGGCTCCCAAACAAAATTGGCGTCCTTTTTCCCCCCACAAATAGAGCTTTCTTTTGGTGGTATTTGATCACATCTGCGGTTTTTAGTTTTTGCGCTATAAACAAAAATAGAGCGACAATTTTGAAAAAAATGCAATATTTTTTACTTTTTGCTGTAATAAATATCCCCCAAAAACATATATAAAAACATTTTTTTTCCTCAGTTTAGGCCGATACGTATTCTTCTACCTATTTTTAGTAAAAAAAATCGCAATAAGCGTTTATCGATTGGTTTGCGCAAAATTTATAGTGTTTACAAAATAGGGGATAGTTTTATTGCATTTTTATTAATTTTTTTTTTTTTACTACTAATGGCGGCGATCAGCAATTTTTTTCGTGACTGCGACATTATGGCGGACACTTCGGACAATTTTGACACATTTTTGGGACCATTGTCATTTTCACAGCAAAGAATGCATTTAAATTGCATTCTTTATTGTGAAAATGACAGTTGCAGTTTGGGAGTTAACCACAGGTGGCGCTGTAGGAGTTAGGGTGCACCTAGTATGTGTTTACAACTGTTTGGGGGTGTGGCTGTAGGAATGACGTCATCGATCGTGTCTTCCCTATAAAGGGAATGACGCGATCGATGCGCCGCCATAGTGAAGGACGGGGAAGCCGTGTTTACACACGGCTCTCCCCGTTCTTCAGCTCCGGGGAGCGATCGCGACGGAGCGGCTATAAACAAATAGCCGCGCCGTGGTCCCGGATCGCTCCCCGAGCGGACCCGACCTCCGCATGTAGCGGGGGGGGTCCCGATCGGACCCCCCACCCGCTAATAGGCGAGGACGTACGTGTACGCCCATGTGCCTGTACGTGCCATATTGTGGACGTATATGTACATGCGGGGGTCGGGAACTGGTTAATAGGATTGTCCCGATACCACTTTTTTAAGACCGAGTACAAGTACCGATATGAAGTTTCCATGTTTCAAACAACCATTGGAAATTATAGTGCCATTTTTACTACTAAAAAAGATATGCAAAACACCAGAGCAAAATGTAATAATGCATTAAAGTGTTTGTTCACCAATGCCAGAAGTCTGCCAAGCAAAACAGGTGAGCTGGAAGCTCTGGTGCATGAGGAGAGATATGATGTAATCGGTATTGCTGAAACTTGGCTTCATTCCTCACATGACTGGGCTATTAATATTCCTGGCTATGCTCTCTTTTAGAGAGACAGGGTAAAAAGGAAAAGTGGTGGGGTCTGTCTCTATGTAAGAAGTGATCTCAAAGCAAGTGTGAATGAGGACCTAATTGAAGAGAGTGTGATGAGGCTGAAGCATTATGGGTGGAACTGCATACAGATGTGCGTAGTTCAAAGTTAATCATTGGAGTTTGTTATAGACCACCCAATGTTAATGAGGAGGTGGAGACTCAGCTCCTTGCACAGATGGAAAATGCTGCAAGAGCTGGGACGGTGATAATAATGGGGGATTTTAATTACACGGAAATTGACTGGAGTAATGGCATTGCTGGGACAGTTAAAGGGCAAAAATGTATAAACCTATTACAGGACAATTTTATGGTCCAGTTTATTGAGGCCCCAACTAGGAATGATGCTCTGTTGGACCTGGTAATCTCAAACAATGCAGAGCTTATTACTAATGTTTAGATAAAGATTAAAAAAATATTAAAATGAAGGAACACTATCATCGTTTAATTGTTACAAAGAATATAAATAACAGAATATGTAAAAAGGAAATCAAGGATGCAAAAATTCAAAACGAACGACAGATTGCAAAAGAAAATAGGACAAACACCCAAAAATTCTTCAAATATATTATTAGTAAAAAGGTCAGGTCTGAGCATGTAGGCCCTTAACAAAGTAATCTAGAGTGGGTGACTGGGGACAAAGAGAAGGCTAATTTAATAAATGCTTTCTTCAGCTCTGTGTATACAATGGAGCATGGGGGACTCATGTCCATAATGGGAGTGGTAGTGACAAAGCCCCAAATGATCCACAATGGCTCAAAAGTGATCTGGTCCAGAAAAATTTAGACAAATATAATTGAGCTCTTTCATTTAAAAGGCTTTGTATCTAATTTTTAGGGACTCGTTAATGACTGGAATGTTACCACTGGATTGGTGTTGTCCCATATGGGCATTGCCCATTTAAGCCAGTTAAAAGCCTTGGCAATGTATCGGTCATAGGACATAGCTGAGAGCAAGAAAAGTTCTGAGCAAACAAAAAAGAGATAGAAAAAGATTTGGGCCATACAGAAAGAAATGAATATTAATTGTTTGTTTGTGACCAAGTCAAAAGCATCCTTGGTGCCGTCACTGATGAATAGCACATGTCCAGAAATGCCAAGTTGGCAAGAAAAAAATACATTGGGTTGTGCAGATTGTAGTGAGTGAGGACAAAAAGTACATTCATGGTCAGTGGATGATCTGATAGACCCACAAGAATAAAGAGGAAATCTCGGTCAGATTTCTCATATCGATCAAATTCAATCATCATTCTGAGAAATTATTAACCACTTAAGCCCTGGACCACTTTGCTGGATATTGCATCTACCTAGGCAAGTATGATGGAGGAAAAACTCCCAAACCCCCATACTTCTCTTTTAACCAATGCATTTAGAAACTGGTAAATGTGACCTGGGCCTTCAGTTTACAATGACCTCTTAGTCCCCAAACCCCCCCCCCCCCCCCGGTTATGAAAGGATTAGGTAAAACACATTTTTTTACATTTTATGAAAGGCATGACTAAAATCTTTATTCAACTGAAATTCCTTAGAAAAAAATATAATTTCAGAATGATGCCTGAAATAATTTGAAGTGATAGTGCGACCTCGCAAGTGCCTCCATGAGATCTTGGTTCCTCAGGCTGTAGATCAGAGGATTCAGCGATGGGTTAATGAAGGCAAATATGATTGTAAACAGTTTATCTAAATTGTACACTTTACTAGAGGTAGGAACCAAGTAAATAAAAATGAAAGATCCATAAAAGATGAAGACCACGGTGAGGTGTGATGAGCAGGTGGAGAACGCTTTCCTCTTTCCAGTCTTGCTACGGATTCTGAGGATGGTACTGAAAATATAGACATAGGGAAGAAAGGTCAAGAAAAAGACTCCTGATCCAAAACTAGAAACTACAAATATGATGACCATGTTTATGAAGGGGTCAGTACATGTAATTTGATATAAGTGTGGAAGGTCACAGAAGAAGTTGTGGATGGAAGATGTTCTGCAGAAGGACAACCTGAGCAAAAGTAAAGTATGAACCAAAACCAAGAGTGCTTCCTGCAACCCAGACCAAAGAGGCCATTCGAATACAGACTCTCCAAGACATAATTAGTTTGTAAAGTAGAAAGTGGCAGATGTCAATTTAGCGGTTGTAAGAAATAGCTGAGAGCAAGAAAAATTCTGAGAGAGCAAAGTAGACGTAGAAATAGACAGGCAGGAATGGATATTGACTGGATTTTTGTGACCAAATCAAAGAGCATCCTTGGTGCCGTCACTGATGAATAGGACATGTCCAGAAATGCCAAGTTGGCAAGAAAAAAATACATTGGGTTGTGCAGATTGTAGTCAGTGAGGACCAAGAAAAAAATAAGAAGGTTTGTGATAAGAGTCATCAGATAGATGAGAAGGAAGAACACAAAAAGTCCATTCATGGTCAGTGGATGGTCTGATAGACCCACAAGAGTGAGAGACGTAATCTCTGTAATATTCCTCATATTATTCTCTTTTCTCTCTTTTAGTTTATCACTATAAAAGAACAATCAAATTATCAGTCTGAGGAATTATTAAAAGGAAAACTTGCAAAGTGTGCCTACATATTATGCTCAGATTGGCACATAGGCATTTGCACCAGGTAATGGTTTATTCTAATATAAGATGTTGGAAGTCCCTAAGAACACAAAGCTGAAAGTCTCATTAAGGATCTCTTAAGATTTCATTTATAGCACCTTTGTGACTTGCGAGCATACAATTGGGTAATTATTAAAACTTGATCTGGGAATAAAAAATGTAAAAAATCCACTAAAATTGTTTTGATCATTGTGTTGCCGTTTTTATCTATTGACTAGTGTACAGAGTGATCCAAAATACTAAAAAAGAAACAACAACAAAAAAATAGCTTTGTTGGATCTCAAAGCTGATAGTCAGTGCGGAAAGCTACAACCTTTAGATTAAGGTTGCTGACATTGTCCAAGGGTCTACACTGTCCATAACAGCAACACAAGGCCAAGATACAGCAACTATAAAAACATTAGAGAGTCACCCTGGCCTATGGTTGAGTAAAAATTGGCCAGGTTGATGGTTGGGCAAATGGGCCTCAATGTGGACATACAAGGCACAGGGAGGTATGTTAAAAAAAATATATATAGGGCTAGATTCACAAAGAATTTACGTCGGCGAATCTATTGATATGCCACGTAAATTCAAAGCTGCGCCGGCGTATCTTCTTTCTGTATTCAGAAAGAAGATACGCTGAAATTTGTCTCTTACGCCGTCGTATCTTAGTTGCATATTTACGCTGGCCGCTAGGTGGCGCTTCTGTCAATTTACGTAAGGAATATGCTAGTTAGGTAGATACGCCGATTTAGAAACGTACGTCCGCCCGGGCGAATTTTTTTACGTCGTTTGCGTTAGGCTTTTTCTGGCGTAAAGTTACCCCTGCTATATGAGGCGTATCCTATGTTAAGTATGGACGTCGGGCCAGCGTCGAATTTTCCATTGATTACGTAGTTTGCGTAAGTCGTTCGCGAATAGGGCTGTACGTAAGTTACGTTCACGTCTAAAGCATTGACGATTTGAGGCGTAATTTCGAGCATGCGCACTGGGATTCTTTGACGGACGGCGCATGCGCCGTTTGTAAAAACGTCAAGTAATTTAAATTAAACACGCCCACATCATCCACATTTGAATTAGGCGGGCTTACGCCGGACCACATACGCTACGCCGCCGTTAATTAAGGGCGCAAGTTCTTTATGAATACGGAACCTGCGTTGAAAGTTACAGCGGCATAACGTATTGGAGAAGCGTTACACCCGCAGAAAATTACGCCGGGCTATCTGAATCTAGCCCATAGAGTTTTGCGCCCTTAGATTTTGGTGGCTAAAAATTAGCCAGTGGCACCACAGTTTGATGGCAGCAAGTTACGTAGTTGGTGAGGTTGAAAAAAGACACAAGTCCATCCAGTTCAACCTGTGTGTGTGCATTTATGGTAATAGTACATTGTATATCCCTGCATGTTGGGGTTGTTAAGGTTGTTAAGGTACCCATCTAACAGTTAATTTAAATTATCAATGTTCTCCACAAATACCACCGCTTGTGGAAGAGAATTCCACATCCCCACCACTCTGACAGTTAAGAACCCTCTATGCAGATTAAACCGCTTTTCCCCTAATTTTATTAAATGGCAGCGTGTCTTTTTAAACTCCCCTTCTCTGAAGAGTTTTCTCCCTATTGTGGGGTCACCAGAACAGTATTTGTACATTGATATCATATCCCCTCTCAAGCGTCTCTTCTTCAGAGATAATAAATTCAATGCTTGTAGTCTTTCCTCATAGCTGAGATCCTCCAGTCCCTTAGTTATCTTTGTTGCCTTTCTCTGGACTCTCTCCAGTTCCAGTACATCCTTCCTGAGGACTGGTGCCCAGAACTGAATGGCATACTCCAGGTGCGGCCGTACCAGAGTCTTGTAGATTAGCAAAATTATAAGTCTTATCTGTGGAGTTATTCCCTTTTTTAATGTCAATATTCTATTTGCTTTGTTAGCAGCAGCTTGGCATTGCATGCCATTGCTGAGCCCATCATCTACTAGGACCCCCAAGTCCTTTTTCACCCTAGATTCACCCAAAGATTCTCCTCCCCCCTCCAGTGTATAGATTGTATTCATATTTTTGGCACCCAAAGGCATTATTTTACATTTTTAAGCATTAAACCTCAATTGCCATTCATTTGTTTTGGTCTTCTTGTAAGGTTTCCACATCCTGCAGATAAGTTATTGGCCTGCTTAGCTTAGTATAATCCGCAAATGCTGAGATTGAACTGTTTACCCCATCCATCAGGTCATTTATGAACAAATTAAATAGGATTGGTCCCAGGACAGAACCCCGGGGGACCCCACTACCCACCCCTGACCATTCCGAGTAATCCCCATTTATCACCACCCTCTGAACTCGCCCTTGTAGCCAGTTTTCAATCCATGTACTCACCCTATGCTCCATGCCAACGGACCTTACTTTGTACAGTAAACGTTTATGAGGAACTGTGTCAAATGCTTTTTCAAAATCCAGATACACCACATCTATGGGCCTTCCTTTATCTAGATACACCCCGTCTATGGGCCTTCCTTTATCTAGATACACCCCGTCTATGGGCCTTCCTTTATCTAGATACACCACGTCTACGGGCCTTCCTTTATCTAGATACACCACGTCTATGGGCCTTCCTTTATCTAGATACACCATGTCTATGGGCCTTCCTTTATCTAGATACACCACGTCTACGGGCCTTCCTTTATCTAGATACACCACATCTACGGGCCTTCCTTTATCCAGATACACCACGTCTACGGGCCTTCCTTTATCTAGATACACCACGTCTACGGGCCTTCCTTTATCTAGATACACCACGTCTACGGGCCTTCCTTTATCCAGATACACCACGTCTACGGACCTTCCTTTATCTAGATACACCACGTCTACGGGCCTTCCTTTATCTAGATACACCACGTCTACGGGCCTTCCTTTATCTAGATACACCACGTCTATGGGTCTTTCTTTATCTAGATACACCACGTCTACGGGCCTTCCTTTATCTAGATACACCATGTCTACGGGCCTTCCTTTATCTAGATACACCATGTCTACGGGCCTTCCTTTATCTAGATACACCACGTCTATGGGCCTTCCTTTATCTAGATGGTGGCTCACCTCCTCATAGAAGGTTAATGGATTAGTTTGGCAAGAACAATTCTTCATGAATCCATGCTGATTACTGCTAAAGATACCGTTCTCATTACCAAAATCTTGTATATAGTCTCTTATCATCCCCTCCAAGAGCTTACATACTATTGATGTTAGGCTAACTGGTCTGTGGTTCCCCAGGATATATCTTGGCCCTTTTTTAAATATTGGTGCCACATTGGCTTTGATCCAATTAGCTGGTGCCATTCCAGTCAGTAAACTGTCCACAAAAATTAGGAACAATGGTCTAGCTATCACGTGACTGAGTTCCATAAGTACCCTCGGTTGTAAGCCATCTGGTCAAGATGACTTATTTATGTTATGTTAAGTTTTTCAAGTCTATTTCTAATTCTGTAATCTGTTAGCCATGAGTGCTTCCTGTGAAAATGCACCTTACTGTCTTACTATATCCCCCCGTTTCCTGTGAAGAATGAGGAGAAGAATATATTCAAAACCTTCACTATCTCTCCGTCTTTTGTATTCAAATTCCCTTCATCATCCTTTATGGGGCCAATATGATCTGATCTCCCTTTCTTACTATTTATATAATTAAAACATTTCTTAGTATTTTTTTTTACTCTCCTCCGCTATGTTCCTTTCGTGTTCTATTTTAGCCTCCCAGATTGCACCCTTACATTTCTTATTGCATTCTTTGTAAAGTTGGAATGATGACAATGACCCCTCAGCTTTGTATTTTTTGAAGGCCTTATCTTTTGCTTTTATATACATTTTTACATTGAAGTTGAGCCACCCAGGATTTTTATTAGCTCTTTTAAATTTATTTCTTCTTGGAATGCACTGGACGATACCTTTATTTAGTATGCTCTTACAGCACCCCCCTTTTTCCTCCATGCTCTTTGTTCCTAGGATTTTATCCCATCCTTGCCACCATTTCAAACTGTGATATGAGGGTCCGCCTCCCCTTCCAACTCTGATTAGGGGGCCTATAGCATACGCCCAGTATTATTTCCCCCTTAATTCCTACTGTAGCACCCTGGAGTTTAGGCAGGGTTGCTCCTCCATTTTAACTTGCCAGGATTATTTATCCTGGTTGATTGATAGAGATCTATTGATTTCTCCCTCAGTTTGGTCTTGTTGCACTTTTCTCTTCTACCACTAGGTGGCCGGGTACTTAGTGGTACTAGATATGAGAAGGGAAACTCATGGTCATGTTATGGGTATATGGGGTATCTCAGCCAATGGGCAGGGGTTTTCTTGAATCTCTTGGCCTTCTGGGAGAACCTATATATTTGGGTGGAGTCAGGTGATCTGTGTTCTGTGCCACCTGGACGGCTTTCTGGGTGGATGTGTGTTGTATTGCCCAGGCTGCTAGGCCCGAGATGGGGCCTATACCCAGCACATCTGGCTGCTAAGCTATCTGATGGCTTATCCAGAAGCAAGAGAGTAGTGCAGGGTTGGGACTGTGGCTCGCAGACCAATCAGAAGTGATGGTTCTGCTGGCTGGAGAGCCTGTCATGGTCAGATTTAGAGGGGAAACTGTCACCAGTAAGGAATCATCCCCCTTATTACCAATGACCACAGCGAGTAACTGAAGCAAGTACCAGAGCAGCATTCTCACCAACCAGGGACAAATCAGGAAACTTCAGTGGGAATCAAGCCAGGGACCCAACCAGCGGAGATGACACTTGCAGAGCAGCCTTGTGTGTCAAGCCAGGGACCGAGCAGGCCAGCGTGGGTGAAGCTTGAGAGTAATCTAGAGTGCCAAGCTAGGGACTCAACCCACCACTTGCAGAAGGATGTCAGCTATCTCTGGTCCTGGAGGTTCTCATTAGACCGAATGAGGCCTCGGACCTTGCTACACTACAAAATCAAAATCTCCTCATACATAAGCAGCTCCAGATCTCCCATCTTGTCAGCCAGACTTCTAGCATTAGTGTACAAGCATCATAGTTTTGTCTAGTCGCATACTATCTCCTTATAGGTAATGAGGCTGCAATTTGGATTTATTGAGTCACTTACCTTGGGTTTAGGTATTTTAGTCTCCCTACCGCTAATGACCCCCATATTACCCTCTGAACCTTGTTCCATGCTGGCTATCTCTACATCTAGGCCATCATGTCTCCCAGCTGAGCTGCACCCTCCCCATTTAGGTGCAGTCCATCCCTGCTAAAGAGCCGGTAACTGACTAAAAACATAGCCACGTTTTCCAGGAACCCAAACCCCTCCTATATACAAAGCTCCTCAGCCACCTGTTGATTTCCATAATCTCCCCTGCCTCTCTGGTGTGGCACGAGGTACCGGTAGTATTTCTGAGAATACTACCGTGGAGGTCATATTCTTCAATTTAGCTCCTAAGTCCCTAAAATCGTTTTTCAGGAAACTCCATCTTCCTCTGACTTTGTCATTTGTGCCAACATATACGATGCCAGTCGGGTCTTCCCCAGCCCCACCCAATAATCTGTCCACCAGATCCGTGATGTGCCAAACCCAAGCTCCCGGTAAACAACATTTTGGAGCTTCAGGTCTTTGTGACAGATTTCCCTGTTCTTCTAATAATTGAGTCACCTACCACCAGAATCCATCTGTCTTTTCCCTTCGCTTCCCTCCCACTCTCACTGGAGGAGTTATTCCACTGGCAGCTAGGGGCATCACTCTTCTCCAGGAATTCTGGTCCATAACTGGTTTTCCCAATATCATTCAATGGAGCATACTTATTGGGATGTTCCAGTCCAGGACTGGCCTCCCTGGCACTTTCCCCTCTACCCTTCCTGTGTGTCACCCATCTACACTGCTCTGGTTCCTGCACCACTTTGTCTCCACCCTCCTCTGTGCTGGCCCCAGCCCGCACCTGCCGGGTACGTTCCTAACTTGCCTTTAGTATGGAGATTCTCCTCAGTGTTGCCAGATGCTTCCCTAGATTCAGGACCTGGGCTTCCAGGAAAATAACGTGCTTACATTTTTCGCAGATGAGAGAAATTAATATACAGTATATGAACAATATATTAATGGGGGCACTAAAACGAATTAAGTATTAATTAATTAATAACATAATATTAACAATAATCAAACACCAGGCTGCCAGCACAACTACAAAACTAATGATGCTGTATGGTCCTAGAAAAATATTGTTATGTATGTGCTAGTTTGCACTAAAAATAAAATTAAATTGAAGAATAGGATAAATATTGTGAAACAATTACACACAAATAAACCACCACAATGCAAAATAATTGAAAAATGAACCAATAAGTGTTATCACAAATGTGATGTCCGCAACTTGATAGGGCTATGACAGTCCTGAAACCAATGCTTCAAAATAGTTACGTCTGAAACCAATGCTTCAAATTAGTTGCATCTGAAACAACCAAAGATTTACAGGGCTATGATAGTCCTAATAAACCATCATTTAGATGAGATGCAAATGGTGCAAAAATAACAGTCTTAGTGATGTGTTCTGGAAACGTCCTTTGAGAACCAAATCCAAAAATTAATATGACTTGCAGTGTTCACCTTCATCAAAACTGCAGGCAAAAGACACCCAAACTTGCTCAAAGTGAGGATGGCAGCTTACCAGAAAGCAATGACCCTTTTATAAAAAAAAAGTCAATTGCGCTTGTAGCAAAGTATGTTGCTGACATGAATGGATGGAGATGATGCAGATGGAATCAAAACCCCTGCCTCACTAACAGGCTCAGATCAGGAGCGAAATGGCAATAGTGTAATCCCGTATGGGAATACACTATTGCCGTTTCACTTTTTCATTTACATATCCTGATCCGAGCCTGTTAGTGAGGCAGGGGTTCTGAACCCCCCTCCTGAACGTACCAGGCACCCAAAATGGGGAGTGGGTGCTTTGGGGCAGGGGGGCCCTTTAATAAAGGGGGCTCCCAGATCCCAACCCCCACTTTTTTTGAATGAGTATGGGGGTACATTGTACCCCTACCCATTCACCTGGGGAAAAAAAGTGTCAAAAACAACAAAAAAACACAGTTTTTTAATGTAATTTATTAGGCAGTTCCGGGGGTCTCTTGCGACTTCTCCGCTCTCTCCGGCCTCTTCTCCGTGCTCTCCGGTTCTTCTCCCGCTGTCGTCTGCCGGGTTCTTCTGCTCTTTTGCCCCCTCTGTTGCTAGCTCTTGCCCGGTTTTCTCCGTTGTCTTCTTCCCTCTTCTCTTCTTCCGATGTTGACACGACGCCCTTTCCTGCTGTAATGCTGGGGCGTGTACACCAGGTGATGTCAGTTCGTAGGGGGTTCCCTTTGAAATCCATACTAGACTGAAGGGCCTGGTATGCTCTTAGAGGGGGAACCCATGCCATTTTTTTTTATTTGGCGTGGAGTTCCCCCTCGAGGTCATCAGAGCACAAGTCATTCCAAAGTCGGATCAGGCAAGATGGCATTCCGACTTTGATCTGACTTCAATGTTAAATTCAATGGGCTGAAGTAGGATCAAAGTGGGACCAAAGTAGTACAGGGAGCATTTTTACCAAAGTCGGACCGACCAGTTAAGACGGCTCCCATAGGGAAACATTGATTTTCACACGTCATTCAACATGAGCTCCCAATGTCGGTGCATTTGTCGGGTGAACCCGGCCTTAAACATCTGGAGATTAATAATTTAGCAGCTGCAATAAAAAAGTAAAAAAAAAGGGTATAAAAAAGTTTTTTGGGGGGTTTTATGAAGGTTAATGTGTTTCCAAATATAGTTCTAGATTAATTTATTTTTTTGGGTGACTGAAGGTCCTCTTGAATGCTGCCTTAAGGTCGGCATTCCTCAGGCTGTAGATCAGAGGATTAAGTAAAGGGTTAATGAGGGCATACATGACCGAAAGCAGCTTGTTCACACTGAGCATATTGCTGGAGGTGGGAACCAAGTAAATAAAAATGATGGAGCCATATAAGATGAAGACCACGGTGAGGTGTGATACGCAGGTGGAGAAAGCTTTTGTCTTTCCAGTTGTGCCACGAATTTGGAGAATTGTTCTGAGAATACGGACATATGGAAGGAATGTGAAAAGAAGGGCTGATAATGCCACACTGGTGCCCAAAGCGAAAATGATCACTATGTTTATTGTTGGGTCAGTACATGAAATCTCGAACAAGTGTGGAAGGTCACAGAAGAAGCTGTGGATGGAATTTGGGCCACAGAAGGACAACCTGAGAAAACAAAGAGTATGAACCAAGGAATAAATAATCCCAAAGACCCAAATTACAACTGCTAAATGACTGCACATCCTCCAGGACATAATTTGTGTGTAATGAAGAGGTTTGCAGATGGCGACGTACCGGTCATAGGACATCGCCGAGAGCAAGAGGAGCTCAGAGGAAGCAAAATAGACAGAGAAAAAGACTTGGACTGTACAAGCAGGGAGGGTTATAGTTTGGTTTTTGGTGACCAAGTTGAAGAGCATCTTTGGTCCACTCACTGATGAATAAGACATGTCCAGAAAAGCCAAATTGCTGAGAAAAAAATACATTGGGTTGTGCAGATGGTAGTCAGTGAGGACCAAGAAAAATATAAGAAGGTTTGTGATAAGAGTCATCAGATAGATGAGAAGGAAGACCACAAAAAGTCCATTCATGGTCGGTGGATGGTCTGATAGACCCACAAGAACAAGAGTGGTAATCTTTGTGAGATTCATCATAATATTTATTCCTTCTCTGTGTGAATGCATCACCAATAAACAGTAAGAAAAATATCAATCTTAGAAATTATTAATAAGAAAACATATAAGGTGTGCCCACACGTTATATTCGGGATTCTATGCAGACATTTGATTCAGTGAATGTCTTATATAGATATAAAATGCCGGCATTCCCCCAGGACAGTCTGGTGTGTTGTAAGAATACAAAGATTTAAGTCTCGTTAAATGTCTCTAAAGATCTAATTTAAAACACCTTTGTCACTTGAGAGTCCTTTTTTTTCTTTTATAAAAATACGTTTTCAATTTATAAAATAATTTCTGAATAAAAACTCTATTGGAGTTCTATTCTTTTTTAGCTCTGTTTTTATTTATTGGTTATATTACAAATTAATGAGTACAAAACACTTTAAAAAAAGAAAACAATACCTGCTTTTGTTTTTGCTCTTATAACTTTGTCAAAATATCAAAATAATAATGTTAAATCATAATAATAATAATAATAATATCAGAGGACAACTTGATATAATAATAAAATATGTTATAATAACAATTCTACAATCATTTTGAAATAATAATAATAATAATAATAATATCAGAGGACAACTTGTTATAATAATAAAATATGTTGTACTAACAATTCTACAACAATATCAACCAAAATAATAATACTATTATTATTATTATTATTATTATTAATAATAATAATAATAATAATAATAATAATAATAATAATAATAATCACAGTAATAATATCAGAGGACAATTTGTTATAATAAAATAAAATATGTTGTAATTACAATTCTACAATAATATTAAAATAACAATACGAATAATAATAATAATAATAATAATAATCATAATAATAATAATATCAGAGGTCAACGTGTTATAACTGAAAGGTTTGATTACTTGACAGCGGACCACCCTTTGTTTTCTTTGGTAATCCACAGCAACCAGAACCAGAATTCTGGAGACCCCAAAAAAGGGAAGGGGTAGACTTACTCCTATGTTTCTAAAGGTTAAGCAGGTTTCTATAGAGATTGTTTCATCATTAGTTTAGGCAACTGCAAGGAACTTAGAAATAGATAACTTTTATCTGCAAGGACATAATCGGCCTAAACACAATGGGCCAGATCCACATAGATCGGCACCGGCGCAGCGTATCTAAGATACGCTACGCCGCCGTAACTTACTTGGCTTTGTTTCAAATCCATAACGAATTTGCGCCGTAAGTTAAGACGCCGTAGTGTATCTCTCGGCGCGTAATTCAAATCGGCGATTAGGGGGCGTGATTCATTTAAATGAAGCGCGTCCCCTGCGCCGAATGAACTGCGCATGCTCCGTTTCTAAATTTCCCGCCGTGCATTGCGCGAAATGACGACGCAAGGACGTAATTTTTTAAACTTAGACGTGACTTACGTCCTTCCCGTTTCACGGACAACTTACGCAAAAAAAAAATTCAAATTTCAACGTGGGAACGACGGCCATACTTAACATGGCAAATCCAACTATTCGCCGCAAAAAAGCAGCTTTAACTATACGCCGCAAAAATCTGACTAGAGACGACGTAAGAGAATGCGACGGCCGCGCGTATGTTCGTGAATCGTCGGAAATAGCTAATTTGTATACCTGACGCGGAAAACGATGCACACTCCACCCAGCGGATGCCGAAGTATTGCATCTACGATCCGAAGGCGTACGCCTGTCGGATCAAACCCAGATGCCGTCGTATCTTGGTTTGAGGATTCAAACTAAAGATACGACGCGGGAAATTTGAAAGTACGCCGGCGTATCAGTAGATACGCCGGCGTACTCTCACTGTGGATCTGCCCCAATGAGTCATACAGTGGGGGTTTTCTAATTAAAACTTTGGCTCAAGCAAAAAGTCTAAAACTAACGAGAATGAAGTGTAAGATAAGGCACGTACATTCTTTAAAAACAAGAACTATGAAATGAAAGGGAAATTACAAAATGGAGTTGCAGTTGATCATATACTCTATAACAACCCCCTCTTAAGTCATGAAATAACTTACTTATTTTCTACAGAGTTTCTACCGTAATAAAGACTAGGGCAAGCTTTACTTTTAGCATCTGGGTCAGGGGTTCTAGTGTCTCTAGCAACTAAACACACAATTTTACCTTAAGATCACATTTTCATCAACAGCATAATACTCCTTCAACCATTGGGCCCCATACACAGATTAATTACTCGCCACGGAGAGCAGAATAAGTAAGAATAACAGTTTCTTACCATGACGACTTCTCTGCTCAACGTGAGTTTCATGTCTCTCTGGCCCACTGGACTGTATCCGAGTCGAAAGGCACCATTCTATTAAATCAGGTAAGAGTTTCCAATCAAGACATTCAGATGAGATAGTAGATCCAGAATTTACTACTTTAGAATATAGCTTTTAGAATATAGCTTTAAGTTCAAATGGACGACTAGGGCACTGAACTATTTGGGAACACAAATGCCACCAGATTTAAAGGATACTTTTGAGTTAAACTTTAAACCATTATTGGGTACAGTCAGAACAATGCTGGATGGATGGAGTAGAGGGATGCACTCCTGGTTTGGGAGATCTAATATTTTAAAAATGAGTGTAGTGCCAAAAATGTTCTACCTTTTCCAAGCCCTACCAATTCAGATCCCCATGTCATACTTCAATTAAGTCCGGGCTTTATTTATGAAATTTATATGGGGGAGTAAAAGGCCTAGGATTGGTAGGAGCTGGAGGAATATCAGCACTGGATATGTTAAAATATTATCAAGCAGTCCAGCTGGGAAGGATAGCTGATTGGAGCAGACATGGGGATTATAAATTGTGGATTACTATAGAGCAGGGGTGTCAAACTGGCTGCCCTCCAGCTGTTGCAAAACTACAAGTCCCATGAGGCATTGCAAGGCTAACAGTTAGCAGTTAACAGTAAGCATGACTCCCACAGGCAGAGGCATGATGGGACTTGTAGTTTCGGAACAGCTGGAGGGCCGCCAGTTTGACACACCTGCTATAGAGCAACAAATGTGCCCTGTACCATTAAATAGGGCAATATGGTGCTACTCAGCATTACCCCTTATAGTTAAAACCCACCCTATGATAGGTCCAACTCTATGGACTGGAAATAAAGTATGTCATAACTCGAAATTTTTGACTAAAAACTCCCCCCTCTATCCGATAATAGGAAACCCAGAATTTCAGCCAGGCATGGAGTCTCAAATACTTAAGAAATTAAAAGAAAAAAGTAGATTTCAAGCCTCTCACTTTCTAGGAGAAAGGGGGTGGATGACAATAGGAGAAATATCACAAGGGGGAGGGCGATGTGAAATACCCATATGGCAAACGCGACAGGTACAACATTTTCTGGAGACTCTGGGTGGTGCAGAAAAGTATAAACAGGCACTTACAAAGTTTGAGGAGTATTATGGAGGAGAGGAACCATTAGTCCATATGGTCTCTAAAATGTATTCACTGTTGACTGCACCACCGGAAGACTTTAGAATGTCAAGCCTGGCCAAATGGAAGAGAGACTTAGGCCAAACCTTTTCCCCAATACAATGCCAAAATATTATACATCTAGCATTAAACTCTTCAAGATGTACGGAAATACAAGAATTAAACTATAAAATATTAACAAGGTGGTATTATACGCCAGCGCGTCTAAATATATTATTTTCTGAAATGTCAGATAGATGCTGGAGAGGAGGAGAGGGTGTGGGGAGAAAAGGAAAATGTTACATACATTTTGGGGATGTCCAATAATACGACATATAAGAACTAAACTTGCAATAATTACTACTAATCATATGTGTACTGTAACCTATAATATATATGTATAACTATTGCATCTGTATTACTGTATATGAGCCATTTGCTTGCGAGTATATAAATGACCAAGCATGTGCTTAGGCCTAAAGCTAGAAGTTAGTTAAAGACAGACACATTTGAGTCAAACAGTTATATTTATTCTAACATACAATGTCTATTGCATAATAAACAATGCTTTAACAGATTATGTCTATTGCATGAAGAACAATACTCTAACAAAAATGTCTATGATCGACTATAACACTGGCAAATAAGATGGAAGTATACTCAACACTCAACAGCTGTAGAACCTCATGGCCGAGCTCTGATGAAAAAAGAGAGGAGAAGGCTTCGGCCTTTGCCACATGGCTGGGCCCCAAACTACAAACCAGGCTTCCATAAGGCCCAGTCCATGTGGTTTCAGCCTAGGCCTTCCCCCAGCTGAGCTCTTCACTCAACCTTGCATTGATGATAATAGAGACCTCTGAATTGCCAACACTCCTTTTTACAAACCTCACTCATTCACACTACCACCCATCTGCCAACCCCCTAATCCTTCTGTGCCAATAGTTGCACTTCCAAGACCTCTCTATGGGGGAGGTATTGCAGTCCATTGTCACAAAACTTCTTTGAAGCTTATAGCAGAGGTTGGGAAACAAGCCCTTTTGCTATGCACAGTGCCTGGGGCCAAATTTCTCTATAACTTCACTGCACGTGTCAGTAGGGTTAACCTTGGTTGTAAAAACAAATATTAGCATTACATCAGATTGCTCCCAACACGACAATTTTGGGAAACAGTACAGAGAATTACCCAATCACTTACGGAACACCAGATTCCAGATGACCCCTCGTTCTTCCTACTACATCATACAGAAACAATTGAATCAAGAAAGATGTGGTAAATCAATTGCCAATCTATAAATATATAATGCATGAGTAGTATGTAATCATATAAATAGAGAAAGTAAGGTACATATATGGAAGGAGGAAAACGAGTCTCAGCTGAGCCGCCAAACCACTGTATATAAAAACTTGATCGAAAAGTAGTAGTGACTCGAAGTCCCAAAAGTGTTCAAAACAGCCCCACCTAAATGTTCTATTCAAAAAACGGCCACAGGAGGATTTGAATTACTTATTCTTATCCTTATCCTTATTTTTATCTCCCTTGTGTAGAGATGTGAATATTCATATCCTCCTGTGGCCTAATGTTGATGGGGACAAGGTACTTCGGGACGGGGGTGCAGCGCCACCCTCAACATTAAAGCTTCCAACCCCCCATGTTGAGGGCATGTGGCCTGGTATGGTTTGGGGGGCACCTGCTCCTCCCCTCTCCTTTCCTGATCTGCCGGGCTGCTTGCTCAGGTAAGGGTCTGGTATGGATTTTGGGGGGGGACCCTGTGCTGTTTTTTTTAACATCTGCCTATTGCTGGGAAATCCTGGCATTCTTTATCTTTACAGTCTACTGTCAGTGCGGAAGTTATTGCCACAAAAAGTGTCTGCGGACCCGGGTACTGTTCCAGGGGACATCTATCAATGAAAAAAAAGTTTTCAAAACTACTGTTTTTTCAGGAGCAGTGATTTTTAATAATAATTTAAAGCGGGGGTTCACCCAAAAAAAATTCTAACATTACTTTGAGCCAAGTTGTGAGAATGACATTAGGCTGTTTTTTTTTTATTTCCTTGCCGTGCATACCGTTTTATCTATAGTTTCACCGCGGCTTCCGGGTATGTAATCTGCGGGACTGTGCGTTCCTATTCACATGTTAATTGATTGACATGCTTCTGACCGGCGCATACAGCGTGTCACGAGTTGCCGAAAGAAGCCAGACTGCGAGTCGGCTCTATACGGCACCTGCGCACCGACGTTCGGCTTCTTTCGGCAACTCGTGACGCTCTGTATGCGCCGGTCGGAAGCATGTCAATCAATTAACATGTGAATAGGAACGCCCAGTCCGGCAGATTACATACCCGGAAGCCGCGGTGAAAATATAGATAAAACGGTATGTACGGCAAGGATATAAAAAAAACAGCCTAATGTCATTCTCACAACTCGGCTCAATGTAATGTTAGAAATTTTTTTTGGGTGAACCCCCGCTTTAAGTGAAACAATAAAAATGAAATATGCCTTTAAATATTGTGCTTGAGGGGTCCCCTTATGCCTCGTTTCCACTAAGCGGAGCGGTTCGGTTCGGTACAGTTTGGAACGATTAGAATGGTCCGGTCTATTCTGGTGAGCGTTTCCACTGCAATTCGAGTCGTCAGGGACCATACAGGGTTTAGAAAAAATGCTTAGCGTGTCCACCAATCAGTGGAAAGTATTGTAGCTCCGCGGTACGGTTTGGTTTTATGGCACACTTTTTTCTAGCCAAAAAAATATGCTTTTTACATGAAGGAGAGAAGTGCCAGAATAGGCCCGGTATGGAGGTGGTTAAGGTGCAAATAAACACATATTTATTAAAAACTCATTGTTTATTATAAATCATTCAAATGAATTTGGTAAAACAATTATTTTCAACAGATACATATATCTCATTGAATAAAAATGATGCTTCCACTCAACGTGTTTCGCTGATTATTTACACAGCTTCTTCAGGAGTACATGCATCAATCTGTAGGTTGTATCGGGTATAATTTAATAGCTCTCATTAGTTGACACACCACATAGAGACAATACAGATAGCAAATAAGGCAGCTATAGAGAGGGTATAAGGTCCAAGAACAAATATTGTTTCTTATAATTCCTTTATTATGTCTATAGCTAGCCTTGGTGGTTGGGTGGGTAGGTGCTGTCCTGCTTGACCCCTCCGCCAAAGGTACAAAGTTGGCCTGATATAAGGCCCAAGGGCTGTTTGTTTTTTTTAAATTTCGGCCTTTTATTATTTTGATTTTTTATAAAAATTTAGTTTGGGTACATGACTGCACAATTGTCATTTAAAAAGCGACAGCGCTGAAAGCTGAAAATTGGCCTGGGTAGGAAGGGGGGAAGTGCCCGGTATTGAAGTGGTTAAATACATAGCGGTGGTATCTACTAATCTGCCTCATGTCCAAGTAGTTGACTACCGTATTTATCAGCGTATACCGCGCACTTTTTTGCCCAGAAAATCAGGGCAAAATGGTGGGTGCGCGGTATACGCCGATACCCACTTTCCCGCGCCGAGTTTGAATACTGCGCCGACATATACCGAGCGCAGTACACTCGGGTATAGTCGGCCAGTCTCGGCTCCTTCCGCGCTCACGTCCTGGACATACAGGACGTCAGCACGAGAGTTGCCGAGCCTGCCCGACAATACACGAGTGTACTGCGCTCTGTAAATGTTGGCGCAGTATTAAAACTCCGCGTGGGAAACGAGTGGGGAGGACGCGAGGACGCCGCAGAAGGACGCCGGACCCGATGAAGAGGACACCTGAAGCCGCAGACGGACCCCGGACCCGACGAAGAGGACACTCGAAGC
Organism: Rana temporaria; assembly: GCF_905171775.1. Taxonomy (NCBI): domain Eukaryota; kingdom Metazoa; phylum Chordata; class Amphibia; order Anura; family Ranidae; genus Rana; species Rana temporaria. The sequence continues at coordinate 2,309,486 of NC_053495.1, read as the reverse complement.
CGCAGAAGGACGCCGGACCCGACGAAGAGGACACCCGAAGCCGCAGACGGACGCCGGACCCGATGAGGCCGCCGATGGACGCCGCGCAAGACACCAAAACTGTAAGTACAAAAAAAACTTTTTTTCCACAGGATTCATGCAACTTTAGGGGTGCGCGGTATACGCGGGAGCGCGTTATACCGCGATAAATACGGTAATTATAATTTTATAAATATTGGTGTTTTTAATGCTCAGTTATTGGTTTCCTTACAATGACAAGACAGGCTTTTTTAATTTTTTTCCGAAACGTAATTTTTTTTTATTTTCCTTGATCCGTCAGATAAGAAAGATATCTGTGGATGATTAATGTAATGGTCAGGGGTTAACACCATTTACGATATTCCATTCCACCAACCCAAGACAGCTTATCCGACACTCCACAATCCAACAGACAGGACCCATTCCATTCCCCAGAATAACGAGACACAAGCTCTGTTCTCTGGTTCCAAATGAATGAACACTTTAATGGTAAACTCAGCTTGTTATATACAGTTAGAAACCAAATCTGGACAATGACTCAAATCCACCCACAACATGACACAAGGAACTTCAATACACATTCTGTTAGATAATGACATTCAGATGAGCTAATTACCAGACGTTCTGACTCCACGATAAACCACTCTCACATTCCTCTAGTAAACACAAGCCAGACGTCTGACCTTTGAGGGTGCTCAGTCACATTCCATATTATCATCAATAGAACTTTCACACAATACAGTGTCATTAGCATCACACAATGAGAGGTCCTTCAGAAGCCAGACTTAATTAGCACAATAGACAATAGAATGCAATCACAGCAAGCTTTTATCACTACAGCCAGGTAGACTTAATTAGCACCTCAACAGTCCCACATTGAAGGAGACACTCTATTGACCTGTTGGGTTCAGAATAAACCACCTGTAATATTTCAAGATATCCTGCAATACATGAATTATCATTAATGTCCCATCTCATGTAAACCCGAGATATCAGTTCTCAGTCATCCTATGCCCCTAATGGACATAAGATCACCCTAGACCCAAGAGTCATTGGTGAAGCTGGCACAGGAGTACCCTGCATCCTTCAAAAGTCTCTGGGTATCACTGGCCATTCCGTTACAATTAGCTTAGCAGTTGCAAAAAAAAATTAAAAAGGGGTATAAGAATGTTTTTGTTTTTTTAAGTGAAGGTTAATGTGTTTCCAAATTTAGTTCTGGATTGGTTTATTTTTTAGTCCTCCTGAAAGTGAAAGTCCTCCTGAATGCTGCCTTAAGATCGGCATTCCTCAGGCTGTAGATCAGAGGATTAAGTAAAGGGTTAATGAGGGCATATATCACAGAAAGCAGTTTGTTCACACTGAACATATTGCTGGAGGAGGGAACCAAGTAAATAAAAATGATGGAGCCATAGAAGATGGAGACCACGGTGAGGTGTGATGTGCAGGTGGAGAAAGCTTTTACCTTTCCAGTTTTGCCACGAATTTGGAGAATTGTTCTGAGAATACGGACATATGGAAGGAATGTGAAAAGAAGGGCCGATAACGAAAGGCTGCCTCCGAAAGTGAAAATGAGCACTATGTTCATTGTTGGGTCAGTACATGAAATCTCGAACAAGTGTGGAAGGTCACAGAAGAAGTTGTGGATGGAATTTGGGCCACAGAAGGACAACCTTAGCAAACAAAGAGTATGAACCAAGGAATAAATAATCCCAAAGACCCAAATTACAACCGCTAAATGACTGCACAACCTCCAGGACATAATTTGTGTGTAATGAAGGGGTTTGCAGATGGCGACGTACCGGTCGTAGGACATCGCCGAGAGCAAGAGGAGCTCAGAGCAAGCAAAATAGACAAAGAAAAAGACTTGGGATATACAGGCATGGAGGGATATTGATCTGTTTTTGGTGACCAAGTCAAAGAGCATCTTTGGTCCACTAACTGATGAATAGGACATGTCCAGAAAAGCCAAATTGCTGAGAAAAAAATACATTGGGTTGTGCAGATTGTAGTCAGTGAGGACCAAGAAAAAAATAAGAAGGTTTGTGATAAGAGTCATCAGATAGATGAGAAGGAAGAACACAAAAAGTCCATTCATGGTTGGTGGATGGTCTGATAGACCCACAAGAATAAGAGTGGTAATCTTTGTGAGATTTGTCATAATATTTATTCCTTCTCTGTGTAAATGTATCCCCAATTAATAGTAAGAGAAATGTAAGTCTTAGAAATGATTAATAAGAAAACATATAAGGTGTGCCCACACGTTATATTCGGGATTCTATGCAGACATTTGATTCAGTGAATATCTTATATAGATATAAAATGTTGGCATTCCCCCAGGACAGTCTGATGTGTTGTAAGAATACAAAGATTTAAGTCTCGTTAATTGTCTCTAAAGATCTCATTTAAAACACCTTTGTCACTTGAGAGTCATTTTTTGTTATTTTATATAAAGATAAGTTTTCCGTTTATAAAATAATTTCTGAATAAAACTCTACTGAAGTTCTATTCTTTTTTAGATCTGTTTTAATTTATTGTTTATAGGACGAAGTAATACAAAACACCTTAAAAAATAAAACAATACCTGCTTTTGTTTTTGCTCTTATAACTTTGTCACAATAATAAAATAATAATGTTAAATAATAGTAATAATAATAATAATACCCGTATATACTCGAGTATAAGCTGACCCGAATATAAGCCGTGGCCCTAATTTTACCACAAAAAAATGGTAAAGCGTATTGACTCGAGTATAAGCCTAGGGTGTCCATCTGCATGCCTCAGTTTGCCTCAGGCCCCGTACACACGGCCGAGGAACTCGACGTGCCAAGCACGTCGAGTTCCTCGTCGAGTTCTGGGATGAAGCCGCCGAGGAGCTCGGCGGGCCGCCTTCTCCCATAGAACAACGAGAAAATAGAGAACATGTTCTCTATTTTCTCGACGAGCTCCTCGGCGGCTCCATCGAGCCAAAACTGTACAGACGACAGAGTTTCTCGGCAGAATCCGGGTTTCGACCGAGTTTCTTGGTGAATTCTGCCGAGAAACTCTGTCGTGTGTACGGGGCCTCACTGTGCCCATTCCTCACTGTGCCTCACTGTGTCCATGACTAGACTGACGTTTAACATGGGAGTCTATGGAAGGGGTGCCCGGGTTTTAAAAATCGGTGCTCCCCAGCCATAGGTCCCCCAGACAACAAACTTTGCACACTTGTAGAGGAGAAATGGGGATACATGTGTGCCATTTTCCTGGTCCAGGGGACCTACAATGTTTTAATGCCAAGTTATGTACGTAGTTCTTCGTCTTCGCCTGGAACCTGGATGCCTTTACAGATCCATCATCAGGATTCCTTATCTGACTATCTGATGAGCCTTGTATGACCCTCGGGGGAGGTGAGTGGCCAATTCATAAATGTAACAGTCGATGTTTGGATAGATGTTTTATCTGTTTTTCTTCTATCAAGTTACCCCTATGAGATTTTTGCCTTTATATGAACTGACTCCTACCATAGGGCTTTAGTTAGACTTTATTCATATTTATTTATTTGTATGTTTGAAAATCTCACATTTGCCTGTGCCTAGGCTGGCACCATGAAATTTTAGGAGTGTATCTGCTCAAAATGTCACAAGCCGAGACAATGCACAGGGGCTACATGTTTCAAGGCTGCCCAACTTCTTTCTCGAGCCTGCCCCATCCAAGTAGGACTAATCTATATATACGCAAAGTGGGACTAGAAGACACAGTTCAGCTTTGTAAGGACCACCCATATTGACTATTGCCTTTTTATGGAAAAGAGGGGGGATGAGAGAGCGTCCCCCTCCTGAACCGTACCAGGCCACATGCCCTCAATATGGGGAGGATGCTTTGGGGTCTGACAAGGGCCTCATCCCCACAACCCTTGCTCGGTACTTGTGAGGGTCTGCGGGCGGGGGGCTTATCAGAATCTGGAAGCCCCCTTTAACAAGGAGATCCCCAGATCCTGCCCCCCCCATGTGAATTGTTAATGGGTACATTGTACCCCTACCATTTCACCAAAAAAGTGTAAAAAATTGTAAAAAAGACAGGAGACACTTTGGGACAAGTCCTTTATTAAAAAATAAAATAAAAAGTCCAACGATGTAAATCCATTTTGCGCCGATGAGAAAAAAAGGCGCAGCAGTTGGGAGGCGGCCACCGAGTGACGCTTCTCCTGCAGTGACAGCTGTTATATAGCTGAAGGCGGGGCCACCCAGTGACGTATACGGGTGACCCCACCCCCCTTTGATGCCATGGGGAAACACCATGGGGACACACTGTGATGTATACAGGTGACTCCACCCCCCCTCTAACACCACGTGAAAACCCCCATGGTGTCAGAGGGTGGGCAGGGTCACCTGTTTATGTCACCGGATGGCCCTGCCCTCAGCTATATAACATCTGTCACTGCGGGAGAAGCGTCACTTGGTGGCCGCCTCCTATGGAGGCGGAACTGTTGCGGCGCGAGATGGATTTACATTGCTGGACTTTTCTTTTTTATAAAGGACTTGTCCAAAGCTGTCTCTTGTCTTTTTTTACCATTTTTTTACACTTTTTTGGCAAAATGGTAGGGGTATAATGTACCATTACCAATTCACATGTGGGGGACAAGATCTGGGGGTCCCCTTATTAAAGCCCCCTGCCTGCAGACCCCACAACCACCAGGCAAGGGTTGTGGGGATGAGGCCCTTGTCCCCATCAACATGTGGAGAAGGTGCTTTGGTGGTCAGTCCCCAAAGAATCCAGGTTGCGTGCTCAGATAATGATCTGGTATGGATTTTTGGGGGGAACACCACGCCATTTTTTTTATTTTGTCGCAGTGTTCCCCTTAAAATCCATACCAGACCTGGAGGGTCTGGTATGGATTTTGAGGGGGATCCCTACGCCATTTTATAAAAAAATTGGCACAGGGTTTCCCTTAATATTCATACCAGACCTGAAATTTTTTTAAATTTTGGTTCGGGGTTCCCTTTAATATTCATACGAGACCCAAAGGGCCTGGTAATGGACTGGGGGGAACCCATGTAATTTTTTCAATGAGTTTTATCTGTGTTGACAAGACCCGACAATTCATTATAGCCGCGAATAGTTTTAAATGACTTAGAAATGTCATATTGCTGCAGGACTGTTCTAAACACGGGAAACATCACCACTTTAAAGGCATGCTATAGACACCCCCAGGTATGATATTTAAAGGAATGTTTCATTTTTATTGTTTCACTTTAAGCATTATTAAAATCACTGCTCCCGAAAAAACGTCCGTTTGTAAAACTATTTTTTGCATTGATACATGTTTCCTGGGGCAGGACCTGGGTCCCCAAACACTCCCCTGGGGCAGGACCTGGGTCCCCAAACACTCCTCTGGGGCAGGACTCAGGTCCCCAAACACTCCCCTGGGGCAGAACTCAGGTCCCCAAACACTCCCCTGGGGCAGGACCTGGGTCCCCAAACACTCCCCTGGGGCAGGACCTGGGTCCCCAAACACTTTTTATAACAATAACTTGCATATTTGCCTTTACACTTGAGGTGATTGTAGTTGTATTAGTGCAAATGTGACAGAGAAAATTGAGCACTGTCCATGATTCTTTTTTTATTTGCACTAACATATAATTTTTCATGGACAAGCTTTCGGGATGTGTCCCCTTCTTCAAGGTCTGAGCATTAGTCAAGTAACTGTTTGGACCTTGAAGAAGGGGACACATCCCGAAACCTTGTCCATGAAATGTCCGTTTATAAAGTAATGTCCATACACCCGTGCAAAGAAAGTCCTTAGTGGATTTTATCCATAAGTAAAGACTCCTCAGGAGTTTGGAGAGAAGCTATTGTGGTGGACTCCAAACTCCTGAGGAGTCTTTACTTATGTATAAAATTCACTAAGGACTTTCTTTGCACGGGTGTATGGACATTACTTTATAAACCTCACAAATTCATGAACTTTGATCCATGGAATTATTTATTTGACAGATTTTTTAACTCATTCATTTTTCACTCTGATATATGATCCAGTGATCTCTCTGATCTATTTTCAGTTAGATATCATTGCTGGATCATTTTTTTATGTATGGTTCACATTTTATTTACTATTTATGACTGTGTTTTTTTTGGGGCGGGGGGGTTATTCACAATTTTTCATTTGAAATGTTGATGTATTAATTTTAGTTTGTACTTAGTTGTAGAATGTTTGCTGCTTTCCAGTAATTTTTAATCCATAGTAATTTTTGTGGCTTGACAAATTTACTTACCTCACAATTATTACCTTAGCGCAGATTCTCCCCCATTTTTCAATGTTCTCTATCTTTAAATAAATAGCTTAATAAAATAAACTTAGTGGCCTAGATTCTCAAAGGACTTACGACGGCGCAGCGCCATGTACGCCGTCGTAAGTCCTAATCTGGGCCATCGTATCTATGCGACTGATTCTTAGAATCAGTTACGCATAGATATCCATTAGATCCGACAGGCGTAAGTCTCTTACGCTGTCGGATCGTAACTGCAATTTTTTTTCCCCGCTAGGTGGCGCTTCTGTCGATTTCCGCGTCGAGTATGCAAATTAGCTAGATACGCGAATTCCCGAACGTACGCGCGGCCGACGCACTAAAGTTACGACGTTTACGTTAGGCTTTTCCCGGCGTAAAGTTGCCCCTGCTATATGAGGCGCAGCCAATGTTAAGTATGGCCGTCGTTCCCGCGTCGAAATTGTAAAAAGTTACGTTGTTTGCGTAAGTCGTCCATGAATGGGGCTGGACATCATTTACGTTCAGGTCGAAACCAATGACGTCCTTGCGACGTCATTTGGAGCAATGCACACTGTGATATTTTAGGGACGGCGCACGCGCAGTTAGTTCGGCGCGGGTACGCGCTTCATTTAAATGATACATGCCCCCTACCCGCCGAATTTGAATTCCGCCGGGTGATTTACGCTACGCCGCCGCAACTTTACAGGCAAGTGCTTTGTGAATAAAGCACTTGCCTGAAAAACTTGCGGCGGTGTAACGTAAATGACATACGTTACGCCGCCGCAGAGATACGCCCACTGTATCAGAATCTGGGCCAGTAAAATTATTTCTGAATAAAACTCTAATGTAATTCCATTATTTTTCATTTCCCCTTTATTGGCTATTGGACAAATACAAGACACTTTAAAGGGTAGGGAAAGGGAGTCACCGCTCCAGGTAGGTATGCCAAGCAATCAAGAACCTCTCAGGAAACCAAGGGTGCCGGCAATGCACAAGGCAATAAGTGGAAACTTCGGAAAGATGGACAGCCGCACTCCAAAAAAACTCTTGAGTTGTCTTTATTGTAAAATCAATGATAAAATGCACTACAAAAGGCAGCAAAAATGGGGCAAACACCCTACGCGTTTCACACTGGATCAGTGCTTAATCATGGCACTGAAAGGGTAACTCCGAAATAAAAATGGTGTAGCAGGGAGCTGGCTTATCTTACCTGCAGTATCAGAAGACACTCTGCAACATTGTTGCAGTGAGAATGCTTCCCTCTAGTGAGAGAAAATGGGGAGGTGTAGGTATGGCGCTGTTCTGATGAAAAGACAGGGGAATCCAAGTGGATTCAAAATAAATGTGGTGTTACCCCCACCTGGGTATTAGCCCTAAAAAATGTGTAATATAATGAAGTGAGAAGAGTGGAAAATTAATTAAACAAAATGTAAAAAATATGAATAAATGTGTATATATGTGTTGGACCCTCGGCTGGGTGTTTGCTAATGCAATGTACCCTCGGCCGGGTGTTGGTGGGTGCTAGTCTGATGCTACTTGTGAGTGTGACTACAGACCACAATGAGCAAAGTATAGCATCAAACACAATGAAATTAATAAATGGATATACCCGCTGCCGGGTGTTTACTAGTTTGAACCCTCGGCCGGGTATTTAAATTGGAAATTAGGTGGAAAAAAAGCATAAATAAATCCTTTTAGAATACATAAATAGAGTCCAAGAAAAAATCAGTCCAGTGAATCAAAAAGTAAAATTTGTGAAAACAAAAGAAGTGATGAAGTGACTTTGTGCTTAAAAAACGTTGCTGGGTGAACCCTTCAGATCTGGCTCTGTGCGCGACACACCGTGCTCTGTACAAAGTTGCACTCACCAGATACTTCCCCCCCTCCTGGGGTATAGCGCGGTCACAGTATAAGCACAAAGTCACTTCATCACTTCTTTTGTTTTCACAAATTTTACTTTTTGATTCACTGGACTGACGAGCGGGGATGACGTCACCGACGGCTCTCCTCCTTCCCTCACGTGTTACGTGGCTGGTCACGCCACTTAATCATAGGGTATGGAGCCGTAGGTGAATGGGGGTGACTTGATGGGAGAATCGTGCGAGAAATGTAATAGAAAAAGGAATGCGCAAGAAAATAAATTTCCCGGAAAGAAAAGAAGATTCCCGGCCACGAAAATTATTTCCTGTAGCAACATGAGGTGAAATTGAAGGCTTGGTTGGCCGAATTTCGAAAAATCAATGGTGGCGCCATCGGATCACAAAAAAAATCTGATTTTGAAAAGAAAATTAGCACACACCCTGCATCATCTACCGTCAGCTGGTCAACTCCTTCCTGTGTCATGACCTCTAGTCTGTCCAGGAAGTAAGGCAGAAGTAATGGAGCAGTGTGTTTAAACAGCTATGAAGGGAGTGAGGTAAGCCTGCTTAAAATTAATGGAAAGCTGTTTTTTTTTTTTTTTTTGCAAAAATAAGCACATTAATGCTATAATGGAACACAGGAGAGCTGGAATTTTTAAGAAAAAAAGGTGAACTGAGCCTTTAAGAATTATAATTTTATAAATATTTCTGTTTTTAAAGATTTGTAGATTTGTGTCTTTATAAAGTAGAGACAATCTACTTCTTTCAGAAAATTCTAAGGGCCAGATTCAGGTACAAACCCGCGGCGTAACGTTTCGTCTTTACGTTACACCGCCGCAAGTTTTCAGCGCAAGTGCCTGATTCATTAAGCACTTGCGTGTAAACTTTCGGCGGCGTAGCGTAAAGCTGTCCGGAGCAAGCCCACCTAATTCAAATGGGACGTGTACCATTTAAATTAGGCGCGTTCCCGCGCCGAACGTTCTGCGCATGCTCCGTTTGGAAATTTCCTGCGAAATTACGGCACCCCGATGTGTTTGTGAATGGCGACGTGCGTAACGTACTTACGCAAAAAAAGAAAAAATTTAATTTGACGCAGGAACGACGGACATACTTTAACATGGCTGTTTTAAAGTTAAGCCATGAAAAAGCAGGCTTAACTTTGCGATGGGAAAAAACGACTTGCGACGACGTAACGCACGCGAGTACCTTCGTGGATTGCCGTAAAAGCTCATTTGCATACCCGATGCTGGAAAACGACGCGAACTTCACCCAGCGGCGGCCGAAGTATTGCAGCCTAAGATCCGAAGGCGTACGAAGCCTGTCGGATCTTAGCCAAATGCCGTCGTATCTTGTTTGTGAATCACAAATTAAGATACGACGCGGCAAATTTGAAAATACGCCGGAGTATCAGTAGATACTCCGGCGTATTTCTTCTGTGAATCTGGCCCTTAATGTATATTTCCCCTTTGTCCCATCAGACAGTAGAGATAAAATTGTTTAATTCCAACATTTTGGAATTTCTAATTTAGCAGCTAGAAGAAGCAAGGTTATTACAGTTTTTCTTTGGTGAAAGTTAAAGCGGGAGTTCACCCATTTATAATTTTTTTTTTTTCTCCCCTTAGATTCCTGCTCGTTCAGTCTAGGGGAATCGGCTATTTGTATTAAAATATGAGCAGTACTTACCCGTTTTCGAGCTGCATCTTCTTCCGTCGCTTCCGGGTATGGGTCTTCGGGAGCGGGCGTTCCTTCTTGATTGACAGTCTTCCGAGAGGCTTCCGACGGTCGCATCCATCGCGTCACTCGTAGCCGAAAGAAGCCGAACGTCGGTGCGGCTCTATACTGCGCCTGCGCACCGACGTTCGGCCTCTTTCGGAAAATCGCGACGCGATGGATGCGACCGTCGGAAGCCTCTCGGAAGACTGTCAATCAAGAAGGAACGCCCATTCCCGCAGCCCATACCCGGAAGCGACGGAGAAGATGCATCTCGTAAACGGGTAAGTACGGATCATATTTTAAAACAAATAGCCGATTCCCCTAGAGAAAACGAGCAGGAATCTAAGGGGAAAAAGTGCCCTCTAAGGGTGAACCCCCGCTTTAATTTGTATCTAAATCTAGTTTTAGGTGTTTTTTCTTTAAGCGGCTTAAGGCCCTCAATAATGCTGCCTTAAGGTCGGCATTCCTCAGGCTGTAGATCAGAGGATTAAGTAAAGGGTTAATGAGGGCATACTGGACTGAAAACAGCTTGTTCACACTAAACATATTGCTGGAGGTGGGAATAAAGTAAATAAAAATTAAAGAGCTATAAAACGTGAAGACCACCAAGAGGTGCGACGTGCAGGTGGAGAATGCTTTCAGCTTTCCAGTTCTGCCTTTAATTTGGAGAACCGTGCTGAAAATACGGACATATGGAAGGAATAGGAAAAGAAAGGCCACTATTACCACACTGCTGCCCAGTGTAAAAATGAGCACTATGTTAAGTGTTGGGTCAGTACATGAAATCTGGAACAAGTGTGGAAGGTCACAGAAGAAGTTGTGGATGGCATTTGGACCACAGAAGGACAACCTGAGCAAACAAAGAATATGAGCCAAGGAATAAATAAAGCCGAAGATCCAAATCACAAGCGCTAAATGACTGCACACCCTCCAGGACATAATTTGTGTGTAACGTAGAGGGTGGCAAATGGCGACGTACCGGTCATAGGACATCGCCGAGAGCAAGAGGAACTCTGTGGTAGCAAAGCAGAGAAAGAAAAAGATTTGGGCTATACAGGCAGGGAGTGTTATTGATCGTTTTTTGGTGACCAAGTCATAAAGCATCCTTGGTCCACTCGCTGATGAATAGGACATGTCCAGAAAAGCCAAATTGCTGAGAAAAAAATACATTGGGTTGTGCAGATTGTAGTCAGTGAGGATAAGAAAAAAAATTAGAAGGTTTGTGATAAGAGTCATCAGATAGATGAGAAGGAAGACCACAAAAAGTCCATTCATGGTTGGCGGATGGTCTGATAGACCCACAAGAATGAGAACAGTAATTTTTGTGAGATTCATCTTATTATTTATCCCTCCTCAATGTAAATGTATCACCATGGATTAGTAAAAAAAAGATAAATCTGAGGAATCATTAAGAGGAAAACGATGCACCCAAACATTACGCTCGGGTCTCCATGTAGACATTTGATTCAGCTGTTGACTTATATAGACATAAAATGTTGTCACTCCCGTAGGACAGTCTGCCGTGTGAGAATAAAACGCTTTAAGCCTTGTTAAATGTCTCTTAAGATTTAATTTAAAACACATTTATCACCTGAGAGTTCTCGTTCTATAAATAAGATTACAGTTAATAAAATAATTTCCAAAATAAACATCTACTGAACTTCCCACCTTCTTTAATTCCATTGTATTTATTCGCTATTGGACCAGTGCAAAACACTTTAAAATAAGAATGGTTACTGTAAAAAAAACATTTTTTCTTTAAGGGACACTAAGGGGCAGATCCACAAAGAAATTACGCCGGCGTATCTATTCGTACGCCGTCGGATCTAAGCTGCAATTTTTCAGCGGCCGCTAGGTGGCGTTTCCGTCGAATTCCGTGTCTTCCGAGTATGCAAATTAGCTATTTACGGCGATCCACAAACGTACCTCGGGCCCAGGGCATTTTTTTCCGTCGTTTGCGTTCGGCTTTTTCCGGCGTATAGTTAAAGCTGCTATACTGAGGCGTACTCAATGTTAAGTATGGCCGTCCTTCCCGCGTACAATTTTGAATTTTTTACGTCGTTTGCGTAAGTCATTCGCGAATAGGAATTTGCGTAGAATGACGTCACCGTCGGGTTCCGGTTTAATTTCGAGCATGCGCACTGGGATACCCCAGGGACGGCGCATGCGCAGTTAAAAAAAAACGTTGTTTACGTCGGGTCACGACGTATTTACATAAAACACGCCCCCATTAGATCCATTTGAATTCCGCGCCCCTTACGCCGCGATAGATACACTACGCTGCCGTAACTTCTGGCGCGGATTTGTTGTGGATTCTATTTAAAAAAGATAAGTTACGGCGGCGTAGCGTATCTTAGATACGCTGCGCCCAGCGCAGATGTCTGTGGATCTGCCCCTAAAGGTTTTTTTTTTTTTTTTAAAGAACAAACATGTCATACTTACTTCCACTGTGCAGCTCGTTTTTCACAGAGTGGCCCCGATCCTCGTCTTCTGGGGTCCCTCTGCAACTCTCACGGCTCCTCTCCGCATTAGATAACCCCCTGGGAGAAGCGCTCTCCCGAGGGGGTTACCTTGCGGGCGCGCTCCAGAGTCATATACTCGGCGTCCATAGATGCCGAGTGTATGACTCGGCCCCCGTCCCCTGGCGCCCACATCATTGGATCTGATTGATAGTAGCGTCAGCCAATGGCTGCGCTGCTATCAATCTATTCAATCAACACCAGGACTTTATGGAGAAGAGGACGCCAAGGACACGCCGAGCAGGTGAACTGGCTCAGGTTAGTAAAACGGGGGGCTGGGGGGCCCGTGATTGCCAGGTTTGTTTTTTCCATCTTAATGCAAAGAAAGCATTAAGGTGAAAAAACATGAACCTTTACAACCCCTTTAGCTCCACAAATATTGTTATAACATGCATTAATAATAAATAAAAAAAAAAGGAGGGTTTATGGAATAAAAAGTCAGAAGACAACAAAAAAGTTGATTGTTGGTCTGTGGGCAGCCTGTTGGGCAAAGATAGGATTCTTAAAGGCTTCAGGCATCACTAGGATCTGGAAATTCCATAAGCCAATATTTGGATAGGAATTTTCAGAGGCTTAAGGTCTGCTAGAGCAGTGGTTCTCAACCCTGTCCTCAAATACCCCCAACAGGCCATGTTTGCAGGTTTTCCTTTATCTTGCACAGGTTCTTTAAATCAGAGTGAATGGCTTGGTATTTTGGAAAGCTATTTTATCTAAGAGAAATTCCCAAAACATGTCCTGTTGGGGGGATACTTGAGGACAGAGTGTGCTAGGACACAGGCCATAATCAGAAGCTTGTACCTTAAGCGGCCTTCTATCCAACAGACCAACTTTACTTTCATGGATTTGCCAGTTTTATAACCTGCCAGTGTACAGGACAACCCTTTTATACCAGCTACCTCCTAATCTAACAACTGGCTATGAACCATGTTGACTATCAAAAAATTCAATTCCTTTTCACTCAACCAGTATGTCCCTTGGCATACTGTGCATGTGCAAACGTTCTGCAAAGGATTTAAAGGGGAAGCCATTTCTATGCAGGTTTGGTAAATGTAGGGTAAAGTCTAGCCAACTTAGGAGTCTCAAAGATGTCCTCGTTTTGTATTTAGTTGACTGGTAGGTGTAAGGACTTGTGGGCACCAGTGTCAAAGCTTTGCTTCAATATGTGTTTCTGAAGCATTTTTTAGGAGCCAGAAATATTGAATATTACCTTTAAACTAGTTCCAGCATGCTACACATGCCCAAAAAGACATCATCGATGTACAGGGGAACACATCCAGTCTATCTGCCTTGCTGCTGAGACCCGCCCTCCCTGTACACAGACGGGAATTATCGGCTCTGATTAATCAAATCCGGGATTGCTCTGTACAACGGGCAGCTTTCAGCTGCTGCAACTGTCAATAAAAGGATTCTGACAGTGTTTATCAATAACACTTCTCAGACTTGAACAGAAAAGATACAAAGTAACACAATGTTACTTTTCTATCTACTCTGTTCATCTGCAGATCAAAGTAATGGATTTGGATGTACAGATGATGTCGGGTAAATCAATCAAACATAAAAAAATATATATAAACAGTTTAAAATAGAATAAAACATTTTCCTCTTTTTAACCCCTTATTAACACTTAGACCTCGTACACACGATAGGTTAACCAGAGGACAGCGGTCCGAAGGACCGTTTTCATCTGTCCAAACCGATCGTGTGTGGGCCCCATACGTTATTTAACCTTAGGTTAAAAAAATGGCAACTTGCTTTAAAATTTAACTGATGGATTGCTAACCGATGGGTCAAAACCGATCGGTTAAAAATCCATGCATGCTCAGAATCAACTCGACGCATGCTTGGAAGCATTGAACTTTGTTTTTTTCAGCACGTCGTTGTTTTTTTACGTCACCGCATTCTGACACGATCGTTTTTTTAACTGATGGTGTGTACGCACGACGGACCATCAGTCAGCTTCATCGGTTAACCTATGACAACGGTCCTTCAGATCGTTGTCCTCTGGTTAACCTATCGTCTGTACGAGGTCTAAGTTTACTCCAATCAGCCCTAATTGGCCCCTTATTACCATTCTACTCTACTTATATTTTCCTGCTGATTTTTTTTTTTGTTTTGTTTATTTCTTTTTTATTAATCATTCATTTATTAAACTTTTGTTGTTTTTGTTTGTTTTGTTCATTAATATATTTACATATTTACTTCCTATTTAAAAAAAGCAAAACTTAAAAAAAGAAAAGAAATAGATTACTTTGCAATATACAAGCTGTACATTTACTACTTTACATTGTAGCAAAGTGTAATTTCTTCAGTGTTGTCACATGAAAAATGTGAGGGGCGTACTCACTTTTGTAAGATACTAGATAGATAGATAGATAGATAGATAGATAGAGAGAGAGAGAGAGATAGATAGATAGATAGATAGATAGATAGATAGATAGAGATAGAGAGATAGATAGATAGATAGATAGATAGATAGATAGATAGATAGATAGATAGATAGATAGATAGATGGATAGATAGATGGATAGATGGATAGATATAGAGATAGATAGATAGATAGATAGATAGATAGATAGATAGATAGATAGATAGATAGATAGATAGATAGATAGATAGATAGATAGATGGATAGATAGATAGATAGATAGATAGATAGATAGATAGATAGATAGATAGATAGATAGATAGATAGATAGAGAGATAGAGAGATAGATGGATAGATAGATAGATAGATAGATAGATAGATAGATAGATAGATAGATAGATAGATAGATAGATAGATAGATAGATAGATAGATAGATAGATAGATGGATGGATAGATATAGAGATAGATAGATAGATAGATAGATAGATAGATAGATAGATAGAGAGATAGATAGATAGATAGATAGATAGATAGATAGATAGAGAGATAGATAGATAGATAGATAGATAGATAGATAGATAGATAGATAGATAGATAGATAGATAGATAGATAGATAGATAGATAGATAGAGAGATAGATGTATCTATATATACTGTATACCTATCTATGGTTCTGTTGTAGAATTCTCAGGGATGCAAGAAATATTTATATTATATTTAAATACAATTAACTTCTAAGGTGGCATTCTCTATCATTTACTGTACTAGGAATTGTATAGGATTTTTTTCTATTTATTGTACATATTTTACATGTTTTTTGTTTTTATCTGCACAGTTTGCGTAGGGTCATTTATTTCATGTATATTTTTCATTTATTTTGTTCTTTATATTTATTTCATTTTAAGAATACCGTTTCTTATAGCTTTTAGATCTGTTGTGACTGCCTGCTAACCCCATCCGTCAATTCATGCCTTTTACCACGGATTAAAAAAAAAATCAGGTGTCACATCTACTGGTAGATGGGCTTATAGACTCAAATAAATAAAAACTGAAATTTGTGTGCGAATCTTCACATCATTCACTTTTTCTTTCATGTGTATTTTTAATTTTTTGCCAAGAACAATAATAAAATGATCAATCTAAAGAAATAATAAAAGGAATGCAGATCCCATGTGGCTGCACATTCAGGAACATTTTCTCCAGCTGCCAACATCGAAATATAAAATCTTGACAGTCCCAAAAGGACGTTCTCCTCCGATGGAAGAACACAAAAACTGAAGTCCTTAACAAATGTCTGAGGACCTTTCATGTAAAGCACATTTGTCACTTGAGGGTTGAGAGACACTTATTTTGTAACAAACAAATCTGCAGACTTTCTCATTTTCTAAACGTGAATACAGATTTACTGAGATTAAGTTTTCTTATATTGCCATCTGCTTTATTTCTTGTAAAAAATTATTGGTGCCGTTTTGAAAGCAAACCCCCCCCCCCCATTTTTATTTTAATCTTGATAACTTAATCACTTCCATATCAGGCCAATTCTGGCACTCCTCTCCTTCATGTAAAAATTACTCATTTTTTGCTAAAAAAAATTACTCAGAATTCCCAAACATTATATATGTTTTTTTTTTTTTTTTTAGCAGACACCCTAGGGCAGGGGTGCCCAACCAGTGGCTCGTGGGCCACATGTGGCCCGCAGAGCCCTTTGATGTGGCCCTTGACCTACTGCTCTGGGATGGCAGGTTGGCAAGCCAAGATCGTGAGTTGCCGACCCGCCATCCCAGAGCATCGGTGTTGTGAATGAAGCTGGCGGTAGAAGGAAGCAAGCAACTGTGGAGCAGAGCAGCATAAGTCGATGCTTCCTGTATAGCACTGCCTCCGGTCACAGGCTGAGTGATACCTAATGCACTCTGCCTGAAACAGCAACAGCCTTGAGGCCCTTTCACGCGATCAGTTTAACCCAATAGGACCTTCCATTCTCCTCTATGGAGCGGCAGATGTAGACAGACTTGTGTCCATTTACGCCCGTCTACCTCCAATTCGCTAAAAAAATTAAATAAAGGGGATCCACCCCCTTCCACCTGGGCAGATCGTATAAGAGGGCCCATTCAGTACAGTAGGCTGTGTTTGTATCTGCTCTGCATATGCAGAGCGGACACGAACCAGACATCTGCCCGCTCCGCTCATTGTGGCCCATGAACGGTTTATTAAGTCGCTTAAGTGGCCCTCGCTCTTCAAAAGGTTGGGCACCCCTGCCCTAGGGAATAAAATGGCGGTCATTGCAACTTTTTATCTCGCACGGTATTTGCGCAATCGTTTTTCAAACGCCTTTTTTTCATGAGTTAAAAAATAACAAAGCAGTAAAGTTAGCCCAATTTTTTTGTATACTGTGAAAGATGATGTTACGCTGAGTAAATAGATACCCAACATGCCACGCTTTAAAATTGTGCACACTCATGGAATGGCGCCAAACTTCAGTACTTAAAAATCCTTTTAATTTTATTTTTTATTTATATTTTTACAGGTTACTATTTTTGAGTTAGAGCTCTAGTGCTAGAATTGTTGCACACACTCTAACGTACGCGGGGATACCTCACATGTGTGGTTTGCGTTTACATATGTGGGCGGGACTTGCGTGTGTGTTCGCTTCTGAGCGCGAGCTCCCGGGGACAGGGGCGTTTTTCAAATTTTTTTTTACTTCATTTTTTTTTATTTTTACGCTTTTTTTTACATTTTTATTTTTTTGATCACTTTTATTCCTATTACAAGGAATGTAAACGTCCCTTGTAATAGGAATATATTGTGACAGGTCCTCTTTATGGAGAGAGGCGGGGTCAAAACAGGTTAAATAAACTTTGTGAGACTAAAAGTTACAATTATTTACACCTCAATAAAAACAATAGAAATAAAAATAGCCACGATTATAATTGTTTCTGTTGTATGTGACTTTTTACCAGAGATGGGGATACTAGGGAATCTTGCCACGGATATTTATGGTTGCTCTATAATTAAAATTCAAATCTTTTTAATCTTATTCCTGATTAGCCCCCAATTCACTCCTTCCTCCCCCCTCCCTTTCCTTTTCTATTTCTTCATCAAATTAGTTTTTTACCATTTTAATAATGTGAACACAATAACGTTTTTATTTTTCTGTTTGTTTTATGCATTTATTGTAAAAAAACAAAAAAAAAAAAACACATTTGCCATTTTTATGCTAAATATGACCTTTATTTTATATGTAAAACTCTCTTAAATGCTCCTATTTTTACACTGAATACATAATTTTAGCCTGATATTAACTTGGATAAATCACAGAATACAATTAGAACTTTATGCTTTTAGTCGCACTAACTGAATAAAAATCATCCCCGGTCATTGGGGGGAAAAAATTTTTATTTATTTTTTGCATTCAAAATATATTAAACATTAAATTACCGTTGGAAGATTATACTACTAAGAAAGAAGCCTTGCTGGCTACAAAAGAAACAATGGCCCGGATTCAGGAAACACTTACGCTGACGTATCTTGAGATGGTTGGAACAATCATCAACTCACGACTCGACTACGCAAATTCCCTCTACTTAGGACTACCGAAATACCAGATTTCACATCTACAAGTCGTCCAGAACACGGCACTGGTAACTGGTAAAAAGCCGTGGGGATCAGTCTCCCCGGTCTTGAGGTCCCTCCACTGGCTGCCCGTACAGGACCGGGTGACATTCAAGACACTCTGCCTCACCCACAAATGTATACAGGGGAACGCTCCCCAATACTTAAGCGAGAAAATAAAACCCTACGTCAACAAGTGCGTGCTCCGGTCAACCAACCAAAACCTTCTCCAAATTCCTAAATCTCGCTACAAATCTAAGGGAGAACGTAGATTTTTGGTCCAAGGACCACGGCTCTTGAATGCTCTACCCACTACCATCTGCTTGGAGGAAAACCATCGGGCCTTTAGGAAAAATCTCCCACCTCTTCTGAAAGACCTGTACGACTCTGGATGTCAAGCGCCTTAAGGCGATTAAGTTCTTTTGTTGCGCTATACAAGTTACTCACTCACTCACTCAAGTGCATAGATGCGCCGTCGTATCTCTGCGCCTGACTCTTAATACAAGATACGCCTGAAATTTGGCTTCATCCGTCCCGTCAAGATTCAAGAAGCAATTGCTTCTTGAATCTAGGCCAGTGTATCTACAGCAGCAATAGTTGGTATTAGCGCATCACTTATGTTTTAATTTTAAAAATAACGTTATAAAAACCCCAGTAGCTTTGCAGTGAGTTTTTTTATCTTTGTTCAACGTTTTTCAGCATTTATTAGCGTTTTTCCATGTTAGCGTTTTTCCATGTTAGCGTTTTTTTTTATAAAAAAAAACTTTTTTTTTCCAATGGATCAAAAAAGTTTAAAAAACGCTGGTGAGTGACGTTTTTGAGCGTTTATCTGCGTTTATCGACGTTTATCAGCATTAGAGCGTTTTTACAGCTGAAAGGCGTCTCTCAGAACCCTCCATTTTTTTATTTATTTTTTTACTGCTCAAAAACGCCACTGCCCAAAACTGCTGATAACAGCCTGTGTGTGCATGGACACGTAGGATAACACGATGGAGAGTTTAATGACTGTAGAAAAAAAATTCTACTGCCAAAAACAGCCGCTGTAAAAACGTCTAAAAACGTCCCGTGTGCGTGAGACCTAAAACATAAAAGGTACACCAGTAAATAGATACCCAACATGTCAAACCTTAAATATGTCAGTACCCTAAGTCATTATCATCGTGCGCATTGTATGTGTATCGCAATTAAAGTATTCAGGTGTGCGCATTTTACGTTTGTATGTGTGTATGTTTGGGGTGGACCCAGGGAGGTCAGGATCGGCACTGGGTGGACCCCTATAACCATTGTATGCCCATACATAAGCTTTCAAAATGCGCCCTTTTAATTTTTCGGATCCCATAGACTTCAATGAGGTTCGTTATTCGGTTCCAAACTTTCGCGATGTTCGAACGTTTTGGTTGGGAACCGAACAAGGGGGTCTGTCGGCCCATCCCTAATCTAGACAAGTGCCCTTTGACGCCGGGCCTAGGAGCTGATCGTTTGGTGTAAGGTGAATTACCTGCCTAAAGGTTCCTGTCTGTCAGAACCCGGAGTCTGGAAAGGATTGGTCGGGAGAGGAGCTACGTACTTCTGCTGGGATTTCGTATTACCCGTCAGGGTGGATATCGATGCTCGTATGCAGGGCCGATCCGCCGTATAGGCTCACTATGCAAGCCGCTTAGGGCCCCCACAAAGCTGCGGAGGGCCCCCCAAATTACTAGAGGCCCCCGCCTGGTGAGAAGTCATTCAACTCGCTGGCTGCATGGGAGAAGAGGTAATAAATCAGCACCCCCCGCTTCTCACTTTAATGTAAGATGTAATTTCTGACAGCAGACAGAACACCCCTTCCCTGCTTCTCAACTTTAACGTGACATGTCATTTTCGGCAGCCCCCCCGCTTTTCAACTTTAACGTGACATGTCATTTTCGGCAGCCCCCCCCCCCCCCCACACTTTTCAACTTTAACGTGACATGGCATTTTGCTAAGGGCCCCAGGGAGGTCAGGATCGGCACTGCTCGTATGACCTCATATAACAGGGGGTCCAACACTTCTGGTAAGGGTGTTTACTTACCACTTTTGGTGCGATTGTGAGGACCAGTCACGTCCATTTCATTAAAAAAAAAATCGGTTATGTTTGGACATTATGGCCCAGATTCTCATACAATTACATTGCTCCTGGGCATTTACGTTACACCGCCGCAGGTTTACAGGTTTACATCCTGATTCTCAGAACACTTACCTGTAAACTTGCGGCGGTGTATCGTTAAATCGCTTGGCTCAAGCCCGCCCAATTCAAATGGGGCGGGCACCATTTAAATTAGGCGCGCTTCCGCGCCGAGCGTACTGCGCATGCTCCGTCGGGTAAATTAGCCGACGTGCATTGCGCTAAATAACGTCGCCCCGACGTCATTTGCTTAGACGTTTACTTAAATGGCGTCCAGCGCCATTCACGGACGTCTTACGCAAACAACGTAATTTTTTTTAAATTTGACGCGGGAACGACGACCATACTTAACATTGGTTGCCCCTCATAATAGCAGGGGCAACCTTACGCGTCGCGTACGCTACGGAAACGACGTAAATTCTCAGCGTCGACCGCGCGTATGTTCGGGAATCTCGCGTACTTACCTCATTTGCATAGACGACGGGGAAAACGACGATGCGACACCTAGCGGCGGGAAAAAAAATTGCTTTTAAGATCTGACAGCGTAAGAGCCTTACGCCTGTCAGATCTAATGGGTATCTATGCGTAACTGATTCTAAGAATCAGGCGCATAGATACCCGGGGCCAGATGAGGAGTTACGACGGCGCAAATGGTGTTGCGCCGTCGTAACGCCTTTGAGAATCTGGGCCTAATTATTTAATCAATTTTGAGTGGTTTTGGTTGTTATCCCAGGCGAGGGGTGTGAACCCTGTATTCATTTACGTCAAGTTTGCGAGGACTCATTTTGTGTTTAACTTATATAAACATCTACACTTCATTCAAGTAGTGTGGTGCTTAGCGCTACCTACCTCCTTTGTTTGCATGAGTATCACATGTTTTTTAGGTGTGCAGCTTTTTTCTAAAAAATTCTATTTTTTATTTTTCAAAATTCTTTTTTTGTTCTTAGCGCAGTATTTACCCGGTTTACTTAATCTAGGCACGTCTCTGAGATTCCTCATCAGAGTCATGGATTGGTGACAAAAAGCAACACATTTATCCGTGTAAATAATATACACAAATGATGTAAATATAGATAACACACCCAACACCTTTCCGGGATTTATTCCACCCTTGCCAGGTACAGAAATTACATTTTACAACCTCAACAAACACCTCCCCCGGGGTGAGCACCGCGCTCCGCATCTGCTGTCTCTGGGCATTAATTATTGTTTTGGAAGAAAACATTTCTCACCGGTGAATTTAGTACATCGTGTTTCTTTTTTTAACCACTTAAGGACCACCTCCTGCACATTTACGTTGGCAGAATGGCACGGCTGGGCACAGGCATGTACGTCCCCTTTAAGTGCCCAGCCGTGGGTCGGGGGCGTGCGCCCACCACCCGGTCCGAAGCTCCGTGACTGCACCCGCGGGACCCGTGGACCCGATAGCCGCCGGTGTCCCGCGATCGGTCACAGGAGCTGAAGAACGGGGAGTGTCACTGATCATCTGTTCCCTGTGCATGTCCCGGTGCATGTCCCTGTGCATGTCCCGTGCATGTCCCGGTGCATGTCCCGGTGCAGGTCCTGGTGTATGTCCCGTGCATGTCCCGTGCATGTCCCGGTGCACAGGGCTGGACTGGGACAGAAATTTGGCCCTGGACTTCATCCAGACTGGCCCACTTTGTCAGGTCTCTCCCATGGCGGCCGGACAACTCCCGCACCCCCCCGGTCACCCAAGCCCCCTCTCCCCCTTCACTAGCCACTAGCCGTTCTATTTAGTAGAGTAGAACGGCTGGTACTGGTACTCTTATAGGCAGTACCCATGGGGAAGCTAGACATTATTTCACCCGGGGCAAAGAATCAGTTCAGTGCCCCCCCCTTATGGGACAAGATTAGGCAGAAGTGAGAAACTCCCAGGCCATAGCTGTTGAGTCATCTGTCTGTCCCCTCCCCCATGCTCCTCTGTCGTCCCCCCTGCTCCTCTGGTCCTCCCCCTGCTTCTTTGTTCCCTCCAGGTAAGTGTTGTGGGGAGGGAGAGGAGGTGAGCGCTGCGGGGAGGGAGAGACAGAGGAGCGGAGGGGGGAGGCGGTCCACTGTCACTGAAGGCGGCCCACTGAGCCATAGGCCCACCGGGAGACTCCCTGTAGTCCCAATGGCCAGTCCATCCCTGCCGGTGCATGTTCCGTGCATGTCCCAGTGCATGTCCCGGTGTATGTCCCGGTGTATGTCCCGGTGTATGTCCCGATGCATGTCCCGGTGCAGGTCCCGGTGTATGTCCCGGTGCATGTCCCGGTGCATGTCCTCTGGGTGGTATGATTGGGCTTTGGTTGCACACATTGATTTGTTACTTGTTGGAAGTATCGGGAGGAATCAGAAGCGGCTCGGTGACATTCGTTAGAATTCCAGACATGACGCCTCTTCTTGTTAAAGTCTAATGAGGGAAATAAGTTACAATGTAACTACAAAAGGAAGATGTACTTCCCGCCACAGAACATGAATAAATCATCAAACATCCGATTACTTGTTATTGTTCAACACAAAGTCACATTTTATGTCACCTGAACTCCAGAAACAAGAAGTTCTCCGACTGAAGAATCAAACCAACAAATCTCCCTTAAAGAGAGAATTTTTTCCCCTGCTGTAGCAAATTGGATCTCATGCTCTGCTGGGGTTTTTTGCCTTCCTCTGGATCAACTGTGGGTATGGAGTTGGGTGTATGGGATTGTATTGTGTTTTTTATTTTGTTTGTTTATTTTTTTGTGGTTGAACTGGATGGACTTGTGTCTTTTTTCAACCTGACTAACTATGTAACTATGTAAAGTGTCCCCGTCACTGACATCACAGGTGTACATGACATCACAGGTCCACATGACATCACAGGTCTACATGACATCACAGGTCCACATGACATCCCAGGTCTACGTGACATCCCAGGTCCACATGACATCACAGGTCTACATGACATCAAAGGTCTACTTAACATCACAGGTCTACATGACATCACAGGTCTACATGACATCACAGGTCCACATGACATCACAGGTCCACATGACATCCCAGGTCCACATGACATCCCAGGTCTACGTGACATCCCAGGTCCACATGACATCACAGGTCTACATGACATCAAAGGTCTACTTAACATCACAGGTCTACATGACATCACAGGTCTACATGACATCACAGGTCTACGTGACATCACAGGTCCACATGACATCACAGGTCTACGTGACATCACAGGTCTACATGACATCCGAGGTCTACATGACATCACAGGTCTACATAACATCACAGGTCTACATGACATCACAGGTCCACGTGACATCACAGGTCTACGTGACATCACAGGTCCACATGACATCACAGGTCTACGTGACATCACAGGTCTACATGACATCACAGGTCCACATGACATCACAGGTCTACAAGACATCACAGGTCTACAAGACATCACAGGTCCACGTGACATCACAGGTCCACATGACATCACAGGTCTACGTGACATCACAGGTCCACATGACATCACAGGTCTACATGACATCCGAGGTCTACATGACATCACAGGTCTACATGACATCACAGGTCTACATGACATCACAGGTCTACGTGACATCACAGGTCCACATGACATCACAGGTCTACGTGACATCACAGGTCTACATGACATCCGAGGTCTACATGACATCACAGGTCTACATGACATCACAGGTCTACGTGACATCACAGGTCCACATGACATCACAGGTCTACATGACATCACAGGTCCACATGACATCACAGGTCTACATGACATCACAGGTCTACATGACATCACAGGTCTACAAGACATCACAGGTCTACATGACATCACAGGTCTACATGACATCACAGGTCTACAAGACATCACAGGTCTACATGACATCACAGGTCCACGTGACATCACAGGTCCACATGACATCACAGGTCTACATGACATCACAGGTCCACATGACATCACAGGTCTACATGACATCACAGGTCTATGTGACATCACAGGTCCACGTGACATCCCAGGTCCACATGACATCACAGGTCCACATGACATCACAGGTCTACGTGACATCACAGGTCCACATGACATCACAGGTGTACATGACATCACAGGTCCACATGACATCACAGGTCTACATGACATCACAGGTCCACATGACATCACAGGTCTACATGACATCACAGGTCTACATAACATCACAGGTCTACATGACATCACAGGTCCACATGACATCACAGGACCACATGACATCACAGGTCTACATGACATCACAGGTCTACATAACATCACAGGTCTACATGACATCACAGGTCCACATGACATCCCAGGTCCACATGACATCACAGGTCTACATGACATCACAGGTCAACGTGACATCACAGGTCCACATGACATCACAGGTCCACATGACATCACAGGTCCACATGACATCACAGGTGTACATGACATCACAGGTCTATGTGACATCACAGGTCCACATGACATCACAGGTCTACATGACATCACAGGTCTACATGACATCACAGGTCCACATGACATCACAGGTCTACATGACATCACAGGTCCACATGACATCACAGGTCTACATGACATCACAGGTCCACGTGACATCACAGGTCCACATGACATCACAGGTCCACATGACATCACAGGTCTACATGGCATCACAGGTCTACATGACATCACAGGTCTACATGACATCACAGGTCCACGTGACATCACAGGTCCACATGACATCACAGGTCCACATGACATCACAGGTCCACATGACATCACAGGTCCGCATGACATCACAGGTCTACATGACATCCCAGATCTATGTGACATCACAGGTCTACATGACATCACAGGTCTACATGACATCACAGGTCTATGTGACATCACAGGTCCACATGACATCCCAGGTCATCGTGACATCACAGGTCCACATGACATCCCAGGTCATCGTGACATCACAGGTCCACATGACATCCCAGGTCATCGTGACATCACAGGTCTACGTGACATCACAGGTCCACGTGACATCACAGGTCTACATGACATCACAGGTCTACATGACATCAGAGGTCTACGTGACATTACAGGTGTACATGACATCACAGATCTACATGACATCCCAGGTCTACATGACATCACAGGTCCACATGACATCACAGGTCCACATGACATCCCAGGTCTACATGACATCACAGGTCTACATGACATCACAAGTCCACATGACATCACAGGTCTACATGACATCACAGGTCTACATGACATCACAGGTCCACGTGACATCACAGGTCTACATGACATCACAAGTCCACATGACATCACAGGTCTACATGACATCACAGGTCCACGTGACATCACAGGTCTACATGACATCACAGGTCTACATGACATCACAGGTCCACGTGACATTACAGGTGTACATGACATCACAGATCTACATGACATCCCAGGTCTACATGACATCACAGGTCCACATGACATCACAGGGGTACATGACATCACAGGTCCACGTGACATCACAGGTCTACATGACATCACAAGTCCACATGACATCAGAGGTCCACGTGACATCACAGGTCTACATGACATCACAAGTCCACATGACATCACAGGTCCACATGACATCACAGGTCCACGTGACATCACAGGTCTACATGACATCACAGGTCTATGTGACATCACAGGTCCACATGACATCACAGGTCCACATGACATCACAGGTCTACATGACATCACAGGTCTACATGACATCACAGGTCTACATGACATCACAGGTCCACGTGACATCACAGGTCCACATGACATCACAGGTCCGCATGACATCACAGGTCTACATGACATCCCAGATCTATGTGACATCACAGGTCTACATGACATCACAGGTCTACATGACATCACAGGTCTACGTGACATCACAGGTCTATGTGACATCACAGGTCCACATGACATCCCAGGTCATCGTGACATCACAGGTCTACATGACATCACAGGGGTACGTGACATCACAGGTGTACATGACATCACAGGTCTATGTGACATCACAGGTCACACTGAATTACCATAAAACACGCCCACATCTTCCTATTTTGAATTAGGCGGGCTTACGCCGGCCCTCATACGCTACGCCGCTGTAACTTAGGGCGCAGGTTCTTTCTGTATACAGAACCTGCCTCACTAGGTTACGGCGGCGTAGCGTATCTGAGATACGCTACGCCTGCACAAAGTAACGCTTTCTGAATCCAGGCCTATAAATTTTGCGCAAACCAACCAATAAACGCTTATTGCGATTTTTTTTACCAAAAATATGTAGACGAATACGTATCGGCCTAAACTGAGGACATTTTTTTTATATTTATATATATATTTAGTTATTATAGCAAAAAGTAAAAAATATATATATATTTTTTCAAAATTGTCGCTCTATTTTTGTTTATAGCGCAAAAAATAAAAAACGCAGAGGTGATCAAATACCACCAAAAGAAAGCTCCATTTGTGGGAAAAAAAGGACGCCAATTTTGTTTGGGAGCCACGTCGCACGACCGCGCAATTGTCAGTTAAAACGAACGGAGCACCGAATTCGCATAAAGTGGCCCGGTCATTTGGCAGCCAAATCCTCCGTGGAATGAAGCGGTGAAGTTTCCCATTCAGAAAAAAAGGAAACAGATAGGGCCAGATTCTCGTAGACTGGCTTAAAAATAGGGCGGCGTAACGTATCTCATTTACGTTACGCCGCCGCAAGTTTTACGGGCAAGTGCTTGATTCACAAAGCACTTGCCTGTAAAGTTGCGGCGGCGTAGCGTAAATACTCCGGCGCAAGCCCGCCTAATTGAAATGATCCGGGTAGGGCGTGTGGTTCATTTAAATTAGGCGCGTTCCCGCGCCGAACGTACTGCGCATGCGCCGTCTCTAAAATTTCCCGACGTGCATTGCGCTAAATGACGTCGCAAGGACGTATTGGTTTTTACTTGAACGTAAATGGCGTCCAGCCCCATTCACGGACGACTTACGCAAACAACGTAAATTTTTAAATTTCGACGCGGGAACGACGGCCGTACTTAACATTGGTTGCCCCTCATATTGCAGGGGCAACTTTACGCGTCGCAAATCGTACGTAAACGTCGTAACTTCACTGCGTCGGCCGGTCGTACGTTCGGGAATTCGCGTATTTTGCTAATTTGCATACTCGACCGGGAAAGCGACGGAGGCGACACCTAGCGGCGAAAAAATAATTGCATTTAAGATCCGACAGTGTAAGAGCCTTACGCCTGTCGGATCTAATGGTTATCTATGCGTAACTGATTCTAAGAATCAGTCGCATAGATACGACGCCCCAGATTAGGACTTACGACGGCGCAACGCAATGTGCGCCAGTCGTCCGTGAATAGGGCTGGACGCCATTTACGTTCTAAGAATCAGTCGCATAGATACGACGGCCCAGATTAGGACTTACGACGGCGTACATTGCGTTGCGCCGTCATAAACCCTTTGAGAATCTGGGCCATAGCATTTACTAACGCTGGCCCTTAAATGCGATTCTGCAAGGTTGCAGTTTGTTTTTCTGCCACTTGGGGGAGCCAAAGTACAACTTATATTTCCTCCATCGCACCCAAGATGCTGATTAAAAAAAAATGAACAAGCAAAGCAAAGCGCGGTAAAGTATGAGCGATCGGCGGGCCGTTATCAAATATACGTGTTAATTTGAGTAAATTAAAATCCACCCCCTCCTCCGCTATCATCGCTGAACCTGCGCCGGTAATAAACAAAGTAATTAAATGGAAAACGCGGTGTTTGTCTCCTAATTGCCTCTCATACCTTCTGCTATAAAACAATTGATTGTCGCACCGACTGTCTTGTGTTTCTGACCTTCTGTCGCTCTACGCCTCCATTTCCTAATTACGACGCGTTTGTCCCGCCGCGACGCAAACACAGGGGTCAGCGTCTTTGCAGGCCTGTCAAGCCTTGCTGCTGAATTCATTTGCTGAGCTCCGAGGCAGAGAAGATCCAATTTGCATTACACAACGCTTAATAAAAAATCTCTCCTGCGGGGACAAAAAGGTAAAATTTGGCGCGTGCGTCCCGCGCTCCGCGCCGCAAATCGAAAAAAAATTCCTTTTTCTGGAATAAATTTTATGGTTCTGTTTTATGTCAATATTATCATTTCCAAATTGAGCTTTTCCATCCTGAAAAAATACGCATTTCGCCATCATTAGTCCTAGGCTGACGCGTCCATCTTACTCCGCCAACTAAAGCTCAGGACTGGGCTACAGAATTCGTATTTTTTTATAGTTTGTATTTGTAGAAATTACAAAAAATAAATAACTCTTGCTGCAATACCCACCTCCTATGCAGCGCTGTCCCAGCATGGTCTTCTTCGGAGTGGAATTTCACCTATCATGATTCAGTTCACCTTCTAACAGTGTAGGGTGTCAAAGGCCCTCCTCCTGGGGGGGGGGGGGTGGGGTCTCTTTCCAGAAGCTTTAGATCCCCTCCAATACGAAGTAGGGAAGCCCAGAGTACCGAACACCAACAAAACCTGTCAGTAACTTGAGTGAAGGCAAGCTTAGTCCAGTTCAGTCCAGGCCATACCTCTTGAAGGGTTTCACCCCACCCATGGGGCTTAGTCAGGGAGACCTCTTCGACTATGCCTCGCTCCGCCCACAGAGCTTAGTAATGGAGACCACCATGACTAAGCCTCGCCCTGCCCACGTGGCTTAGTTATTGAGACCTCCCTGACTAAGCCTTGGCCAGCCCACAGCGCTTAGTTATGGAGACTTCTTCGACTAAGCCTCGCCCGCCCACAGAGTTTAGTTATGGAGACCACCATGACTAAGCCTCGCCCATGGAGCTTAATTATAGAGACCACCATGACTAAGCCTCGCCCTGCCCACGTGGCTTAGTTATTGAGACCTCCCTGACTAAGCCTTGGCCAGCCCACAGCGCTTAGTTATGGAGACTTCTTCGACTAAGCCTCGCCCGCCCACAGGGCTTAGTTATGGAGACCACCATGACTAAGCCTCGCCCTGCCCATTGGGCTTAGTTATGTAGACCTGACCCCTCTACACCCCACATATCCCCCCAAGCACTCTGACCCTTCTACACCCCACATATCCCCTCAGCACTCTGACCCCTCTACACCCCACATATCCCCCCAGCACTCTGACCCCTCTACACCCCAGATATCACCCCAGCACTCTGACCCCTCTACACCCCAGATATCCCCCCAGCACTCTGACCCCTCTACACCCCAGATATCCCCCCAGCACTCTGACCCCTCTACACCCCAGATATCCCCCCAGCACTCTGACCCCTCTACACCCCAGATATCCTCCCAGCACTCTGACCCCTCTACACCCAGATATCCCCCCCCAGCACTCTGACCCCTCTACACCCCAGATATCCCCCCCCCCAGCACTCTGACCCCTCTACACCCCAGATATCCCCCCAGCACTCTGACCCCTCTACATCCCAGATATCCCCCCAGAACTCTGACCCCTCTACACCCCAGATATCCCCCCAGCACTCTGACCCCTCTACATCCCAGATATCCCCCCAGCACTCTGACCCTCTACACCCCAGATATCTCCCCCCAGCACTCTGACCCCTCTACACCCCAGATATCCCCCCAGCACTCTGACCCCTCTACACCCCAGATATCCACCCAGCACTCTGACCCCCTCTACACCCCAGATATCCCCCCAGCACTCTGACCTCTCTACACCCCAGATATCCCCCCAGCACTCTCACCCCTCTACACCCCAGATATCCCCCAGCACTCTGACCCCTCTACACCCAGATATCCCCCCAGCACTCTGACCCCTCTACACCCTAGATATCCCCCCCAGCACTCTGACCCCTCTACACCTCAGATATCTCCCCAGCACTCTGACCCCTCTACACCCTAGATATCTCCCCAGCACTCTGACCCCTCTACACCCCAGATATCCCCCCAGCACTCTGACCCCTCTACACCCCAGATATCCCCCCAGCACTCTGACCCCTCTACACCCTAGATATCTCCCCAGCACTCTGACCCTCTACACCCCAGATATCCCCCCAGCACTCTGACCCCTCTACACCCAGATATCCCCCCAGCACTCTGACCCCTCTACACCCCAGATATCCCCCCAGCACTCTGATCCCTCTACACCCCAGATATCCCCCCAGCACTCTGACCCCTCTACATCCCAGATATCCCCCCAGCACTCTGACCCCCTCTACACCCCAGATATCCCCCCAGCACTCTGACCCTTCTACACCCCAGATATCCCCCCAGCACTCTGACCCCTCTACATCCCAGATATCCCCCCAGCACTCTGACCCCTCTACACCCCAGATATACCCCCAGCACTCTGACCCCTCTACACCCCAGATATCCCCCCAGTACTCTGACCCCTCTACACCCCAGATATCCCCCGCAGCTTTTGAGTCCCAAGCATTCAAGCTGCATGGGGTGGGGTCAGAAAATCGCTGGTGCTCTGGCCCCTCCCCTCCCCTCCCTGCTGGCTGTGAAATAATAGGTATTGTTCTTTACAGCACAGCGCACCGATGCCAGCCTGCCTCCGCTGTGTATCCATCACTCTCAGTGCCATCATGGGGCCCCCAATTTTGGGCCAGCATGGGCTCAAGGACCAGCTGCTTTGGGGAAAGTGCACCTGGGCAGTGCCCTCTCATTAAGACAGCCCTGGCTGAGGGCCGCTCTGTTCTCTGCACCCTTATCTGAAATCCTTGAAGTTCTTGGTTGAGTTGCCTCCATAGATCCTCATAAACCTCGGATTGAGTATCTAATGGTGGAAAATAAAGATATTTTTATTATCTAATCAGACTTTTTTTTTTGGCGGAAGAACAATCTGCGTCTCCTCCACATGTACCGGCGACATTCCCGTCATAAAAATTGCGCATAAATTTGGTGCCGTAGAAAGCACTTTGAATTGATGCCCAGAACCTGATTTATCATTTGTTTTCCTTTTATCTTTAATCCTCGCCGATCCGTCCCGCGGTAACAAGACATTAAAATGAATATACGGGGGGCGGAGTTTTCCTTCCGTCGCCGCATCGGACAGATGTGCGTTCCCGGATTATCTGTGGCACGTTTCGTGTTCATTTCATCCCGACTCTGACTTTTAATTAACCCCTTCAATGCCGGGCACTGTCACCCCCCCCCCCTCCTGCCCAGGACAGCTTTCAGCGCTGTCACAATTTGAATGACAATTGCGCGGTCATGCAACACTGTACACAGATGAGATTTTTATCATTTTCTTCACACAAACAGAGATTTATTGTAGTGGTATTTGATCACCTATGCGTTTTTTTTTTTTTTGCTAAAAAAACTAAAAAATACCCAAATTTTGGATAAAAATCTTTTTTTTTTCTTAGTTTCTGTCATAAAATTGTGTTTTCACCTTCACTGATGGGCACTGATATGCGCACTGATGGGCACTGATAGGTGGCACTGATAGGCACTGATAGGTGGCACTGATGGACACTGACAGGCAGCACTGATGGGCACTGATAGGCGGCTGTGATGGGCGCAGACAGACGGCACTGATTGGCACTGATAGGTGGTACTGATTGGCACCGATAGGTGGCACTGATGGGCAGCACTGAGGATGAGGTACTGATTAGTTTCATACAGGTTTTACTGCTGAGCGAGTGAGTAACTTATATAGCGTAACACATGCGAACTGAATCGCCTCTGGGCGCTGATTGGCACTGTAATGGGCACTGATTGGCACTGTGGTGGACTCTGGCACTGTAATGGGCACTGATTGACACTGTGGTGGGCACTGATTGGCGCTGTGGTGGACTCTGATTGGCACTGTAATTGGGCACTGTTTGGCACTGTGTTGGACTCTGATTGTCACTGTAATGGCCACTGATTGGCACTGTGGTGGGCACTGATTGGCACTGTGGTGGACTCTGATTGGCACTGTGGTGGGCACTGATTGGCACTGTAGTGGGCACTGATTTACACTGTAATGGGCACTGATTGGCACTGTGGTGGGCACTGATTAGCACTGTAATGGGCACTGATTGGCACTGTAATGGCCACTGATTGGCACTGTGGTGGGCACTGATTAGCACTGTGATGGACTCTGATTGGCACTGTAATGACCACTGATTGGCACTGTGGTAAGCACTTATTGGCATTGTGATGGACTCTGATTGGCACTGTAATGGGCACTGATTGGCACTGTGGTGTACATAGGGGTCAGGAGTGTGTGACGCACAGTGTAGAGTGCAGTGGGGGGTAGAGACTGCTGGAAGGAGACGGTGATCGGCGATGTGGGCAACAGAACATCTACTGACGGACACTTTCTCCTAAATGTGATGCCACCTGGTGCCCCCCACCCATATGAAAGCTCAGGCAGCTGCCCCCCTGCCCTGCCTCCCCTTGTCCCGGCCCTGGGTACACCCCTTTTTGAATAGTCTTGAATCTGAGGTGGGTTCTCAGGTTCTGGCCCCGCCCCCTCTCTCGCCACCCACGGTAGGAGAATTATAGAATCCTTTTACAATAATCGCGGACCGCGTTTGGCGCTCACGGATCGATTTCACAGAGAATTTTTATTTTTATTTTCTCCCCGCTCCTGCAAAACGGTTCCTAACACGGCACAGCCGCGATACGAAGCCGGCGTCGCGTATGTAAAGCGTGACAAATAACCCTCCAGGTCCGCCGATAGAAGAGATAAAAATGAAATGGAAACACTCTACGCGATCGGCAATGTGGGCCATTACATGGTCCGCCTGAGTGCGGCGCAGTAATTCGCCACCCCCCCTCTTTTTTTGCTGAAGTGCGGAAAGATAATTCCGGTGACTCGCCGTAATTGCTTCGTTTTTTTTTTTTACTGGGCGTAGCGATGAGCGTATAGACACAGGCGGGCCGCCGCGCGCGCGCGTGCCGCTCTCCTCCCAATTTTATGGTCATTAGTCACGAGGCCGGTCGTTTCTGAGCGCCGCTGACTAAGATTGCCGGCGCCGGGGCTCAGGGCGACATAATACGTTTAACTTCTTCTCTGCCGGTTCGGTGATCCCCTCCCCCCCCTAAGGTTCGCTTTCCAGCACTTGACTCCGTACTAAATCGCTTGACGAAC
Organism: Rana temporaria; assembly: GCF_905171775.1. Lineage (NCBI taxonomy): Eukaryota > Metazoa > Chordata > Amphibia > Anura > Ranidae > Rana > Rana temporaria. The sequence goes on along the minus strand of NC_053495.1, from coordinate 2,275,943 downwards.
GCATCGCGGGGAAGCGATAAGAATTCCGAGCGCCTTTGAAGGTCCAACGACCTTTTTTCTTCTTTCGCCTTTGAAGGTCATCCCTTTTTTCTTTTTCTTTTTTTCCGCGTGTCAAGGAAGCTTTGGCGGCGGCGGCGGCGACGGCGCTCTTTGAATGCAGCAATCTCGCTTTTTGCACAGTTGCCTGCTGGGCGCTCACTCATCTTAAAGTCTCTCATGAATTATTCATTTCCGCGGCGCGCTGCTGACTTTCAAAACACGAAAAGCGTTTTTTTTTTTCTTTGGAGTAGCATTTAATTTGACATCCTTCAACAAAGACTCAAATGTTTAGTGAAGATGACGAGAAAAAAAAACCCCTGACCCCCCCTGTGCGTACGCTCCCCGGGAAACTTATTTCTTTTACATTATTTGTTTGTAGTTGGAGATACCTTCTCCTTCCTCCCCCGGTCATCGGCGGCCCCTCTTTCTGGAACGCCGGCGCCCCCCCTCTTCCCCCCCACCGTGTTCTTAACCAGTTCCCGACCGGCTCCTGCATATTTACGCCGGCAGAATGGCACGGCTGGGCAAAGTAACGTATATTTCCGTCACTTTGAGATTCTCACCCCTGCCGCGAGCTTCGTGACCGTGACTCATGGACTCGATGTCCGCCGGTGTCCCGCGGTCGGGTCACAGAGCTGCAGAACGAGGAGAGGCCAGTGGAAACACAACGGGGCAGATCCACGTACATCGGCGCATATTTCCGCCGGGCGTAGCGAATCTAAGATACACTACGCCAACGTAACTTACTTTTTTTTTTGAATCCTCAAAGAATGCGCGCCGTAAGTTACGGCGGCGTAGTGTATCTTTGGCGGCGTAAGGGCGCGCAATTCAAATCGATGTGCGTGTTTTATGTAAATACGTCGTGACCCGACGTAAACAACGTTTTTTTTTTTTAAAGCCGTCCGTGGGGGTATCCCAGTGCGCATGCTCGAAATTAAACCGGAACAAGCCAATGCTTACGACGGTGACGTCATTCTACGCAAATCCCTATTCGCGAACGACTTACGCAAACGACGTAAAAAATTCAAATTTTGACGCGGGAACGACGGCCATACTTAACATTGAGTACGCCTCATAAGAGCAGGGCTAACTATACGCCGGAAAAAGCCGAACGCAAACCACGTAAAAAAATGCGCCGGCTGGACGTACGTTCGTGGATCGCCGTATCTAGCTAATTTGCATACTCGACGCGGAATTCGACGGAAACGCCACCTAGTGGCCGCCGGAAAAATGCACCTAAGATCCGACGGCGTACTAAGACGTACGCCTGTCGGATCGATGACTCATTCCGTCGTATCTTGTTTTGTGGATACAAAACAAAGATACGACGCGGGAACTTTGAAATTACGCGGCGTATAAAGAGATACGCCGGCGTAATTAGTTTGTGGATCTGGCCCAACATCTCCCCGTTCTGCCTAGTGACAGGTCACTGATCGCCTGTTCCCTGTGATCGGGAGAAGTGATCAGTGACATGTCACGGCAAGCCACGCCCCCTAACAGTTAGAATCATTCCCTAGGACACACCTAACCCCTTCAGCGCCACCTACAGGTTAACCCCTTCACTGGCCGTGTAATTTTCACAGTATTCAGTGCATTTTTATAGCTCTGATCGCTGTAAAAATGACAATGGTCCCAAAATGGTGTCAAAAGTGTCCGATGTGTCCGCCATAATGTCGCAGTCATGATAAAAATCGCTAATTGCTGCCATTACTAGTAAAACATTTTTTACTGGGGTCCCCCTGTGGCGCACCTGGCTCCTCCCCCTCTCGAGTGCCCCCCATAGAGAGCTGCTCCAGAGTCCTGCTGCTGCATCCATTGACACAGACAGCAGGACTTGGCCCCGCCCCCCCGGCTCCAATGTGACTGGATCTGAATGACAGCAGCTGGAGCCAATGGCTCCTGCAGCTATCGATCTGCTCAATAGGGACCCGAGACAGTGGCTGGAGCAGCAGGGCTAGTATTCTTCGATGGAAAGATGGGGTTCAGGTCAGTAAAAGGGGGGCTCTGGGGGGGGGGGGGCTGCTGCATCACAAAAGGTTTTTCACCCTAATGCATAGAATGCAAATCTCGAGACTTTACATCTCCCTTTCACACTGAGAATGAGAATCGATCACTTGCAGGGCCGCCATCAGGAATTGTGGGGCCCCTTACACAGCTTCAGGCCCCTGGAGCAGAGAACCGGGGGGGGGGGGGGTGCTGCCGCCTAAAATTGAGAAGCAGGGGGGGGTGCCGCTAATTGAGAAGCGTTGGGCTTTGGGTGCTGATGAACAAAAAAAAAGAGGGGGGTTGCCCTGGGGACCTCTGGGCCCCTTATAAAAAAAAATATATATAAAAAAAAATAATTAAAAAAAAATGTTTATAAAAAAAAAGGGGGGGTTGCCATGTGGGCCCTTTAATAAAATAAAAAAAAATATATAAAACAAAATAAAACATTTATAAAAACAAAAGGGGGGGGGGTTGCCATATGGGGCCCTGGGAGCTCTGGGCCCTTTAATAAAAACAAAAAATATATATATATATATATAAAATAAAAATTATAAAAAAAAGAGAGGTTGCCATCCGGGGCCCTGGGGACCTCTGGGCCCCTAAAAAAAAAAAATATATATATATATATAAAATAATTAAAAAAACATTTTTTATATAAAAAAGGGGGGGGGTTGCCATCTGGGCCCTTTAATAAAAACAAAAATATATATATATATAAAACAAAATAAAACATTTATAAAAACAAAAGGGGGGGTTGCCATACGGGGCCCTGGGAGCTCTGGGCCCTTTAATAAAAACAAAAATATATATATAGAATTATAAAAAAAGGGAGGTTGCCATCCGGGGCCCTGGGGACCTCTGTGTCCCTTACAGGTGCACAGCCTGTACCCCCCCCCCCCCCTGATGGCGGCCCTGATCACTGGCCAGGAGAATTAAAAAGAAGCAGGATTTTATTTTCTTGCATAAGATGTGGTGATTGAAGTCAGTAGAGCGTCAGCTCCATCGCTGAGCTAAGAGAAGCTGCACCCCTCCCCCCCCCCCTGTATGTAGAATCTACATCACATGTAATTCTGCAGAGTGGACAGCAGGGGGCGCTGCCATCCCTCCATGGAAGCGGCTAGGAAAGAGGCGTGAAATGAATGGCGGGGCGGCGTGCCGTGATCGGCATTAGACACGTTTACAGAACAGCGGAGCCTGAAAATATTCCGGAGCACCAGAGAGAGAGAGCGCCAAGTGTAACGCCGCGCATTACCTACGCCGACCGAGGACGAAACGCATCGGTGCCAAACCATCTTTAAATACCGGGGAGTCTCTCATTAGTGGCGGAGGACGGCGGGACCGGCTCCATGGGCCTCCGCTGAGTTCTGCCGTCTTTGCAGAAAGGAAAACAAAAACAATTTTGTGGTTCAAAAAAAGCAATGAATAAATTACACAAAAACACAGCGGCCAGTCCGAGTGTCACACACAATTATTATTATTTCATTATAGTGGGGGGGGGGTATGTTTTATTAGAGGAATATACAATTATTCATCGTAGGAAATAATAATAATACATTATAAGGAATTATTATTATTATTATTATTATTATTATTATTATTATTATTATTAATAAAATAATATGAATATTAGAATATTGTTGTTGTCTTGTTTTGTAATTAATAATGAACTATAACATTCATAATAGAAGGAAAGGATAATAATGTTACATTTTAAGGGATTATTGTTGTTATCATTATTATTATTATTATTATTATTATTATTATTATTATTATTATTATCATTAATATTATTATTATCATTATTATTATTATTAATATTATTATTATTATTATTATTATTATTATTATTATTAATAAAATAACATGAATATAGTTGTTATCTTGTTTTGAGATTAATAATGGACTAAAACATTTATAATAGAAGTAAATTGTAATAATGTTACATTATAAGGTGATTATTATTGTTAGATTATTTTGTATATTTAACTGATTATAAAATGATTCATAGAAGGAAATAATAATAATAATAATAATAATAATAATAATAATAATAATAATAATAATAATAATAATAATAATAATGTTACATTATAAGGGTTTGTTGTTGTTGTTATTATTATTATTATTATTATTATTATTATTAATAATAATAATAAAATAACATGAAATTTGTAGTTATCTTGTTTTTGAATAATAATGAACTCAAATATTTATAATAGAAGGAAATTATAATAATGTCACATTATAGGGTGATTATTTTTTTAAATATTATTATTAATATTATTGTTGTTATCATTGTTAGATAATTGTATTTATTTAACTGATTATAAAATTATTTATAGAAGGAAATTATACTAATATTTATAATAGAAGGAAATTATATTAATGTTACATTATAAGGGATTAATGTTGTTATTATTATTATTATTATTATTATTATTATTATTATTATTATTATTATTATTATGATGATGATGATTATTATTAATAACATAACATGAATATTGTTGTTATCTTGTTTTGTGATTAATAATGGACTAAACATTTATAATAGAAGGAAATTATAATAATGTTACATTATAAGGTGATTATTGTTGTTGTTGTTGTAATTATTATTATTAATATTATTATTGTTATCATTGTTAGATAATTGTGTTTATTTAACTGATTATAACAAGATTCATAGAAGGAAATGATAATAATATTACATTATTATTATTATTATTATTATTATTATTATTATTGTTATTGTTGTTGTTGTTGTTGTTATTATTATTAATAATAAAATAATATGAAAATTGTTGTTGTATTGTTTTGTAATTAATAATGGATTATAACATTATTAGTAGAAGGAAGTAATAATAATGTTACATAATAAAAAGGTATTTATCTATTATTATTATTATTATTATTATTATTATTATTATTATTATTATTATTATAATTATTATAAATAATTTCTATTGATCATTTTATAGTATATTAGAAAACACAAAATAAAAATACATAATAAATAATAATAAATAATAATAATAATAATAATAATAATAATAATAATAATAATAATAATAAAAGAAGAAGAAGCAGAAGAAGAAAAATAACACATTATAAGGAATTAATATAATACAATAGCTATGTTTGTATTTATTGATAGACTGTAAAATGATTATGATGATGATAATAATAATAATAATTTCTTATAATGCACTACTACTAATAATAATGATATATTGTGGCTATGTAGTTTTGTGTTTAATAACAGACTATAACATGATTAACAGAAAATAATAAGGAATTATTATTTTTATTATTGTTAAGTTGTTTTGTATTTATTAATGGACTATAAAATGATTAATAAAAATGCTTTTTTTTTCTCCAGAAGGACGGAACCATCTTTGTTCAGGCATCATCCCCAGGCACCATTTTCTTCATGAACTGAGATGCCAAGTTTAGAGAAGATCTGTAAATCCTGGTGCCTGTGCATTTCTTGGCTGTATTTATAATTTTCTGATCACCTGTGCAAGACTGAAGGGGAGGAGCCGGTACACCTGTGCAAGACTGAAGGGGAGGAGCCGGTACACCTGTGCAAGACTGAAGGGGAGGAGCCAGTACACCTGTGCAAGACTGAAGGGGAGGAGCCGGTACACCTGTGCAAGACTGAAGGGGAGGAGCCGGTACACCTGTGCAAGACTGAAGGGGAGGAGCCTCTACATCTGTGCAAGACTGAAGGGGAGGAGCCGGTACACCTGTGCAAGACTGAAGGGGAGGAGCCGGTACACCTGTGCAAGACTGAAGGGGAGGAGCCGGTACACCTGTGCAAGACTGAAGGGGAGGAGCCAGTACACCTGTGCAAGACTGAAGGGGAGGAGCCGGTACACCTGTGCAAGACTGAAGGGGATGAGCCGGTACACCTGTGCAAGACTGAAGGGGAGGAGCCTCTACATCTGTGCAAGACTGAAGGGGAGGAGCCGGTACACCTGTGCAAGACTGAAGGGGAGGAGCCAGTACACCTGTGCAAGACTGAAGGGGAGGAGCCAGTACACCTGTGCAAGACTGAAGGGGAGGAGCTGGTACACCTGTGCAAGACTGAAGGGAGGAGCCGGTACACCTGTGCAAGACTGAAGGGGAGGAGCCGGTACACCTGTGCAAGACTGAAGGGGAGGAGCCGGTACACCTGTGCAAGACTGAAGGGGAGGCTGTGGGGAGGATTTAATTTCATCTTTACACTTAACCCTCCCCCACACCCTAAATGTAACCCCCAAACCTAACACTTAATTCTGTATCCCCACCTGACAGATACCAGAAAAATCCGTCCAGCTCTGAAATCCGGAAGCGCTGAGATCTCGGGCTACACACCTTTCCTTTTATTGCCCCTTTAAATATTGATAAAAGGTTATAAACGGCAAACCAATCCACCAACCGTCCGATTAGCCCCACCCCTTAAAGGGCACTTGAAGGACAGGAAGGACTTTGCGTAGAATTGGGGGGATTTCTGGTTAATACACAAAGTTACATTTTATTTTCGTTCAGGGGCCCCCGTCAGCGCGGTTCAGGGGCCCCCGTCAGCGCGGTTCAGGGGCCCTCCGTCAGCGCAGTTCAGGGGCCCTTGTCAGCGCAGTTCTGGGGCCCCAATCAGCGCAGTTCAGGGGCCCTCCGTCAGCGCAGTTCAGGGGCCCTCCGTTAGCGCAGTTTAGGGGCCCTCCGTCAGCGCAGTTCAGGGGCCCCCGTCAGCGCAGTTCATGGTCCCTCCGTTAGCGCAGTTCAGGGGCCCTCCGTCAGCGCAGTTCAGGGGCCCCCGTCAGCGCAGTTCAGGGGCCCCAGTCAGCGCAATTCAGGGGCCCCAGTCAGCGCAGTTCAAGGGCCCTCCGTCAGCGCAGTTCAGGGGCCCCTGTCAGCGCAGTTCAGGGGCCCCAGTCAGCGCAGTTCAGGGGCCCCCTTCAGCGCGGTTCAGGGGCCCTCCGTCAGCGCAGTTCAAGGGCCCCAGTCAGCGCAGTTCAGGGGCCCCCTTCAGCGCGGTTCAGGGGCCCTCCGTCAGCGCAGTTCAAGGGCCCCAGTCAGCGCAGTTCAGGGGCCCCCTTCAGCACGGTTCAGGTGCGCCCGTCTCTTATCTAATATTTTAATAAGTAGATTCCGATTGGCTGCACCAGCCTAAAGAAGAGAAAAAAAGACAAAAACCGCTTTCCGCGAGAGTGAAAGGTATTTGTGCGCAGCGGGAAAGACGAGGAATGAAACACAAGAAGACACCTTAACTGTCATCACCCCCGCTGATCCCTTTCACAGCGCCGACTAACGCTAATAATTTCCTTCTTCTCTTTGCCGCCGTCGGATCCTTCCGGAATCTCAATGACTTTCACCTCGCGGCGCTTTGCATCTTATGTAAAACACGCAACAAAAAATTGTCACGCCACCGGGGAGGACGTTTAGTGGGATGGTAACTGATAGCTTGACACGGAGAGTCATAAACAGATCGGATCTGAAATACGACAGACAGACCTACGCCGCAATTTATCTCCCGCGCTTTGTAAACGGGGAAAGAGACGGGGGAGCGGTGACAACCGGAGACGAGGAATCGGAAAATCTCCGTTCTGATGGGAAAACACAGGAAATTTCTTTTCACCGCTTGTTGCCCAAATAACATATATGTGCCCACGGATAGTCAACGTTTCTGTGCTGACTGTGCGCTCCCAGCATGACCGAGCTGACATAGACTGCGCCCTAATGTTCGGGAGCCACATCTCCAGGTCATGTGACCACTGTGACAGCCAATCAGTCCATCCTGCCTTCAGGCTTTAATTTTCACATGCCACACATATGTGCTTGTGGTTTCTGTGCTGAGAGCGTGCTGACTGTGCGCTCCCAGCATGACTGAGCTGACATAGACTGCGTCCTAATAAGTGGGAGCCAACAGAACCAGCTCCAGATCATGTGATCACTGTGAAAGCCAATCAGTCCATCCTGCCCCTGGAGTTTATTGTCCACTTGACACATGTAAATTGTTTCTGTGCTAAGAGTGTGCTGACTGTGCGCTCCCGGCATGACCGAGCTGTCATAGACTGCGTCCTAATAATTAGGAGTAAGCGGGAATGGCTCCAGATCAGGTGTGGCAGCTAATCAGTCCATCTTGCCTTCAAGCTTTACGTAATGTCCACATGCCACGCTCATATATGCCCATGGATAGCTAAAGTTTCTGTGCTGAGGGCGTGCTGACTGTGCGCTCCCGGTATGACCAAGCTGACATAGACTGCGCACTAATCATTGGGAGCCACCTGGACCAGATCATGTGTCCACTGTGGCAGCCAATCAGTCCATCCTGCCTTTAGGGTTTAATTTTCACATGCCACATATATGTGCTCAAGGATTCTATGCTGACTGTGCGCTCCCAGCATGACCAAGCTAACATAGAATGCGTCTTAATGATCCGGAGCCAATGGGACCAGTTCGAGGTCATATGACCACTGTGACAGCCGATCAGTCCATTCTGCCCCTGGGGTTTAATGTCCACGTGCCACACATATGTGCTTGTGGTTTCTGTGCTGAGAGTGTGCTGACTGTGCGCTCCCAGCATGACCGAGCTGACATAGACTGCATCCTAATAATTGGCAGTAAGTGGGACCAGCTCCAGATCATGTGACCACTATGGCAGCCAATCAGTCCATCCTGCCTTCAGGCTTTAATTTTTCACATGCCACATATATGTGTTCATGGATTCTGTGCTGACTGTGCGCTCCCAGCATGACTGAGCTGACATAATCTGCACCCCAATGATTGGGAGTCAGCAGGACCAGCTCCAGATCATGTGACCACTGTGACAGACAATCAGTCCACCCTGCCTTTAGGCTTTAATTTTTACATGCCACACTCGTATGTGCCCGTGGATGGCCACAGTTTCTGTGCTGAGGGCGTGCTAACTGTGCACTCCCCACATGACCAAGCTGTAATAGACTGCGCCCTAATAAGTGGGAGCCAGCAGAACCAGATCATGTAACCACTGTGGCAGCCAATCAGTCCATCCTGTCTTCAGGCTTTAATTTTCACATGCCACATATATGTGCCCAGGGATTCTGTTCTGAGGGTGTGCTGACTGCGCGCTCCCAGCATGACCGAGCTGACATAGAATGCGTCTTAATGATCCGGAGCCAATGGGACCAGCTCGAGATCATATGACCACTGTGCCAGCCAATCAGTCCATTCTGCCCCTGGGGTTTAATGTCTACATGCCACACATATGTGCTTGTGGTTTCTGTGCTGAGAGTGTGCTGACTGTGCGCTCCCAGCATGACCGAGCTGACATAGACTGCATCCTAATAATTGGCAGTAAGTGGGTCCAGCAGAACCAGATCATGTAACCACTGTGGCAGCCAATCAGTCCATCCTGCCTTCAGGCTTTAATTTTCACATGCCACATATATGTGCCCAGGGATTCTGTGCTGAGGACGTGCTGACTGTGCGCTCCCAGCATGACCGAGCTGACATAGGAGGCGGAGTTCTTAGAATGAAATGTCAGGTTGGGATTGGAGGGCGATGATCAGAAGATCCGGTTGGTTGGCTGCACCATGTGACTGATCTCTCCATTGGCTGGCTGACCGATTCCTAGGATATATAATGGCGGTGGAAATGGCGTGATAACATATTCACGGGACGGCGATTGTGGAGAACGATCGTTTCAAACTGACAGCCAATTTCCAGATTTCTCCGGGAAGAGCGAAATAATAAACATTTCAAGGACTAATTAGGGCGAGATATTTTATTTTTTTAATTCATAACGATGGAAATTCGCTGATTGTAAATTAAACAACCAAGAGAAATATTCGGGGAAGAGAGGAGAAGAGCGATCGGCAATTAGCGCCGTTCTCCGGGAATGTGATCGTCTCTCACACAATGTTGTGTTTGTTTTCGTGACGGACGGATTATGTGGAGGAATAATTGTTTGTTTATTAATAGTGTTGAGCGGAATACGCCATATTCGATTTCGCGATATATCACGAATATATAGCCGAATATTCGAGAAATATTCGCTAAATTCGAATATTCGTGATATTTTATCGAAATGAAATGTTTGTGAAATTTCGCTATTGCGAATGCGAGAATAATTGCGAAATTTCGACAACTGCGGTAGGAGCACTCTGATTGGCTCAGAACATTCGTGATATTTTATCGAAATTTCGCAAAATGCGAATGCGATATTTATTGCGGAATTTCGACAACTGCGGTAGGAGCCCTCTGATTGGCTCAGAATATTCGTGATATTTTATCGAAATTTCGCAAAATGCGAATGCGAAATTGATTGCAGAATTTCGACAACTGCGGTAGGAGCCCTCTGATTGGCTCAGAATATTCGTGATATTTTATCGAAATTTCGCAAAATGCAAATGCGATATTTATTGCGGAATTTCGACAACTGCGGTAGGAGCCCTCTGATTGGCTCACAATATTCGTGATATTTTATCGAAATTTCGCAAAATGCGAATGCGAAATTGATTGCAGAATTTCGACAACTGCGGTAGGAGCCCTCTGATTGGCTCAGAATATTCGTGATATTTTATCGAAATTTCGCAAAATGCAAATGCGATATTTATTGCGGAATTTCAACAACTGCGGTAGGAGCACTCTGATTGGCTCTGATGCAAAAGAAGGGCGGAGAAAATAATCGCGCGATATTCCGATTGCCGAATAATTGCATTGCGATTTTTCGGCAAGATAAAATGATCGCTTCAGCTACTCGGCCCAAGGTCTCTAATCATACCAGCAATGCTTTTAGACGTCGATGGAGATCACTAGGATGTGATCTGTTCTAAAAATAAAATTTAAAAAATTTGAATATTCGGAATAGCGAATATTCACCGCGAAATTCGAAATATATCGCGAATACTCGAATATGCCATATTCGAGCCGAATATTCGCAATACGAATATTCGTGAGCAACACTATTTATTAATCGCGTTCTGTGACTCTTCAGAACGTTTTGACGTTATAAATGAAGAATGAAAGAATTAAAGGGCCCATCCCCCCCCAAATGTGATATTTTAGATGGAGGGCAACTCAAGTGGGTGGAGTCAGCCCCTCCTTCTTATCCGTCTATACTATTCCAGCAGTGAGATCTCCCGGTGATCTGCCGATATGGTTTCCGGCTAACGAGAAAGTTCCTTTAAGGACTGCGCAGGCGCAAACTTGCCGACGTAAATCTCCGAACCTCGGCCGGCATCCAGGGCGATGTGGATTTCGAGGAAAGTGGCCTTTTAACATCCTCCAATCAACGGGGATGTTAAAGAATGAGCCTGGATGCCGGGCGACGTTCGGAGATTTCCATCGGCAAGTTTGCGCCTGCGCAGTCCTTGAAGAAACTTCCCCGTTAGGGGAACCTTAAGGACAAGTCACTGGCCGTAAATGTTGGATCTGTTCCCCATCTACCTGGTAGTTTCGGGGTTTCCTGGTGGATGGGAATAGATCCAGCAGGGATGGTGAGAACCCCTCATAATGGGCACAGCGGGTGTACAGACCCGGGAACTCAGCACAGGGATGGTGGGAACCCCTCATAATGGGCACAGCGGGTGTACAGACCCGGGAACTCAGCACAGGGATGGTGGGAACCCCTCATAATGGGGCACACAGCGGGTGTACAGACCCAGGAACTCAGCACAGGGATGGTGGGAACCCCTCATAATGGGGCACAGCGGGTGTACAGACCCGGGAACTCAGCACAGGGATGGTGGGAACCCCTCATAATGGGCACAGCGGGTGTACAGACCCGGGAACTCAGCACAGGGATGGTGGGAACCCCTCATAATGGGCACAGCGGGGGTACAGACCCGGGAACTCAGCACAGGGATGGTGGGAACCCCTCAAAATGGGCACAGCGGGGGTACAGACCCGGGAACTCAGCACAGGGATGGTGGGAACCCCTCATAATGGGCACAGCGGGGGTACAGACCCGGGAACTCAGCACAGGGATGGTGGGAACCCCTCATAATGGGCACAGCGGGTGTACAGACCCGGGAACTCAGCACAGGGATGGTGGGAACCCCTCATAATGGGCACAGCGGGGGTACAGACCCGGGAACTCAGCACAGGGATGGTGGGAACTCCTCATAATGGGCACAGCGGGTGTACAGACCCAGGAACTCAGCACAGAGATGGTGGGAAGCCCTCATAATGGGCACAGCGGGTGTACAGACCCGGGAAATCAGCACAGGGATGGTGGGAACCCCTCATAATGGGGCACAGCCGGTGTACAGACCCGGGAACTCAGCACAGGGATGGTGGGAACCCCTCATAATGGGCACAGCGGGTGTACAGACCCGGGAACTCAGCACAGGGGTGGTGGGAACCCCTCATAATGAGCACAGCGGGTGTACAGACCCGGGAACTCGGCACAGGGATGGTGGGAACTCCTCATAATGGGCACAGCCGGTGTACAGACCCGGGAACTCAGCACAGGGATGGTGGGAGCCCCTCATAATGGGCACAGCGGGTGTACAGACCCGGAAACTCAGCACAGGGATGGTGGGAACCCCTCATAATGGGGCACAGCGGGTTTACAGACCTGGGAACTCAGCACAGGGATGGTGGGAACCCCTCATAATGGGCACAGCGGGGGTACAGACCCGGGAACTCAGCACAGGGATGGTGGGAACTCCTCATAATGGGCACAGCTGGTGTACAGACCCAGGAACTCAGCACAGGGATGGTGGGAACCCCTCATAATGGGCACAGCGGGTATACAGACCCGGGAACTCATCACAGGGGTGGTGGAAACCCCTCATAATGGGCACAGCGGGTGTGCAGACCCGGGAACTCGGCACAGGGATGGTGGAAACTCCTCATAATGGGCACAGCGGGTGTACAGACCCGGGAACTCAGCACAGGGATGGTGGGAACCCCTCATAATGGGCACAGCGGGTGTACAGACCCAGGAACTCAGCACAGGGATGGTGGGAGCCCCTCATAATGGGCACAGCGGGTGTACAGACCCGGGAGCTCAGCACAGGGACGGTGGGAGCCCCTCATAATGGGCACAGCGGGTGTACAGACCAGGAACCCAGCACAGGGATGGTGGGAGCCCCTCATAATGGGCACAGCGGTTGTGTACAGACCCAGGAACCCAGCACAGGGATGGTGGGAACCCCTCATAATGGGCACAGCGGGTGTACAGACTCCTACTCATCTATCCCGGATACAGTGAGAGATCTCTCTTTGGATCACCTGCTCATCCTCCAATCAAAGACAAGGACCTCCGCTGAACCCCCTATAAGGTGATCACACAAGAGTTACTTTCACTGTCCAGTCACAGGTTGGGGGCTCGTCCGGGATAACCTCGGCTCGGAGGAAATGGGTTAAATGATGTTGGTAATCACATTGGTGACCTCTAGTGTCATAGGAAAAGTACTGCGGGGGGAAAATATCCGGAATGAAGGTGAATATTGCAGAAAAAGCTGTTTTTTGTTATTTTATTATTTATTATGCTATTCATTTTATCTTGTTGGAATGACCCGCTCAGTGTAAATATGAACTGTCCATGTTTCCACACTCTTCCATACAGGCGGAATCTGGCAGGGCTCAGGAGGAGGTGATGGAGAAGCGGCAGGGCGTGGTGAAGCTCGGAGCCGACAACCAGCTGGAACATTGGAACACAAATACGACTCCTTCGTAATCGGATTCTCAGCGAATCGATACAATGACTCAATTATTCAGCCGCTTCACTCGATAAGAACACATTGCGGCCGTTTCATCCCTCGTTACTTAGTTCACCAAGAAATACAAAGTGATCCCCTCACCCGCAATGTACGGTAATACCTTGGATTGCGAGTAACGCGGTTAACGAGCGTTTTGCAATACAAGATATTATTATTTTTTAAATCCTGACTCGTTTTGCGAAACCAGCAGGATTCAAGCCTCTGCGGTGTGCAGTACCACATTTGGCCAGAGGTACGGAGGCGCCGCTGACACTGGGAGCTGACGCTGACTGCCTGTATACCGATCTTCAACTGCTATAGCTACCGGCCTCTGAGCCGGACGCCTGACCGTGACAGGTTGCTGGTCTTCAGTCCCCCTCCCGTTTTGTTCCTGTTCCTGATATTATCAGATTTCCTGTTACTGACCCGTCTTGCCACTTTAAAAAAAATGGCCCGGATTCACGTAGCACTTACGCCGACGTATCTCGAGATACGCAGCATAAGTGCACAGATGCGCCGTCGTATCTATGATCCTGACTTTAAAAGCAAGATACGCCTGAAAATAGGCTTCATCCGACCGACGTAAGTTTCCTACGCCGTTGTATCGTGGGCGCATATTTACGCCTGGGCGCAAGGGGCGCTCCCATTGATTTACGCTTCGAATATGCAAATGAATGAGATACGCCGATTCACGCGGTTTACGTAAGTCGTACGTCCGGCGTAAAGTTATGCCTCATAAAGCAGGTGTAAGTCAGCAGCATCAATGCACCAGGGAACACAGCCGTCGTATTTTACGTCGTTTACGTAGTACGTGAATAGGGATGGGCGTAGGTTACGTTCACGTCGTAGGCAGTGATTCGACTATCTTAGGCGTTCGTTCCGACGTGATTCTGAGCATGTGCACTGGGAAGAGTCCACGGGACGGCGCATGCGCCGTTCGTTCGGCCCATCATTTGCATGGGGTCACAGTTCATTTAAATGGATCACGCCCACTTCCACCTACTTTGAATTAGGCCGGCTTACGCCTAGGAATTTACGTTACGCCGGCGCAACGTTGGGAGCAAGTGCTTTGTGAATACTGTGCTCGCCGCTCTGCGCTACGCCGGCATAACTATGCGCCGAGGTATGTGAATCTGGGCCAAAGTGTCTGAAATAAACAGAACAGCCATTAGAAGTCTCTAAGGGGCAGATTCTCGTAGATCGGCGTAAATGTCGGCGGGCGTAACGTATCTCATTTACGTTACGCCGCCGCAAGTTTTACAGGCAAGTGCTTTATTCACAAAGCACTTGCGTGTAAAGTTACGGCGGCGTAGCGTAAATCACCCGGCGCAAGCCCGCCTAATTCAAATTAGCCGGGTAGGGGGCGTGTAGCATTTAACTTAAGCACGTTCCCGCGCCGAACGTACTGCGCATGCGCCATCCAAAAAATATCCCAGGGTGCATTGCTCCAAATGACGTCGCAAGGAGGTCATTGGTTTCGACGTGACCGTAAATGGCGTCCAGCCCTATTCACGGACGACTTGCGCAAACGACGTAAATTTACACATTTCGACGCGGGAACGACGGCCATACTTAACATTGATTGCGCCTCATATACCCAGGGGCAACTTTACGCCATTACAAGCCTAACGTAAACGTCATAACTTTACTGCGTCGGCCGCGCGTACGTTCGGGAATTCGCGTATCTAGCTAATTTGCATACTCGACTGGGAAAACGTCGGAGGCGACACCTAGCGGACAAAAAAAAATTGCATTCAAGATCCGACGGCGTAAGAGCCTTACGCCTGTCGGATCTAATGGTTATCTATGCGTAACCAATTCTAAGAATCAGGCGCATAGATACGACGGCCCAGATTAGAACTTACGACGGCGCACATTGCGCTGCGCCGTCGTAAGCCCTTTGAGAATCTGGGCCTGATTCTTCAATGTAACAATTTGCATGTAGAGATGCACCCCCCTGTACGGTCAGTAGAGGGCGCTGTGAGTGAGCGGAGGGTTATATATCAAAGGTTCTGCAGTAATAAGAGGCCGCGGTCTCTTTCTTTTTGGTCTTCTTTTCTCCCCGACCTCTTTTTTTTTTTCTCTCTCTTCTTTTACGGCGCGTTCAGATTCACAAACTTTAATTACGTATTTTATGGCGCGCTTATTAAAGCCGAATTTCATTTATTCCTGTAGACAAATTGCCGGGTAAAAAAAAAAAAAAAGGTATACAAATTATATTCTGTAACAACCCCCCGATGAACGCGGCTCGCGGAGCGGGATGCAGCTGCACATAAAACTTTATTTACATGTAACGCTTGCTCCGGTTGTAGAATGTGTGCTTTGGTGGCGCGGCGTTTATACTGGCGAGACATAAAAAGGAGCGTTATTTATCGGCGACTTAAATGATCTTTTTTTACGCTTTGGACAAATAGACATTAGACGAGCGATAACGACCCAATAAATTATTTTTTTTATTAAAAGGTGAGCCGAGACGGCTATTAGCGCCAATGACTGGCAATATTTAAAAGACTTCAAGACGTCTCTAAAAAAAAGGGGGCGGGGCTGACAAACTGAATATAAAAAAAAAACTTTCAGGAAATTAAAAAGATAACATTAACCCCTTCACACCTAAGGGTAAAACAAATGTTAATGCCTTAGCACAATTTTGTAACTTTGACACGTGTTCGTAAAACTGTACATATCGTCACAACTAGTTTTTTTCCCCAACTTTGCACTCTCTGGGATAGATTCAAGTAGGGGAGCGCACTACTATGGCGGCGCAGCGTACCGTTTTTACGATACGCCTCCGTAAACTACTTGAGTTACGCTTCATTCACGAAGCATTTGCTCCGTAATTTGCGGGGGCGTTTCGTAAAAGTGGCCGGCGTAAGCGCGCTTAATTTAAATGATCCCGTAGGGGGCGTGGATCATATAAATTAGGCGCGTTCCCGCGCCGAACGTACTGCGCATGCTCCGTCTGGAAAAATTCCCGACGTGCATTGCGGTAAATGACGTCGCAAGGACGTCATTTGCTTCGACGTGAACGTAAATGGCGTCCAGCGCCATTCACGATTCACTTACGCAAACAACGTAAATTTTGAAAATCGCGACGCGGGAATGACGTGTATACTTACCATTGGCTGCGCCTCCTAATAGCAGGAGCAGCCTTACGCAGAAAGCGACGAACGCAAACGACGTAAAACTCGAACGCCGGGCACGCGTACGTTTGTGAATCGGCGTGAGTATGCAATTTGCATACTCTACGCTGACCACTACGGGAACGCCACCTAGCGGCCTGCGTAAGAATGCAGCCTAAGATACGACGGCATAAGAGCCTTATGCCAGTCATATCTTAGGCTGCAGTCGGCGTATCGAGCTTTCTGAATACAGAAAGTCGATACGCCGGCGCTACTTAGCAATTTCGCTGCGTATCTATGGATACGCAGGCGTAATTGCTTGCTGAATCCACCCCTCTGTGTACTGTATAACCCCCCCTGAACTCTGCACTCCGTGTGTAACCCCACCTGAACTCTGCACTCTGTGGAACAGACTCCCTCCAGAGGTGGTTCTGGCCAGCTCAGTAGATTGCTATAAGAAAGTTCTGGATTCTTTCCTAAATGTACAGAATATAACTGAGTACTAAGATTTGTAGATAAAGTTGATCCAGGGTAAATCCGATTGCCTCTCGGGGGATCAGGAGGGAATTTTTTTCCCCTGCTGTAGCAAATTGGATCTCATGCTCTGCTGGGCTTTTTTGCCTTCCTCTGGATCAACTGTGGGTATGGAGTTGGGTGTATGGGATTGTATTGTGTTTTTTTATTTATGTTTGTTTATTTTTTGTGGTTGAACTGGATGGACTTGTGTCTTTTTTCAACCTGACTAACTAACTATGTAACTATGTAACTATGTGTGTAACTAAGATAAGGGGAAATGGGGAAAAGAGGAATGCAAGTAATGTCACTAATATATAGATATCAGTCAAATGGAAATATCTATAGTGGATCGCACATCAAGTGATGGTTTAGTTGCTGTAACCATATAGTCATAACATAAAGTATATAGAGGGTGAAGGTTGGGGCATTTGGGAAGTGATCTAAGTGGAGATCAGAAGATAAGATAAGGGGTTAGTTACTTTGGCAACTAGAAAGTAATCAGAAGATATATTGATACAAATTGATTTATTAGAGTATCAATAAATATGAAAAAAAGAGACAGTACTTTTTCCATATTTATTGATACTCTAATAAATCACTCTGTGTGTAACCCCCCCCCCCTGAACTCTGCACTCTGTGTGTAACCCACTGAACTCTGCACTCTGTGTAACCCACTGAACTCTGCACTCTGTGTGTAACCCCCCCTGAACTCTGCACTCTGTGTGTAACCCCCCCTGAACTCTGCACTCTGTGTGTAACCCCCCCTGAACTCTGCACTCTGTGTGTAACCCCCCTGAACTCTGCACTCTGTGTGTAACCCCCCCTGAACTCTGCACTCTGTGTGTAACCCCCCCTGAACTCTGCACTCTGTGTGTAACCCCCCCTGAACTCTGCACTCTGTGTGTAACCCCCCTGAACTCTGCACTCTGTGTGTAACCCCCCCTGAACTCTGCACTCTGTGTGTAACCCCCCTGAACTCTGCACTCTGTGTGTAACCCCCCTGAACTCTGCACTCTGTGTGTAACCCACTGAACTCTGCACTCTGTGTGTAACCCCCCCTGAACTCTGCACTCTGTGTGTAACCCCCCTGAACTCTGCACTCTGTGTGTAACCCCCCTGAACTCTGCACTCTGTGTAACCCACTGAACTCTGCACTCTGTGTAACCCACTGAACTCTGCACTCTGTGTGTAACCCCCCCTGAACTCTGCACTCTGTGTGTAACCCCCCCTGAACTCTGCACTCTGTGTGTAACCCCCCCTGAACTCTGCACTCTGTGTGTAACCCCCCTGAACTCTGCACTGTGTGTAACCCCCCTGAACTCTGCACTCTGTATGTAACCCCCCTGAACTCTGCACTCTGTGTAACCCCCCTGAACTCTGCACTCTGTGTGTAACCACACAGAGTAAACACATTATATATATATATATATATATATATATATATTTTATATATTTATTATTATGTTTTTTTTCAAAGACCCTAGAGAATAAAATGGTGGTTCTCACTATTTTATATGTTTGGGGGTTCTAAGTAATTTTCTAGCAAAAAATGCAGATTGGTTGTTTAAGTAAAAAAAAAAAAATCTGCATTTTTTTGCTAGAAAATTACTTAGAACCCCCACACATATAAAATAGCAACAACCGCCAAAAAAATTGAAATAATAAAAAAAATTATTATATAAATATATAATTTTTTTTTTTATTATTATTATTATTTTTTTTCAAAGACCCTAGAGAATAAAATTGCGGTTTTCGCTATTTTAGATGTTTGGGGGGTTCTAAGTAATTTTCTAGCAAAAAAAACTATTTTTTTTTTTTTACTTGGTCTTATTGGGTAAACAACCAATGTCAGAAGAAGGCGTGGTCCTATATACTTCCAATAAAACCCGTTTGTTGGATTTCTAGGTGCGCAGATGTAGAATGGCTGAGCGTGGAATCGTGGTCTTCTAGATACGGGGATGTCGGCATTCACAGAAGGAGGTGTCACCACTTGGTATTGTTTCTATTCAATCCTCCGGCGTGTATTGTAAATGGACCGACAGAGGACAAGTGTTAGGACAAAGCGATCGGCGGCGACGGCGGCAGGACGGCGCGGTGTTATTATAAGCCGCTTCTCTTCTGTTTGTCTTCTCATTCTGCAAATATTACATCCCGCTCACCTTACGCTCACCTCTGCTTTAATGAAATGTAGTCCTCCTGAGCTGCCAGACGCGCGGCTTTGGCTGTCGCCGTAGATGCTTAACGCCCTCATAGATTATCCGCATTGTTACTTGGAGTCTTTCCCGAGTCACCTTCAGAATGCAGATGTGGGAGAGACACAACGCCGTCCAGATCATCTCAGATAGTTGCGTATTCCAGTCGGAGAGCGCGGGCATTCCAATGAGATGCTTCCGAGGATGGATTCCAGGCGGGATGCAAAATTCAGGAACGCCGGTGAAGATAGAAACCCGTATTTACCGGCGTCCGCTCCATCTTTTCTGATCATTTGTGGGGGGGAAATGTGATTCCATCATCTGCTGGCCTTCAGGAAAGAAAGTGATTCATTTGCTAACTCATACTTGATCAGAAAGTCTGATGGTAATTCATAGTGTGACGGGAGTCACTTTGGGTGGGGTGCCCGAGAACTTCATTCTGATCTGTACTAGTAGAACTCTCACCCTACCCAAAGTGACTCCTGTCACACATAGTGATGAGCTTGGGGTCAGGCTTGAGTTGGGTTCAAACCTGACAGTTAACTGTCATTGATGGGCCAATGAACTGCACTCAGGAAATTCCCCACCTGTAGATTATGTACACAAAGAGGTGGGGATTATCGTGACATCATTGACCTAATATGGTCACATGGCCATGTTAGGTCAATGTCACTGTGATGAGCTTGGGGTTGGATTCAGACCTAGAAGTTAGCTGTCATTGCTAGACCAATGAGCTGCACTCAGGAAATTCCCCACCTGTAGATTATGTACACAAAGGGGTGTGGATTATCGTGACATCATTGACCTAATATGGTCAGGTGGTCATGTTAGGTCAATGGCCATATTGGGTCAATGGTCTATAATTCAGAATTGACCTAATACGGCCACATGGCCTTATTGGGTCAATGTCACTGTGATAAGCTTGGGGTCGGGCTTGGGTTGGGCCAATGAGCTGCACTCATGAAATTCCTCACCCTGTAGCTTATGTACACAAAGCGGTGGGGATTATCGTGACATCATTGACCTAATATGGTCACGTGGCCTTATTGGGTCAATGGTCTATAATTCAGAATTGACCTAATACGGCCACATGGCCTTATTGGGTCAATGTCACTGCGATAAGCTTGGGGTCGGGCTTGGGTTGGGTTCAAACCTGACAGTTAACTGTCATTGATGGGCCAATGAACTGCACTCAGGAAATTCCCCACCCTGTAGCTTATGTACACAAAGGGGTGGGGATTATGGTGACATCATTGACCTAATATGGTCACGTGGCCATGTTAGGTCAATGTCACTGTGATGAGCTTGGGGTTGAGTTCAGACCTAGAAGTTAGCTGTCATTGCTAGACCAATGAGCTACAGGCAGGAAATTCCCCACCCTTTAGCTTATGTACACAAAGAGGTGGGGATTATCGTGACATCATTGACCTAATATGGTCACATGGCCATGTTAGGTCAATGGGCATATTGGGTCCGTGGTCTAAAATTCGGCATTGACCTAATATGGGCATTTGGCCATGTTGGTTCAATGTCACCATGATGAGCATGGGGTCGGGCATCAGCTTGTCTTTGAAGTGTGAGAGGAAACCAGAGAACCCTGAGGAGGCCCACACATGACAGGTAGAACATGCAAACTCATATAATTCAGCACTGAACTAATATGGGCATGTGGCCATGTTGGGTCAATGTCACTGTGATGAGCTTAGGGGTCGGGCTTGGGTTGGATTCAAACCTGGAAGTTAGCTGTCATTGTTGGGCCAATGAGCTGCAGGCAGGAAATTTCCCACCCTGTAGCTTATGTACACAAAGAGGTGGTGATTATGGTGACATCATTGACCTAATATGGTCATGTTAGGTCAATGGCCATGTTGGGTCAATGTCACTGTGATGAGCTGGGGGTTGGGCTTTGATTGGGTATCAGCTTGTCTTTGAAGTGTGGGAGGAAGCCAGAGAACCCAGAGGAGGCCCTCATATGACAGGGAGAACATGCAAGCTCATATAATTCAACATTGGCCTAATATGGGCATGTCGCCATGTTGGGTCAATGTCACTGTGATGAGCTTGGGGGTCGGGCTTGGGTTGGGTTCAAACCTAGAAGTTAGTGGTCATTGCTGAGCCAATGAGTTGCAGGCAGGAAATACACCACACTGTAGATTATGTACACAAAGAGGTGGGGATTATCGTGACATCATTGGCCTAATATGGTCACATGGCCTTATTGGGTCAATGTCACTGTGATGAGCTTGGGGTCGGGCTTTGGTTGGGTTCAGACCCGAAATGTAGCTGTCATTGCTAAGCCAATTTCCCAATCTGTAGCTTATATACACACGGGGGGGGGGGGGGGGGGGGCGACGGTGATGGGTGGTTATTGTGAGATCATTGACTTAAATTAGGTATCTCCCTTCCATAGCTTATTGTCGCCCAGAAGCGATTCAGTTCGCATGCGCCGCGCTTTATACGTTTTTCATTCATTCATTCATTCATTCATTGTCCCAACAATGGCAGCCAACTTCCAGGTTTGGACTGAACTCAAGCTCCTCTCTAGTAGTTAATACCAAGTTACGTCTTTACTCATTAAGTCCCCATTTCATTGGTCCAATGGGCTGTGGGCGCCCATTAATGTGCAATGATGAGCTGGGGGTTCAATCTGAGCCCAGGCCGGTCTTATCCTGGAAATGAATGAATGCTGGGCTTAGAAGCCTACAAAGGAGTTGGGATGTGTGGGGACATCACTGACCCAATATGGAGCCATGGCTGTATTAGGTCAGGGCACCGGAGAGGAAAGGAAGAGATGATGCTGGATGTCCTCCAGCCAAGAAATGTGAAGCTCACAGTGTGCGGTGAAATCAGAGGAAGCCGTTCCAGTCCAGGAGAGGAGCCGCCAGGGCCGATCCTAGGCAGGGTGCGCGGGGTGCTCCGCACCCAGGCGCCGCAGAGGTGGGGGCGCCGAAGCTCCAAAGTGCTCCTCTCCCTCCTCCTTGTCTGTGTACAGAGCTGCTCCCAATCATCCCGTACACTCCCAGAAATGCTCTCCGAGTGCCACCCTCCAAGTGACCAAAGATGCCACATATGCCCCGCCCCCTGTAATGTGCTTCTGCTCCCAGAGCGCCCAAGCTACAAGGATCTATTGGAAAAGTACTGATCTATGGGGACACCTGCTGCGGGGGGCTCTCATGGGGGACACCTGCTGGGGGGGGACTCTGATGGGGGACACCTGCTGGGGGGGCTCTGATGGGGGACACCTGCTGGGGGGGGCTCTGATGGGGGACACCTGCTTTGGGGGGCTCTGATGGGGGACACCTGCTGGGGGGGGGGCTCTGATGGGGGACACCTGCTTTGGGGGGCTCTGATGGGGGACACCTGCTGGGGGGGACACCTGCTGTGGGGGGCTCTGATGGGGGACACCTGCTGGGGGGGACACCTGCTGTGGGGGGCTCTGATGGGGGACACCTGATGTGGGGGGCTCTGATGGGGACACCTGTTGGGGGGGCTCTGATGGGGGACACCTGCTGTGGGGTGGCTCTGATGGGGGACACCTGCTGGGGGGGGACTCTGATGGGGGACACCTGCTGTGGGGGGCTCTGATGGGGGACACCTGCTGTGGGGGGCTCTGATGGGGGACACCTGCTGGGGGGGCTCTGATGGGGGACACCTGCTGGGGGGGGCTCTGATGGGGGACACCTGCTGTGGGGGGCTCTGATGGGGGACACCTGCTGGGGGGGCTCTGATGGGGGACACCTGCTGGGGGGGCTCTGATGGGGGACACCTGCTGTGGGGGGCTCTGATGGGGGACACCTGCTGGGGGGGCTCTGATGGGGGACACCTGCTGTGGGGGGCTCTGATGGGGGACACCTGCTGGGGGGGCTCTGATGGGGGACACCTGCTGGGGGGGACTCTGATAGGGGACACCTGCTGGGGGGGCTCTGATGAGGGGACACCTGCTGGGGGGGCTCTGATGGGGGACACCTGCTGGGGGGGCTCTGATGGGGGACACCTGCTGGGGGGGCTCTGATGGGGGACACCTGCTGGGGGGAACTCTGATGGGGGACACCTGCTGGGGGGGGCTCTGATGGGGGACACCTGCTGTGGGGGGCTCTGATGGGGGACACCTGCTTTGGGGGGCTCTGATGGGGGGACTCCTGCTGTGGGGGGCTCTGATGGGGGACACCTGCTTTGGGGGGCTCTGATGGGGGGACTCCTGCTGTGGGGGGCTCTGATGGGGGACACTAATGAAGACTTCTTAGGGGAGCATCTCTGTGTTTGAGTCATAGCCATAGAAACATTTGTAAAGGGGAGGAGTTAGTAAGATGACCACGCCCATGTGTGGGCGCCAGAAATATTTCTGCACCCAGGCGCCTCTGACCCTAGGATCGGCCCTGGGAGCCGCTACACCTGGAGAAGGGAGGTCGGGTTTGAACGGCCCGGCACTTATCTTGGTGCATTTTATTGCCCCGTTGCCCCGAGGGTACAAATTTTAGGTCCTCCCCAGCTTGGCATTTGCCCTTTTCATTGAGCGGATCCGTCGCGGCATCGCGTCTTCCATCCCCCGGCACCGCGGCTGAATTTGTTTCTATTTGGGAAGTCATTGCCATCATGGAGTGATTTAGAATGATGGAGCTCGGTGTGAACATGATGGCTGAGCCAAAAAGAAAACAAAAACAAATGGCGCACCATTAAGGCATCAGCCCCCCCCCCCCTTCCCCGCCGGAAAGCTCGGGTCGGCGAGCGAACTGACCCTGCCAATCCGTCTCCCAGCCACGGCCGCGGCAACCAAGGCATTTATCTGCGGCTCGGCAGCTGGAGATCCGTCACGACTGACCTTACAGAGAATTTTCCCCACGCGACTGACAGCAGCCATTGCTCAGCCGCGACGCCTTCCCCCCGCGCGCGCGCCGGAGACGTATGAAGTGATACAGTACATCGCTTACTTCCAATCCCTTCCACCCATCTCTGGAAAGAACGGGGAATACCGCGCCTGGGTCCCCCCTCCCCCCCCTGCACCGCCGCCGCCGCGTGACCCAGAGTGCGAAGCGAATCGTTAGGAATATTGCTCCGGCTTAAACTCATTTATTAGTTATCGGTTGCCGGGTAATTGGGCCGCGGCACCGAGCGGGAAAACATGGCGTGCCGGAGCCCCGGGTCACTTAATGAGGCGAGATGTAATAACACAAGATTGATTTTTTTTTTTTTCAGAGAGAGGCGATGCGAAGGATCCGCAGGACGCGGTCGGTCTCGGCGGACGTCCGCGGATGAATATGAAAGCAGTTTTTTGAAGCGATGTGCCGGGGGAGACGCCGCAAAAGATTATTACCGATGGCAGGCCGGCGTCTGGGGGGGTCAAATATGCGTAACGGAGCGCCCTTCGCTTTCCGAGACGCGTGTTTATTTTTTGGAACATAACGAAGGACGGCGTCGCTCCGGCCACGCGGGCGGCTAATGAGGAGGAAGCAGAAGATCAGACGGGGAGAGGAATGTAGAAAACAAAGGAGGTCGCCTCATTTTGCGACTTCGAAAATTTTTTTGGCGTTCTGATCGTCCTGAAT
Source organism: Rana temporaria (assembly GCF_905171775.1). NCBI lineage: Eukaryota > Metazoa > Chordata > Amphibia > Anura > Ranidae > Rana > Rana temporaria. The sequence continues at coordinate 2,250,879 of NC_053495.1, read as the reverse complement.
TCTACGGACAATCTGAAGAGGACCTGTCACCAGAGAGTTCTTTCTACACTCACCGGCCACTTTATTAGGTACACGTCGCCCACCGCGCCAAAGACCTCAAGGCAGTGATGGTGAAGAACGGTGCCACATATATTCTATAGACCAGGGTTTGACAAATTTGCTTGGAATCTAGGAGCCAGCTAAAAAAGTTAGGAGCCAGAAAACGCGCCCCGTCCCGACGAGCTTGCGCGCAGAAGCGAACACATACGTGATAGACCTCCTCTGTAACCCAAAACATGCAACCTGTAGATTTTTTTAAACGTCGCCTATCGAGATTTTAAAGGGTAAAAGTTTGTCGGCATTCCACGAGCGGACGCAATTTTGAAGCGTGACGTGTTGGGTATCAATTTACTCTGCGTAACATTATCTTTCATAATATATAAAAAAAAATGGGGATAACTTTACTGTTGTCTTATTTTTTAATTAAAAAAAGTGTAATTTTTTCCCAAAAAAGTGCGCTTGTAAGACCGCTGCGCAAATACGGCGTGACAGAAAGTATTGCAACGATCGCCATTTTATTTTCTAGGGTGTTAGGATAAAAAATATATATATAACGTGTGGGGGTTCTAATTAGAGGGAAGAAGATGGCAGTGAAAATAGTGAAAAATTACATTAGAATTGCTGTTTAACTTGTGATGCTTAACTTGTAATACCAACGGCCACCACCAGATGGCGCCAGCTTCCAAGCCAAGTCGCCAGGACACCATTTCTAGTCGCCATGGCGACCTGGCGCCCGGGATTTGTCGAGCCCTGCTATAGACACTTTATTAGGTACACCTGTTTAATCGCTCGAATGCTCAGTGAGTCATCAGCTGTCAGCGGGGTTCCAGAGTGTCACACTGACAGCTGAATATAAAAAAAAATTAAATAAAAATGCGGTAACCTGGCTGACAGCTGATGACTCGTTGGTTGTTAAGGAACAGATGGCTGCCGCGTCCCTAACAACTGATGAGTCATCACCTGTCTGTGGGGTTCCTGCATGTTGTTTTTACATTCAGCTGTCAGCGGGGAATCTCGCTGACAGCGAATGTCTCATTGGTTGTTAAGGAGTGGGTGGCCCACGACGGCCTTAAAGTGGAGTTCCAGTTCCACCAAAAAAATTGAACTTCTGCTTTTTTGGAACCCTCCCCCCTCCGGTGACACCTTTCAGGGGGAGGGGGAGCAGATACCTGTGTAATACAGGTATTTAGCTCCCACTTCAGGGCATAGATACCGAGCCACCCGCGGGTATCTTCACCACTTCCAGTGCCTTTTAAGTCCCCCCCCCCCGCTGTCTTCTGGGAGACACACAGGTCCCAGAAGACAGCAGGGACCAGTGAAATCGTGCAGCACGAGTCGCGTATGCGCAGTAGAGAACCAGGAAGTGAAGCCACAAGGCTCCGCTTCCTGATTACCTTACCAAAGATGGCGGCGGCAGCAGCACACGAGAGCCGAGCGGTAGATCGGCTTTGGGTGGCGACATAGCAGGCACTCTGAACAGGTAAGTGTCCGATTAATATTTTGTATTTCGGCAGAACTCCGCTTTAACAACCAATGAGTCATCAGCTGTCAGCGAGGTTCCCCGCTGACAACTGAATGTAAAAACAAAATGCGGGAACCCCACTGATGGCTGATGACTCATCAGTTGCTAAAGACGCAGCGGCCACCCACTCCTTAAGAACTAATGAGTCATCAGCTGTCAGTGAGGTTTCCCGCTGACAGCTGATAGTAAAAAATTGCAGGAACTCCGCTGACAGCTAATGACTAATCAGTTGTTAAGGAAGTGGCAGCCATCTGTTCCTTAACAACCAATCAGCTGTTAGCGAGGTTCCCCACTGACAGCTGAATATATGAAAAAAAACGCGGTAACCTGGCTGATAGCGGATGACTAGACTAATGACCCGACAGGAAACAGGAAGTGGGCTGTATAAGGAAACAGGAAGTGGGCTGTAGAAGGAAACAGGAAGTGGGCTGTATGAGGAAACAGGAAGTGGGCTGTATGAGGAAACAGGAAGTGGGCTGTATGAGGAAACAGGAAGTGGGCTGTATGAGGAAACAGGATGTGGGCTGTATAAGGAAACAGGAAGTGGGCTGTATGAGGAAACAGGAAGTGGGCTGTATGAGGAAACAGGAAGTGGGCTGTATGAAGAAACAGGAAGTAGGCTGTATGAGGAAACAGGAAGTGGGCTGTATGAGGAAACAGGAAGTGGGCTGTATGAGGAAACAGGAAGTGGGCTGTATGAGGAAACAGGAAGTGGGCTGTATAAGGAAACAGGAAGTGGGCTGTATGAGGAAACAGGAAGTGGGCTGTATAAGGAAACAGGAAGTGGGCTTTATGAGGAAACAGGAAGTGGGCTGTATGAGGAAACAGGAAGTGGGATATATAAGGAAGCAGGAAGTGGGCTGTATAAGGAAACAGGAAGTGGACTGTATGAGGAAACAGGAAGTGGGCTGTATGAGGAAACAGGAAGTGGGCTGTATAAAGAAAACAGCAAGTGGGCTGTATAAGGAAACAAGAAGTGGGCTGTATAAGGAAACAGGAAGTGGGCTGTATAAGGAAACAGAAAGTGGGCTGTATAAGGAAACAGGAAGTGGGCTGTATGAGGAAACAGGAAGTGGGCTGTATAAGGAAACAGGAAGTGGGCTGTATGAGGAAACAGGAAGTGGGCTGTATAAGGAAACAGGAAGTGGGCTGTATAAGGAAACAGGATGTGGGCTGTATAAGGAAACAGGAAGCGGGCTGTATAAGGAAACAGGAAGTGGGCTGTATAAGGGATTTACTGGCAGAAACAAATCGGTTTTAGCGTCACTTCCCTGGAAAAAAGTATCCAATACAAATCGGGAAATTGAAGCTTCCAGCTGTGCTTTCTCACACAGGTATTGTGCGCTCTGCAAATAAATGAATCAAATGGGAACACGTAGCTGTGAGTAGGAATGCGAAGGCTGGAGAGATCCTCGGTGACCAGGAGGGGGCGCTGCAGGACAGACGTAGTTGTGGTTTTGGACGCTCGGAATAGAATGGACGGGAATTTTACCTTTTGGATGGAAAACAACATAGATGAGGATTCGGCAGAAGGAATCTCGGCGACTCCGAACCGTAATCATCGGCTTATAAGACGCATATACAGGAAACGGCTTCAGACAGTGACCGCGTTTCATGCCACATTTATTGGTGTGCAAATATGTGACAGCAAAGATCATAAGGATCTGTATGCACTCCATACTGTACACATCTCCAGGGACGCCGTGCTTCCAGCCAATCGGAGAGCTCTGACTCAGCAGGGGGCAGGTCAGACCTCTGCAGATAGACCACTGCTTCCACACAGGGCCGCTGATAAGGCGGTACAGCCAGTCCTGGTGTAGGGTTGCCACCTGTCCAGGATTCACCCGGACAGTTCAGGTTCGGAATCATGCGTCCGGGTTTCAGACTGCCTGAAACCCGGACACATTATTCAGACTGGACTGTGGCCTCCCGCCAGGGTTGCTGGCTGCCATTGTCTAAGCCGAGAGTGTCTCTTACACACTTCCCAAAGCCAACACTAAACCCCCACCCCCACACACACAGACGGGAGAGGAGAGAGGGCTCGATCTGCGCCCCTCCCCCTCTGCCCACACTCCAATCCCCGGGCGCTGTGCTTCAGAAAAGGGGAGTGGGCATCAGCTTTTTACCATGTGATCAGCCGTGTCCAATCACGATGTAAACAGGAAGAGCCGTTGATCGCGTCTGACAGACCATAAAGAGGACCTGTCATGGCTCATGTTATTACATGTTCAAAGCCAGGTCAGGGGAGGGACCAGGGGCGGGGCTAAGAGTCAAGGGCGGGCCAAAAGGGGGGCCCCAGTCAGGTGGCCTGTACGGGGCCCCATCATTTCTAACAGCGGCCCTGCTTCCACACAAAAGTTCTTCTCAACAGCCTGTTGGTGGGGGGCAGGCCTTTCTACTCAGGCTGTGGCTGCTTTCCACGGAAAAGGAACTGAAAGGCCCAGATTCTCGTAGAATGGCGTAACTTAGGGCGGGCGTAACGTATGTCATTTACGTTACGCCGCCGCAAGTTTTTCAGGCAAGTGCTTTATTCACAAAGAACTTGCCTGTAAAGTTGCGGCGGCGTAGCGTAAATCCCCCGGCGCAAGCCCGCCTAATTCAAAATAGACGGGTAGGGGCATGAAGCATTTAAATGAAGCGCGTTCCCGCGCCGAACGTACTGCGCATGCGCTGTCCGTAAAATATCCCAGGGTGCATTGCTCCAAATGACGTCGCAAGGACGTCATTGGTTTCGACGTGACCGTAAATGGCGTCCAGCCCCATTCACGGACGACTTACGCAAACAAAGTCAATTTATAAATTTCGACGCGGGAACAACGGCCATACTTAACATTGATTGCGCCTCATAGACCCAGGGGCAACGCCGGAAAAACCTAACGTAAACGTCGTAACTTTACTGCGCCGGCCGCGCGTACGTTCGGGAATTCGCGTATCTAGCTAATTTGCATACTCGACGGGGAAAACGACGGAAGCGCCACCTAGCGGGCAAAAAAAAAATTGCAGTTAAGATTCAACGGCGTAAGAGCCTTACGCCTGTCGGATCTAATGGATATCTATGCGTAACTGATTCTAAAATTCAGGCGCATAGATACGACGGCCCAGATTAGGACTTACGACGGCGTACATGGCGTTGCGCCGTCGTAAGCCCTTTGAGAATCTGGGCCATTGACTTTACAAATATTTGGTTCTGATTGGCCAGGAATGTGTGGCGCTCATACAAGTTCCGATGGGCTTTCATTCTGACCTCCGGCCCAATAAGCCTCTTCTCGGCGTGGGCACCCGGTTGGCCCTGGGGGGTGGCCCTGCGTAAAGCGTGGCAAAAAACGTTTGCCCCCTTCAAATGACTTTCTTATAGCTGGGAGCCTGACACTGCACTGACATCGCCACCAGGGGGAGCCCCACACATCTCCGTATGAAATATAATTATTAAAATACGAAACTGCAAAGCAAAAGGGCCCCCAGAAAACGGGCGACGGTTCCCCTTTGAGGGCGACGGTTCCCCTTTAAGGGCGACGGTTCCCCTTTAAGGGCGACGGTTCCCCTTTAAGGGATGGTTTTCCGGTCTCTACCCGAATCTCACGTCTGGATGGAAGAACAAACACCCGAGATTAGACAACCTCCCCTCTGAAGAGCGCCTAATGGGAGCGTCGCATGAAGTGGCGAACAATTAACACGTCGCCCGGAGTGTAAACACACATTATGCTAATCGCCGCGACGACCACTTCAGATGTCTTTATAATATTCCGACCAAATAAACACGCCGGCAATTCTCACCTGTTGTTTGCGGCGCGCTCTCTCGGTATGCGGGCGACGCTTGATTACCGCGTGATAAATTATGCAGATTTCGGTGTTGGTTTTTTTTTCCCGTTAATTGTGCCGTCGGGTCAGAAATGAAGCGTCCGCCCGTTTCCTCATCGTCAGTCATTTCTGTTCATCGCAATTGCTGCATGCGCAGCGCCCACCTTGTATTATTCCATGATAACAATCGTACCCATCCCATCCTTACCCACAATGCCGTGGGTATCCTTATTCCGTGACTAGAACCTTCAGGGCCCCGGTCCAAGAAAGCCATGAAGGGCCCCACTGGCCTTGGGCCCTTTTTCTCTGGGCCAGGCCCTTGATCCTCAGACCCTTTACTCCTGACGTTGGGCCTTTTTTTACGGTTCCGCAGTGGGAACCTTTCGCGGGCGGTAAGATTGGTGAGGGCGGTGAGATTTGGCGCGGGCGGTGAGATTGGCGCGGGCGGTGAGATTGGTGAGGGCGGTGAGATTGGCGAGGGCGGTGAGATTTAGCGTGGTGCGTGAGATTGGCGTGGGTGGTGAGATTTGGCGCGGGCGGTGAGATTGGCGCGGGCGATGAGATTGGCGAGGGCGGTAAGATTGGCGCGCTCGTCTCGGAGACCTCGCACCTGCCAGTCCTAATTTGACGATTCATTATCAGATGTTTTTTTCAGTAACGTTGATTTTCGCCGCCGTAGAAGAATCCCATCCAGACAAATGAGCGCCGCGTGCCGCTCTCTCCGCTTTAATGGACGCCGTAATTGTGTATTCACTCACCAAAGAAAAAAGAAACACTCGGCGTCCCCCCCTGATTAAGAGCGCCGAAAGCAACCGCTTATTATTTACAAAGACAAAAAAAAAAAAAAACCTCGGCTCGCTGACGCCGTATAATTTTCGGCTAATAAAGAGTTGCGTTTAGACGCCGGGGGATCGTTAGCCGCGCGCCGCGATGTGTTTAGAGGAGTGGATGGAAAATTTGTGAACAATGGAGGGAAAAAAGCGTTGCGGATCTTTTTCTGGGACTCCTTTGTACTTTCCTGCGTTGCAGTTGTTGTTGTTGTTTTTCTCCTGATTTTGTGGACTTTTCTGGAAAACGTCTTTTTCACACCGCGTCACGACGCCCCCCGCCAAAGACCTCGAGGCCGCGATGGTGAAGAACGGTGCCAGATGTATTCTATACACACTCACCGCCCACTTTATTAGGTACACCTGTACAGTTGCTTGGTAACACAAATTGCTAATCAGACAATCACATGACAGCAGCTCAAGGCACAACACATCCAACCTTGGAGCAGATGGGCTACAGCAGCAGAAGACCACACCGGGTGCCACTCCTGTCCGCTAAGAACAGGAAACTGAGGCTACAATTGGCACAGGATCACCAAAACTGGACTATAGAAGATTGGAAAAACGTTCTCTGGTCTGATGAGTCTGGATTTCAGCCGGTGGGGTCAGAATTTGGCGCATGGATCCGTCCTGCCTTGTATCACCGGTTCAGGCTGGTGGTGGGGGTGTCATGGTGTGGGGGGGATGGGCACACTTTGGGCCCCTTAGTACCAATTGGTTTAATGATCACCACGGCCTACCTGAGTATTTGTGGCCATCTATGTGGGAATCCTCCTGTTGGCAGGAAATGGTTGGATGATTGTTCTCCTTGCCGGAGAGGAAACTGTACCTGGCGACTTGCAATGCAAAGATCTCCCTGCTTCTGTTTTATTCAATCTGTCGATCCGTGTTTACTCCTCTCTTGCTGCCTTTTTATAACCCCACCAGTCATCGGATCTCCAGTCATCGGATCTCCAGTCATTGGATCACCAGTCATCGGATCTCCAGTCATCGGATCTCCAGTCATCGGATCTCCAGTCATCGGATCTCCAGTCATCGGATCACCAGTCATCGGATCTCCAGTCATCGGATCACCAGTCATCGGATCTCCAGTCATCGGATGACCAGTCATCGGATCTCCAGTCATCGGATCACCAGTCATCGGATCACCAGTCATCGGATCACCAGTCATCGGGTCTCCAGTCATCGGATCTCCAGTCATCGGATCTCCAGTCATCGGATCACCAGTCATCGGATCACCAGTCATCGGATCACCAGTCATCGGATCTCCTGTCATCGGATCACCAGTCATCGGATCTCCAGTCATCGGATCTCCAGTCATCGGATCTCCAGTCATTGGATCACCAGTCATCGGATCTCCAGTCATCGGATCTCCAGTCATCGGATCTCCAGTCATCGGATCTCCAGTCATCGGATCACCAGTCATCGGATCTCCAGTCATCGGATCACCAGTCATCGGATCTCCAGTCATCGGATGACCAGTCATCGGATCTCCAGTCATCGGATCACCAGTCATCGGATCACCAGTCATCGGATCACCAGTCATCGGGTCTCCAGTCATCGGATCTCCAGTCATCGGATCTCCAGTCATCGGATCACCAGTCATCGGATCACCAGTCATCGGATCACCAGTCATCGGATCTCCTGTCATCGGATCACCAGTCATCGGATCTCCAGTCATCGGATCTCCAGTCATCGGATCTCCAGTCATCGGATCTCCAGTCATCGGATGACCAGTCATCGGATCTCCAGTCATCGGATCTCCAGTCATCGGATCACCAGTCATCGGATCTCCAGTCATAGGATCTCCAGTCATCGGATCACCAGTCATCGGATCTCCAGTCATCGGATCTCCAGTCATCGGATCTCCAGCCATCGGATCTCCAGTCATCGGATCTCCAGTCATCGGATCTCCAGTCATCGGATCTCCAGTCATCGGATCTCCAGTCATCTGATCTCCAGTCATCGGATCTCCAGTCATCGGATCTCCAGTCATCGGATCTCCAGTCATCGGATCACCAGTCATCGGATCACCAGTCATCGGATCTCCAGTCATCGGATCACCAGTCATCGGATCTCCAGTCATCGGATGACCAGTCATCGGATCTCCAGTCATCGGATCTCCAGTCATCGGATCACCAGTCATCGGTTCTCCAGTCATCGGATCTCCAGTCATCGGATCACCAGTCATCGGATCACCAGTCATCGGATCTCCAGTCATCGGATCACCAGTCATCGGATCTCCAGTCATCGGATCTCCAGTCATCGGATCACCAGTCATCGGATCTCCAGTCATCGGATCTCCAGTCATCGGGGGAAGGGGGCAGCTTTGGCATGAGGAAGCAAAGCCCTGTCTCCACCAACATGGCCGCCTCCACAAAGAGGCACATTGAAGAACATGACATGGTTTTTCAGTAATGGGGAGAAGATCGGCCACAGAAAGACCCCAACCGATCACTACTGTCTAGTTCTTCACCCTCTGCTTGTCTTTCGTGGACCCCGAATCTCACGGGAAGACACTCCGGAACAGGTGGACTCCAATCAAGTTGTAGAAACACCTCAAGGATAATCAGTGGAAACCTGAGCTCAATTCTGAGTGTCAAGGCAAAGACTCTAATACTTATGTGCATGGGAGGAGCCTGTGATACTTATGTGCATGGGAGGAGCCTGTGATACTTATGTACATGGGAGGAGCCTGTTATACTTATGTGCATGGGAGGAGCCTGTGATACTTATGTACATGGGAGGAGCCTGTGATACTTATGTACATGGGAGGAGCCTGTGATACTTATGTACATGGGAGGAGTCTGTGATACTTATGTACATGGGAGGAGCCTGTGAAACTTATGTGCATGGGAGGAGCCTGTAATACTTATGTGCATGGGAGGAGCATGTGATACTTATGTGCATGGGAGGAGCATGTGATACTTATGTACATGGGAGGAGCCTGTGATACTTATGTGCATGGGAGGAGCCTGTGATACTTATGTACATGGGAGGAGCCTGTGATACTTATGTACATGGGAGGAGCCTGTGATACTTATGTGCATGGGAGGAGCCTTTGAAACTTATGTGCATGGGGGGAGCCTGTGATACGTATGTACATGGGAGCAGCCTGTGATACTTATGTGCATGGGAGGAGCCTGTGATACTTATGTGCATGGGAGGAGCCTGTGATACTTATGTGCATGGGAGGAGCCTGTGAAACCTATGTGCATGGGGGGAGCCTGTGAAACTTATGTGCATGGGAGGAACCTGTGATACTTATGTACATGGGAGGAGCCTGTGATACTTATGTACATGGGAGGAGTCTGTGATACTTATGTACATGGGAGGAGCCTGTGAAACTTATGTGCATGGGAGGAGCCTGTAATACTTATGTGCATGGGAGGAGCATGTGATACTTATGTGCATGGGAGGAGCATGTGATACTTATGTACATGGGAGGAGCCTGTGATACTTATGTGCATGGGAGGAGCCTGTGATACTTATGTACATGGGAGGAGCCTGTGATACTTATGTACATGGGAGGAGCCTGTGATACTTATGTGCATGGGAGGAGCCTTTGAAACTTATGTGCATGGGGGGAGCCTGTGATACGTATGTACATGGGAGCAGCCTGTGATACTTATGTGCATGGGAGGAGCCTGTGATACTTATGTGCATGGGAGGAGCCTGTGATACTTATGTGCATGGGAGGAGCCTGTGAAACCTATGTGCATGGGGGGAGCCTGTGAAACTTATGTGCATGGGAGGAACCTGTGATACTTGTGTACATGGGAGGAGCCTGTGATACTTATGTGCATGGGAGGAGCCTGTGAAATGTATGTACATGGGAGGAGCCTGTGATACTTATGTACATGGGAGGAGCCTGTGATACTTATGTACATGGGAGGAGCCTGTGATACTTATGTGCATTGGAGGAGCCTGTGATATTTATGTACATGGGATGAGTCTGATACTTCTGTGCATGGGCGGAGTCTGATAATTCTGTGCATGGGAGAAGCCTGTGATACTTATGTACATGGGAGGAGCCTGTGATACTTATGTACATGGGAGGAGTCTGTGATAATTATGTACATGGGAGGAGCCTGTGATACTTATGTAAATAGAAGGAGTATGTGATACTTATGTACATGGGAGGAGCCTGTGAAACTTATGTACATGGGAGAAGCCTGTGATACTTATGTACATGGGAGGAGTCTACGATACTTATTTACATGGGAGGAGTCTGTGATACTTATGTACATGGGAGGAGCCTGTGATTAGAGGAGTCTGTGATACTTATGTACATGGGAGGAGTCTGTGATACTTCTGTGCATGGGTGGAGTCTGATAATTCTGTGCATGGGAGAAGCCTGTGATACTTATGTACATGGGAGGAGTCTATGATACTTATGTACATGGGAGGAGCCTGTGATACTTATGGACATAGGAGGAGCCTGTGATACTTATGTACATGGGAGGAGCCTGTGATACTTATGTACATGGGAGGAGTCTATGATACTTATGTAAATAGGAGGAGCCTGTGATACTTATGTACATGGGAGGAGCCTGTGATACTTATGTACATGGGAGGAGCCTGTGATACTTATGCATATGGGAGGAGCCTGTGATACTTATGTACATGGGAGGAGCCTGTGATTAGAGGAGTCTGTGATACTTATGTACATGGGAGGAGCCTATGATGGGAGGAGTCTGTGATACTTATGTACATTGGACTTTTTCCTTTTTTATTTGTAATACATTTGCAAAGATTTCAAACAAACTTCTCTCACGTTGTCATTATGGGGGATGTTTGTAGGTGTGACATGTTGGGTATCTATTTTCTCGGTGCCTTTTGTATTTTTACCAAAGAATTGGGCAGTTTAATGAGTTTGTTTACAGAAAATTTTGCAGTAATAGGAAGTGAAATAAAAAACGACCACTATTTTATTCTCTAGGCCAGGGATCTCCAAACTACGGCCCTCCAGATGTTGCTGAACCACACGTCCCATGGTGCATAGCAAGACTCTCTGCAGATTTAGTTTCCGTTTGAAATTATATTTTGTTGCAGAATTTAGAGGGGAAAAAAAGGTGAGTGAATCCCCCCTCCCCCGCACTCCGACAACAATCGATCGTCAGTTTCCATTTTTAAAGTGTCGGCTATGAAAATCTCGCTGGCGTTGTGTCCGGTGATCGGTGATATACGATCCCTCGCTGAATATCATATTAATAATCGATGGGCATCAGAGGTTTTCTGTGCGAGTTCAGAGCGGTGGAGGGAAATCGCCGAGCGCCCGGTGAGTGTCAGACATAAAAACTCTCCTCTCCTTCCTCTAACCGCCGCGTGATATACGAGCGTCCGGGGTATGGCCTGCGCCGAGCGTATATCACCGGGCCGGCGCTGATCTATGGACGCCATCCTTTATCCGGCCTGTCGGAATGTTCTCCGTGTGCCAGGAGGATCCCCAGATGGATTTCTCAGCGCAGAAAGGTCACCTGCCAGCCGCGCGTCTGAAGGGCGAAGTCCTGGCGGTTATCGGCCGAATGAAAGACACAAACGCTGAGCAAGCCGGGCGACGCCAGAATATTACATTTCATCTAAAGGGGACCTTCCAATAAATCCCGACGTCTCACCGATCACAACAATCGCCATTTTATAAGGAGAGGTCCTGAAACTCCAATCAGCGACATTACCTAGACTAACAAAGTAACATTGTTTATAAACATTGATCAGACCGGAGATAGAGATACAAAGTAACATTGTTTATAAACATTGATCAGATGGGAGATAGAGAGATACAAAGTAACATTGTTTATAAACATTGATCAGACGGGAGAGAGAGAGAGATACAAAGTAACATTGTTTATAAACATTGATCAGACGGGAGATAGAGAGATACAAAGTAACATTGTTTATAAACATTGATCAGACAGGAGATAGAGAGATACAAAGTAACATTGTTTATAAACATTGATCAGACGGGAGATAGAGAGATACAAAGTAACATTGTTTATAAACATTGATCAGACGGGAGATAGAGAGATACAAAGTAACATTGTTTATAAACATTGATCAGACAGGAGATAGAGAGATACAAAGTAACATTGTTTATAAACATTGATCAGACGGGAGATAGAGAGATACAAAGTAACATTGTTTATAAACATTGATCAGGCGGGAGATAGAGAGATACAAAGTAACATTGTTTATAAACATTGATCAGACGGGAGATAGAGAGATACAAAGTAACATTGTTTATAAACATTGATCAGACGGGAGATAGAGAGATACAAAGTAACATTGTTTATAAACATTGATCAGACGGGAGATAGAGAGATACAAAGTAACATTGTTTCTAAACATTGATCACACAGGAGATAGAGAGATACAAAGTAACATTGTTTATAAACATTGATCAGACGGGAGATAGAGATACAAAGTAACATTGTTTATAAACATTGATCAGACGGGAGATAGAGAGATACAAAGTAACATTGTTTATAAACATTGATCAGACAGGAGATAGAGAGATACAAAGTAACATTGTTTATAAACATTAATCAGACAGGAGATAGAGAGATACAAAGTAACATTGTTTATAAACATTGATCAGACAGGAGATAGAGAGATACAAAGTAACATTGTTTATAAACATTGATCAGGCGGGAGATAGAGAGATACAAAGTAACATTGTTTATAAACATTGATCAGATGGGAGATAGAGAGATACAAAGTAACATTGTTTATAAACATTGATCAGACTGGAGATAGAGATACAAAGTAACATTGTTTATAAACATTGATCAGGCGGGAGAGAGAGAGATACAAAGTAACATTGTTTATAAACATTGATCAGACAGGAGAGAGAGATACAAAGTAACATTGTTTATAAACATTGATCAGGCGGGAGAGAGAGATACAAAGTAACATTGTTTATAAACATTGATCAGACAGGAGATAAAAAGATACAAAGTAACATTGTTTATAAACATTGATCAGATGGAAGATAGAGAGATACAAAGTAATATTGGGGTAGATTCAGGTATATCTCCAGATACACCGGCGTAATTTGAATTCCGCGCCCGCGTAGCGTTACGCCGATTATCAAAGGCAGTTACGCTGAAAAAATAGGCTTCCTCCACCGACGTAACTTGATTGCGGCAGCGTAGAATTGTGTGCAATATAACTTTGGCCGCTAGGGGCGCTTCCGTTGTTGTCGGCGTAGAATATGCTAATTTCCTAGATACGCCGATTCACAAACGTACGTGCGCCCGGCGTTCGTTTTTTACGTCGTTTGCGTTAAGGCTTTTTCGGCGTAACGTTGCTCCTGCTATTAGGTGGCGCAGCCAAGTATGGACGTCGTTCCCGCTTCGAAATTTGAATTATTTACGTTGTTTGCGTAAGTCGTTCGCGAATAGGGCTGGACGTAATTTACATTCACGTCGAAACCAATACGTCGTTACGCCGTACTTGGAAGCAATGCACACTAGGATATGTACACAGACGGCGCATGCGCCGTTCGTAAATCACGTCAATCACGTCAGGTCATCACATATTACCATAAAACACGCCCCCCCCCTTCCCCATTTGAATTACGCGTGCTTACGCCGGCCCAATTTACGCTACGCCGCCGCAACTTACGGAGAAAGTGCTTTGTGAATACTGCACTTGCTCCTGTAAGTTGCGGAGGCGTAGTGTAAATACACTACGCTGCGCCGCCGTAAATTATAGCGTAGCTACGTGAATCTACCCCATTGTTTATAAACATTGATCAGACAGGAGATAGAGATACAAAGTAACATTGTTTATAAACATTGATCAGAGGGGAGATAGAGAGATACAAAGTAACATTGTTTATAAACATTGATCAGACAGGAGATAGAGATACAAAGTAACATTGTTTATAAACATTGATCAGACAGGAGATAGAGATACAAAGTAACATTGTTTATAAACATTGATCAGAGAGGAGACAGAGAGATACAAAGTAACATTGTTTATAAACATTGATCAGACGGGAGATAGAGAGATACAAAGTAACATTGTTTATAAACATTGATCAGACAGGAGATAGAGAGATACAAAGTAACATTGTTTATAAACATTGATCAGACGGGAGATAGAGAGATACAAAGTAACATTGTTTATAAACATTGATCAGACAGGAGATAGAGAGATACAAAGTAACATTCTCCTTTTTACCCTTGCTGATTTATTTATTTTTCTATATTTGTAAAAAAAAAATGTATTTGTTTCATTTTTTTTTTTTTTTTTTTTTGTGTCATATTAAAATAAAAGAAAGTGCAAAAAAATTAAAAAATATATTTAATTTGTAAATAACTTTTCAGTTCCGGAATGATAGAATAAGATTTACACTTTTGTTTATGGTGACAACATTTTTACTTGCAGGATTTATTTTTCCCATCCCGCAAGCGCGCCGTCAGTGGCGGTGCGTCCATAGTGGGCGCAGGAGCGCCGCCCCCTCTCTCTCTCCTGCACCGCCACTGAAGTTAACAATACATAGATTTGTGCATTGCATGAATCTATGTATTGTCGCCGGCGCCAATGCCGCCCACTATTCAGATGGCCGGCCCCCCTGGTGAGCGCCGGCCATCTGAATAACAGCAGTTGATTGGCTGTGGAAGTGTCTATTAGAGCAATCTGGTGGTATTTTTGATGGGCACAGTGGTGACAATTGATGGCATAGTGGTGACAATTGATGGGCACAGTGGAGACAATTGATGGCACAGTGGTGACAATTGATGGAATGGCACAGTGGCGACAATTGATGGCACAGTGGCTGCGTTTGATGGCATGGCACAGTGGTGACAATTGATGGGCACAGTGGTGACAATTGATGGGCACAGTGGAGACAATTGATGGCACAGTGGTGACAATTGATGGAATGGCACAGTGGCGACAATTGATGGCACAGTGGCTGCGTTTGATGGCATGGCACAGTGGTGACAATTGATGGCACAGTGGTGACAATTGATGGCACAGTGGCGACAATTGATGGGCACAGTGGCGACAATTGATGGGCACAGTGGCGACAATTGATGGCACAGTGGTGACAATTGATGGCACAGTGGCTGCGTTTGATGGCATGGCACAGTGGCGACAATTGATGGCACAGTGGCGACAATTGATTGCATGACACAGTGGCAACAATTGATGGCACAGTGGCGACAATTGATGGCATGGCACAGTGGCGACAATTGATGGCATGGCACAGTGGCGACAATTGATGGCATGGCACAGTGGCTGCAATTGATGGCATGGCACATTGGCGACAATTGATGGCATGGCACAGTGGCGACAATTGATAGCACAGTGGTGACAATTGATGGCACAGTGGCGACAATTGATGGCACAGTGGCGACAATTGATGGCACAGTGGCGACAATTGATGGGCACAGTGAGGCTGTAATTTTTTTGTTTGTTTGTGCCCCCCCAAATTTGAGCACCAGCCGCCACTGAGCGCCGCCCCAGTGTCTGAGAGCCCTCGGAATTTCATCCTGGGGAGGTTTGAGAGGTGATTTTCAGGCGCTATTTTTAGCGCTAAAACGCCTGAAAAGCGCCGCGGTGTGAGCGGGATCTTCGGGGTAATAATCCGATATCTCTGCCTATTAGAAATGTACTTTGTTTCCTTCTCTGTATTTCTATTCCACGTCGAGCTGTTTTTTTTTTTCCGGGGTTCCCCTTTAACAACGCTCAGCGCGGCCGGGGGTGGCGCTGTAGAGATTTGCGTCTGGCGCCGGTTATCGCCGCGGGAAATGCGAGACACGATTTGAGCCGTGGATAATGAGCAGACGGGAGAGGGTTAAGCACATAATTAGTAATTGCCTTTTTGGTGTAACGATGCCGCTGTAATTAAAACTGAAGTGTGAAGTCTTATTTCTGAAATCCATACATATTGCCGGCGTGCCGACGTGCCGACAATCAATCTTCCGCCGGCGCCGAGTAATCAAAGGTGATTATTTTTAATAGGGAATAATTTCACCTTTCCTGGGAGCGATCGGCAGGCGGAGACGCCAATCTGTTATGTCGAAGTTCAAATGTTTGTGAGACAAAAAGAGGAAACAGAAAATCCGGCCAAATGAAAGCCATAAATCCTTTCATCAGATCCTCGCAGGGAGCGGAAAGTGTCGGCGCGTTCCCTATTGTGGCCGATTGTTAGCGGAGTTTTCATTGTTGGAGATGAGCTTCCGATTCCTTTTCTGTTTCAAATGCCGCTTTACACATTGGAACGCCTCCTTGGACCCGACCCGTCCGGAGTACGATCCACGGGCAGCTCAAAGCGGAGTTCCACCCAAAAATGGAAGAAGCTCTGATTATCTGCCCCCCCCCCCCTTTGGCACCATTCAGGGGGGAGCAGGGAAATCTTTTTGACAGGTACCTGCTCCCAGTGGTGTCACTCGGGTTTGTGTCACCTGGTGCAGTAAAACATGGTGTCACCCCTCATTCTGTCTAGGCTGCCCAACACCCTGAGGGCAGCGCACAGTCACGGGGCACACCCCAAACCAGCCCCTGTAAATGATAGTATAGGGTGGTATAGTGGCAGGCTGGGGTGGTACAGGGAAGGATAGGGTGGTACAGGGCAGGCTGGGGTGGTACAGGGCAGGCTGAGGTAGATACAGGGCAGGCTGGGGTTGTACAGGGAAGGCTGGGTGGTACAGGGCAGGCTGGGGTGATACATGCCAGGTTGGGGTGGTACAGACTGGGGTGGTACAGGGCAGGCTTGGGGGGTACAGGGCAGGTTGGGGTGGTACAGGGCAGGCTGGGGTGGTACAGGGCAGGTTGAGGTGGTACAGGGCAGGCTGGGGTGGTACAGGGCAGGTTAGGGTAGTACAGGGCAGTCTGGGGTGTTACAAGGCAGGTTAGAGTGGTACAGGGCAGGCTGGGGTGGTACAGGGCAGGTTAGGGTAGTAAAGGGCAGTCTGGGGTGGTACAGGGCAGGTTGGGGTGGTACAGGGCAGGTTTGGGTGGTACAGGGCAGTCTGGGGTGTTACAGGGCAGGTTGGAGTGGTACAGGGCAGGCTGGGGTGGTACAGGGCAGGTTAGAACTCGATGTAGTGACACCGTGGAGTGCGAGTAACTTACAAAGCATGCCTCATACTTGCAGATGAAGACCCGGGTGGGTGGGCGGGGCTGCTGTGTCTGTCCTTCTCAATTCATGCCCCCCCCCTTCTCAATTTTCTCAATCCGCGGCAGCACCCCCTTCCCCCGGTTCTCTGCTCCAGGGGGCCCATGCCTGAAGCTGTGTAAGGGGCCCCATAATTCCTGATGGCGGCCCTGCAATTATGTGACACTGTGTGTTGGTCTATCACATAAAATCCCAATAAAATACGTTTATGTTGTTGGCTGTAACATGAGAAAATGCGGAGAATGTCAAGGGGTATGAATACTTTTTCAAGGCTATATATATATATATATATAGGGCCAGATTCACGTATCCGGCTGTATCTTTGTGCGGGCGTAGCGTATCCTATTTACGCTACGCCTCCGCAACTTGGACAGGCAAGTGCAGTATTCACAAAGCACTTGCTCCGTAAGTTGCGGCGGCGTAGCGTAAATTGGCCGGCGTAAGCCCACCTAATTCAAAATAGACTGGTAGGGGGCGTGTTGTATGGAAATGAATCGTGACCCCACGTAAATGACGCACCTAACGAACGGCGCATGCTCAGTATCAGGCCCAATGCCCATTCACGTACGACTTACGTAAACAACGTAAAAAGATACGCTTGCGGACGTCCATACTTTGCATTGGCTGTGCCTCATATAGCAGGGGTAACTTTACGCCGGACGTAAGCCTAACGTAAACAGCGTAGCGGGCGCAAGTACGTTCGTGAATCGGCGTATCTACCTAATTTACATATTCGACGTGTAAATCTACGGAAGCGCCCCTTGCGGCCAGCGTAAATATACACCCAAGATACGACGGCGTAGGAGACTTACGCCGCTCGTATCTTGGCCAAATCTATGCGTAACTGATTCTAAGAATCAGGCGCATTGATACGACGGCGCCCATTCGAACTTACGACGGCGTACGTGGAGATACGACGGCGTAAGTCCACTGTGATTCTGGCCCATAGTGTGCTGATCACAGGGGATGCTGAACAGAATGTGAATTATTTTTTAAGATGTGTCAAGTATCAAATGTTTTTATTTTTCTCATACAATGTATCTTTATGATTTTGGCGGGAAATTCTTCTGATACAAAGTCATTCTTTCCTCATTTCTGGGAGTTGGGAGGAGTTTTGATGGATTTTGTAGTTCAGTTTCCTCTCGTGCCTCTCGGTGCCGCCTGCCCGGCAATTTTTTCATATTTATAAGTCGCCTCTTTCCATCTCTTCTGCAAGTTGTCGGTGTGAATGAGGCTGACGGAGCCGAATTACGTTTTTTTTTGGGGGGGGGGAGGGGAGCGGTTGAAGTTTGAACCCTCCTTAATGGCGTTTTCCTTTCATCTCCCTCCGCGGCGCACGTTGCGGCTCTTTTAATAAATCCCGGCGTTTGATTGCACGCCGATCCGTCTGCTTTGAACAACTGTAACTTTGTGCGCGGCATCAATATTGTTTTGAGAGGCTCTTGTCACAGTGAGGAATGACACGATGACAAATACTCCCCGGGGGACGCCGAGGGGTTGGCACCGCACATATAAACCCGACAAAATATCGATTTCCGTGCCATTAGGAGAGGAAAGTTTTTCTCGGGGGGCCGGGGGGATCAGCCACTTTGTCTTTTATAATTTATTGTCTGCGCCGCGCGCTCGGCGTGCGATACGGATGCTGGGGCAATTCTCCCGAGATTAGAAGGAAGTGTCAAAAGTTTGTTTGATGTTTTTGACTTGGAAGGAGGAGAGAGATTCTGCTTTTGATATCTCACTGCTGGGAAGATGGGACCGGCCTTTGCACTGGCCCTGCAACCCTGGACAGGTGAGGACAGCCCTGGATCCCCGGACAGGTGAGGACGGCCCTGGATCCCCGGACAGGTGAGGACGGCCCTGGATCCTCGGACAGGTGAGGACGGCCCTGGATCCTCAGACAGGTGAGGACGGCCCTGGATCCCCGGACAGGTGAGGACGGCCCTGGATCCCCGGACAGGTGAGGATGGCCCTGGATCCCCGGACAGGTGAGGACAGCCCTGCAACCCTGGACAGGTGAGGACGGCCCTGCAAACCTGGACAGGTGAGGACGGCCCTGGATCACCAGACAGGTGAGGACAGTCCTTGTTACCTGGACAGGTGAGGATGGCCCTGGATACCCGGACAGGTGAGGACAGCCCTGGATCCCCGGACAGGTGAACACGGCCCTGGATCCCCGGACAGGTGAGGATGGTCCTGGAGCCCCAGACAGGTGAGGATGGACCTGGATCCCCGGACAGGTGAGGCGGCCCTGGATTCCCAGACAGGTAAGGAAGGCCCTGGATCCTCGGACAGGTGAGGCGGCCCTGGATCCCCAGACAGGTGAGGATGGCCCTGGAGCCCCAGACAGGTGAGGATGGCCCTGGATCCCCGGACAGAAGAGGACAGTCCTTGATCCCCAGACAGGCGAGAACGGCCCTGGATCTCTGGACAGGTGAGGACAGTCCTTGATCCCCGGACAGGTGAAGACAGCCCTGGAGCCCCAGACAGGTAAGGACGGCCCTGGATCCCCGGACAGGTGAGGATGGCCCTGGAGCCCCAGACAGGTGAGGACAGCCCTGGATCCCCAGACAGGTGAGGAAGGCCCTGGATCCCTGGAAGGTGAGGATGGCCCTGGATCCCCAGACAGGTGAGGACCGCCCTGGATCCCCGGACAGGTGATGATGACCCTGGAGCCCCAGACAGGTGAGGACAGCCCTGGATCCCCGGACAGATGAGGACGGCCCTGGATCCCCGGACAGGTAAGGACAACACTGGATCCCCGGACAGGTGAGGACAGCCCTGGATCCCCGGACAGGTGTGGACTGCCCTGGATCCCCGGGCGGATGAGGACGGCCCTGGATCCCCGGACAGGTAAGGACAACACTGGATCCCCGGACAGGTGAGGACAACACTGGTTCCCCGGACAGGTAAGAGTTATTTTATTAGAAATCAGCAGCTCCAGTATTTGTAGCTGATGACGTTTCATTTTTCCTTCAGACTGAAGAACCTCTTTAAGATCCACCAGAAAGTGTTGACGGAGCAAAGTCTTTGTTGCGCTATCTAAGCTTCCTTCCCGGCATTATCCAAACATAATAATAATCATAAAGTGCCACCAGCAGGTCATAAAAGGCATCACGATGTTTTTTGCAGACGTCTCTCCAACTTCTGACTTCTCTATCGAATAATAAGAGAAGCCAGAAGCCGTCTCCACCGCAATTTACAGGAATGGCATTTCCTTGTGTTCCAAGCGCGCCGCGCACACCCTGAGCAGCTCCTAGCCGGCAGGGGGGGAATTTGCACTTTTTTTTTTCTGTAGAAGTCAATGAAACTTGACATTTATGTCACTCGTTAAGGTAATTAAAGAACTCCAGCACATCTCTACCTCCTCTGTGATTTCTGGCTCAGTAGGAATTTTCGCTGAAGGCTTTTTTTTCCCTTTCTCGGTACTAAGCATCGCTTTGGCTGCGCGGTCTACAGAGGTAGCTGTACAAATCTCTCACTGCAAGGCTAAATTCTAAATTAAATTCCTGCTTGCTCTGTACAAACCAAAATAAATGGAGGCTGGTCGGCGGTGCCGGTGCGTTTACCGCCTCATTTTACTTTTAAAGTTAATACAGGGAGCTTAGCGCAGCTCCCTGATTGATTCCGCCAGCGCCGAGGTGCCGGGAACCGTCCTGACTGTTGTTTCTGACAATTTATTCCTCTGTCATTCACTTAACAAATTGGAGGAAATTGAATATTTATACAAGACGGATATCGGAGAAGTAAATTATGATTATTTAGCTTAGAGGTCGGCATCTTTCTCCTGCGCTCTACAGTTTGTCACTCCTTGTTCATGTCTTGTGAACACCGTGGTGGAATATAGACCATTGTCCATGCCTGGTGAATACTGTGGTGGAATATAGACCATGCCTAGTGTACACCGTGGTGGAATATCGACCATTGTCCATGCATAGTGAACACTGTGGTGGAATATCGACCATTGTCCATGCCTGGTGAAGACCATGGTGGAATATCGACCATTGTCCATGCCTGGTGAAGACCGTGGTGGAATATCAACCATTGTCCATGCCTAGTGAACACCATGGTGGATATAAACCATTGTCCATGCCTGGTGAATACTGTGGTGGAATATCAACCATTGTCCATGCCTGGTGAAGACCGTTGTGGAATATCAACCATTGTCCATGCCTGGTGAACATCGTGGTGGATATAAACCATTGTCCATGCCTGGTGAATACTGTGGTGGAATATCAACCATTGTCCATGCCTGGTGAAGACCGCTGTGAAATATCGACCATTGTCCATGCCTAGTGGTGGAATATCAACCATTGTCCATGCCTGGTGAAGACCGTGGTGGAATATCAACCATTGTCCATGCCTGGTGAAGACCGTGATGGAATATAGACCATTGTCCATGCCTGGTGAACATCGTGGTGGAATATCAACCATTGTTCATGTCTTGTGAACACCGCTGTGAAATATCGACCATTGTCCATGCCTAGTGGTGGAATATCAACCATTGTCCATGCCTGGTGAAGACTGTGGTGGATATAAACCATTGTCCATGCCTGGTGAATACTGTGGTGGAATATCAACCATTGTCCATGCCTGGTGAAGACCGTTGTGGAATATCAACCATTGTCCATGCCTGGTGAACATCGTGGTGGATATAAACCATTGTCCATGCCTGGTGAATACTGTGGTGGAATATCAACCATTGTCCATGCCTGGTGAAGACCGCTGTGAAATATCGACCATTGTCCATGCCTAGTGGTGGAATATCAACCATTGTCCATGCCTGGTGAAGACCGTGGTGGAATATCCACCATTGTCCATGCCTGGTGAAGACCGTGGTGGAATATCAACCATTGTCAATGCCTAGTGAACACCGCTGTGAAATATCGACCATTGTCCATGCCTGGTGAAGACCATGGTGGAATATTAACCATTGTCCATGCCTGGTGAAGACCGTGGTGAAATATCGACCATTGTCCATGCCTGGTAAACACCATGGTGGAATATCGACCATTGTCCATGCCTGGTGAAGACCGTGGTGAAATATCGACCATTGTCCATGCCTGGTGAACACCATGGTGGAATATCGACCATTGTCCATGCCTGGTAAACACCATGGTGGAATATCAACCATTGTCCATGCCTGGTGAATACTGTGGGTTTGATGGACGAATGTCTGTGTAGTTTCCCATAAATAGATCCCTTATAGAGCTCCTCGGAGATGGCGTCACCGTCTGATGTTCCAGCGGAGAAGAGGCCACTCGATGGACGACTTCCAAACACAACCTGAAAGAATTCTGTTTATTAAGCCTTTCGTTTCATTTTGACTGGCTGATACATCTATTAGAGGTGACAGCGAGATTCAGATTTGGTTTAGTGACTTTAGAATCTTGCTGAATCACGTTCCTGAGAAGATGATTCAATTCTTCTTTTCATGTATAATATTTCTCGCTGACATCGTCAGTCCTGAGTGTGAGGCAGCAATGGACTTCTTCTTCATGAAGTTCAGATATTCAACAAAGAGCGGCGCGGGACAACAAAGAGCGGGGTGGGACAACAAAGAGCAGGACGGGACAACAAAGAGCGGGGCGGGACAACAAAGAGCAGGACGGGACAACAAAGAGCGGGGCGGGACAACATAGAGCGGGGTAGGACAACAAAGAGCAGGGCGGGACAACAAAGAGCAGGACGGGACAACAAAGAGCGGGGCGGGACAACAAAGAGTGGGGTAGGACAACAAAGAGCAGCACGGGGCAACAAAGAGCGGGGCGGGACAACAAAGAGCATGGCGGGACAACAAAGAGCGGAGCGGGACAACAAAGAGCGGGGCGTGACAACAAAGAGCGTGGCGGGACAACAAAGAGTGGGGGGGGAAAACAAAGAGTGGGGCGGGACAGCAAAGAGCGGAGTGGGACAACAAAGAGCGGGGCGGGACAACAAAGAGCAGGGCGGGACAACAAAGAGCCTCGCGGGACAACAAAGAGCCTCGCGGGACAACAAAGAGCCTCGCGGGACAACAAAGAGCGTCGAGGGACAACAAAGAGCATCGGGGGACAAAAAAGAGTGGGGCGGGACAACAAAGAGCGGGGCGGGACAACAAACAGCGAGACGGGACAACAAAGAGCGGGGCGGGACAACAAAGAGCGGGGCGGGACAACAAAGAGCGGGCGGGACCACCATTCAACTATTTATTTTATTACAATGAATTCAGATATTAACTTAATATCATTTATTTTAAGAATACAAAAAGGTAAATAGACCAATAAGGAGCCAAAGAATTCGATCAGCCAATCAAACCGAGAGAAACTACTAAGTGGCTTCAATACAAACCACAATATATATTATGTTCTGATTATACTGATTAGACTGTTGATTTCAGGGAGGGGACTGCCGATTTAAGGGAGGGGACTGCTGATTTTTGGGAGGGGGCTGTTGATTTTTGGGAGGGGGCTGCTGATTTTTGGGAGGGGACTGTGGGTTTTTGAGAGGGTAATGTTGATTTTTGAGAGGGTAATGTTGATTTTTGGGAGGGGACTGCTGATTTTTGGGAGGGGACTGCTGATTTTAGGGAGGGGACTGCTGATTTTTGGGAGGGGGCTGTTGATTTTTGGGAGGGGACTGCTGATTTTTGGGAGGGGACTGTTGATTTTAGGGAGGTGACTGCTGATTTAAGGGAGGGGCTTTCTGATTTTAGGGAGGGGACTGCTGATTTTAGGGAGGGGACTGCTGATTTTAGGGAGGGGACTGCTGATTTTTGAGAGGGGACTGTTGATTTTTGGAAGGGGACTGCTGATTTTTGGGAGGGACTCCCGATATGGACTCATATATCATTTATTACTCAACAATCGCCACATAAGCCAGAAAAGGTAGGAGGGGCTTGTAATCTGTGCGTTGCCTTCACATGCGAATTCTCACGTCACTCAGTCCTCTGCGTAGAACCGGCCGCCGCATCTCCTAGAACCGGCCGCCGCGTCTCGGCAAATGAGCCATTACCAGGCGGCACTCAGCGAGGAACGTATCTGCTGAGACGGCGAGAATTAATCGTCTTGACACAAATAAACATGTCAGAGATTAAACACGCCGAGTAAGAAGTGAAATTAGAATGCAAATTCACAACTAAAAAAAATATAATCATTTCAGCTTATAATGTGCGGCAAAAAGATAAAATACGATCGACTTCAAAAACAAAAAAAAGCCGAAGTGCGGCCGTCTTCTAAATATCAAAAAGGGCCATTAAGTCCCGTCCTCGATCCCTCGCTAACGACAATCGCGGGAGGAGGTGGCTGGAATTACACGAGATGTTTGGAAATAAAAAATCAATAAAATAAACAATTTTTTTGGTGTCTGAGTGTTCTAAACCGCGACTTCAAAGCCAGCCGATCGCTCGGCGCGCTTCAAGGAGCCGGAAACAAGCGCGGCGTGCGTTTTGTAGTTTGATGTGTTCTGTGAAAAGTACAAGGCGCCCCCCGACCTGCGCTCACCGGCTGTGTTCAGCAATTTATATTACAATTCTCTATTAGTTCTTCTGGAGACTTCAAATTTCAGAGATCCGAGTTCTAATGAGATAATGGAAGTCAGAGAGCGGACCTTCCGTACTAGGGCGTCACGAACGTTTCTTCGGGTTCAGTGCAGCGCGGTGCGGCGTCTGCTTATCACTGCAAATGTCTCAGCATCCCAACAACGGCCCGGATTCACAAAGCACTTACACCGACGTATCTCGAGTCTATCTATGCGCCGTCGTATCTATGAGCCGTGCCCACAATCTGAGATACGCCTGAAAATAGGCTTCATCTGACCGACGTAACTTTCCTACGCCGGCGTATCGTGGGCGCATATGGGAGTAGTTCCGACGTGATTCTGCGCATGCGCACTGGGTTGCGTCCATGGGACGGCGCATGCGCCGTATGTTTTTTTGTATCTTTATGACGCTCAGTCCATCATTTACATGGGGTCATGCCTCATTAGCATGGCTCACGCCCACTTCCACCTAAGCTGGCTTATGCCAAGGAAACCCAGCGTAGATTTGTGGGCAAAGGCTTTGTGAATCCAGTGCTTGTACGCTGCGTTGGCATAGCGTATATTAGCTAAAGGCAAAGACGATGTTCTCCTTGCAAATGAATTATGGATGGTGGTTTTCTGTTGGTGGATGGTGGATGGTGGTTTTCTGTTGGCGGATGGTGAATGGTGGTTTTCCATTGGTGGATGGTGGTTTTCCGTTGGTGGATGGTGGATGGTGGTTTTCCGTTAGTGGACGGTGGATAGTGGTTTTCCGTTGGGAGATGGTGGATGGTGGTTTTCCGTTGGTGGATGGTGGTTTTCCCTTGGTGGATGGTGGTTTTCCTTTGGTGGATGGATGATGGTGGTTTTCCATTGGTGGATGGTGGATTTCCGTTGGTGGATGGTGGTTTTCGGTTGGCGGATGGTGGTTTTCGGTTGGCGGATGGTGGATGGTGGTTTTCCCTTGGTGGATGGTGGTTTTCCGTTGGTGGATGGTGGTTTTCGGTTGGCGGATGGTGGTTTTCGGTTGGCGGATGGTGGATGGTGGTTTTCCCTTGGTGGATGGTGGTTTTCCCTTGGTGGATGGAAGATGGTGGTTTTCCCTTGGTGGATGGTGGATCGTGGTTTTCCCTTGGTGGATGGTGGTTTTCCCTTGGTGGATGGTGGTTTTCCCTTGGTGGATGGAGGATGGTGGTTTTCCCTTGGTGGATGGTGGTTTTCCTTTAGTGGATGGTGGTTTTCCGTTGGTGGATGGAGGATGGTGGTTTTCCCTTGGTGGATGGTGGTTTTCCTTTAGTGGATGGTGGTTTTCCGTTGGTAGATGGTGGATGGAGGATGGTGGTGTTCGGTTGGCGGATAGTGGTTTGCGGTTGGTGGATGGTAGATGGTGGTTTTCCCTTGGTGGATGGTGGTTTTCCCTTGGTGTATGGTGGATGGTGGTTTTGCGTTAGTAGATGGTGGATGGAGGATGGTGGTGTTCGGTTGGCGGATGGTGGTTTGCGGTTGGTGGATGGAGGATCGTGGTTTTCCCTTGGTGGATGGTGGATGGTGGTTTTCCTTTGGTGGATGGTGGTTTTCCGTTGGTAGATGGTGGATGGAGGATGGTGGTGTTCGATTGGCGGATAGTGGTTTGCGGTTGGTGGATGGTAGATGGTGGTTTTCTGCAGAGCTTCACCTCATTCACTAAGCTAAAGAAAATTGTCCTTGGCAAAGTCTGAAGCCGATTGGCCTTCAGTAAATCCGCCCCCCTGAGTCCTTTTAAACACAACGTATTGAAGTGTGAGGAGAGTTTATCTTTAAACATGAGTAGTGCGCAGAGCGATGCGTTTTTCCTTGGCGGGCGGCGATCGGCTCCAGCGGCTCGTATGACACTTCTCTGTATTCTGTCGGAGAGGAAATTATGTTGAGTCTGATGGTTTCCGCACATCCTTCCGTGTCATCCCGTGTATGTTTATGTTCATCCATGTGGCGAGGAGTATTTTGAATAATTGTCATGGTTGGAGTCGGAGCCTCGGGTGGCATCCATCTGCTTCACCCCCACCGCGTCTGATTAGAGCGTAACACGGCACCGCCATCACAGCTCGCCGGCGGACGGGGAGATCACATGGAAATTCAGACTCTTTGTTTTCTGCATTGCCGAAAGTCGGGGCGGGCTGCTGACAGAACCCTGCAGAGAGGACGCTGGGAAGAAGAGTCCTTCTACTCCTCGGAGATTTATGTCTCCGTACAGATCGTAGGCGATCGTTGAGGAGCGTAACTCAAATGTCTTTTTTTATTATTCCGCGTTGCGCCATCTTTTTAAATTTCGAGTACAAACGTGATCTAGGGAATCATTCCGTGATTATGTGACCAACGTCTCAGGAAATCAATCATTTCCATTCAGTGCAAGTCCCAGTGTTCAATATCGATCGGCGACACCACAAGTGGCGCCATCAATGTGTACAAAACACGCTTCCAACAATAAGTAGGTTTTCTATGAAAAACAGTCCATCCGGCACTCCTCCACCGGCACGCCAAAACTGCTTACAGACTCCAAATCTGTAGAGGTCGCAAAGAGCTTCAACACCAATGCCACATGGATGGATGGATCGAAATATTCCTCCTCTCCACACACCGATAGAAGTCTTCAGAACTCGATCACCTTTCAGAGGAAACACAAGAAAAACTCCATCGTGTAGTAAAATTGTCAACAATTTATTTTAAAAGAAAGATCGGTACTCACAGGGATAGTATATCATGGGAATGCTCTGCTCTCTCCGGTGAGCATGATGACGTCACTGCATGTTTCGTCACAGAGGACGGAGCAGCGTCCTCCAGCAGAGTATTTTAGGAGAGGAGAGTAATAGAGCTAGGAGCAGAGTCCTCCAGCAGAGTATATCAGTAGAGGAGAGTTATAGAGGAAGGAGCAGAGTCCTCCAGCAGAGTACATCAGGAGAGGAGAGTTATAGAGGAAGGAGCAGAGTCCTCCAGCAGTGCAGAGTATATCAGGAGAGGAGAGTTATAGAGGAAGGATCAGAGTCCTCCAGCAGAGTATATCAGGAGAGGAGAGTTATAGAGGAAGGAGCAGAGTCCTCCAGCAGAGTATATCAGAAGAGGAGAGTTATAGAGGAAGGAGCAGAGTCCTCCAGCAGAGTATATCAGGAGAGGAGAGTTATAGAGGAAGGATCAGAGTCCTCCAGCAGAGTATATTAGTAGAGAATAGTTATAGAGGAAGGAGCAGAGTCCTCCAGCAGAGTATATTAGTAGAGAAGAGTTATAGAGGAAGGAGCAGAGTCCTCCAGCAGAGTATATCAGGAGAGGAGAGTTATAGAGGAAGGAGCAGAGTCCTCCAGCAGAGTATATCAGGAGAAGAGAGTTATAGAGGAAGGAGCAGAGTCCTCCAGCAGAGTATATCAGGAGAGGAGAGTTCTAGAGGAAGGAGCAGAGTCCTCCAGCAGAGTATATCAGGAGAGGAGAGTTATAGAGGAAGGATCAGAGTCCTCCAGCAGAGTGCATCAGGAGAGGAGAGTTATAGAGGAAGGAGCAGAGTCCTCCAGCAGAGTATATTAGTAGAGAATAGTTATAGAGGAAGGAGCAGAGTCCTCCAGCAGAGTATATTAGTAGAGAAGAGTTATAGAGGAAGGAGCAGAGTCCTCCAGCAGAGTATATCAGGAGAGGAGAGTTCTAGAGGAAGGAGCAGAGTCCTCCAGCAGAGTATATCAGGAGAGGAGAGTTATAGAGGAAGGAGCAGAGTCCTCCAGCAGAGTATATCAGGAGAGGAGAGTTATAGAGGAAGGAGCAGAGTCCTCCAGCAGAGTATATTAGTAGAGAAGAGTTATAGAGGAAGGAGCAGAGTCCTCCAGCAGAGTATATTAGTAGAGGAGAGTTATAGAGGAAGGAGCAGAGTCCTCCAGCAGAGTATATCAGGAGAGGAGGGTTATAAAGGAAGGAGCAGAGTCCTCCAGCAGAGTATATCAGGAGAGGAGAGTTATAGAGGAAGGAGCAGAGTCCTCCAGCAGAGTATATCAGGAGAGGAGAGTTATAGAAGAAGGAGCAGAGTCCTCCAGCAGAGTATATCAGGAGAGGAGAGTTATAGAGGAAGGAGCAGAGTCCTCCAGCAGAGTATATCAGGAGAGGAGAGTTATAGAAGAAGGAGCAGAGTCCTCCAGCAGAGTATATTAGTAGAGGAGAGTTATAGAGGAAGGAGCAGAGTCCTCTGCACTTCTCCTCTCCTGAAATACTCTGCTGGAGGACTCTGCTCCTTCCTCTATCTGAAATACTGTTTATTTATTTATCTCTCCCACCATCCTCATTGTTCGGTTTGACATCTATTATATTTTATGTAGTGTTTTATTTTTGAATGATTTATTCTTTTTTTATGTTTCTCTGTCCTCCTCTGCGGAGATTTTCTTCCGGATCCATTTCAGGTCTTCGTGTTTCTCTGTCACACTTCTGGATTGTTCAGAATTATTTTCCAGACGTCTTTCCCTGATCTGCCGCAGAGATTTATCACCTATTGTAAAGCTCATGCAAATTGTCGCTGCTCCCGCCATAAAATAAATGGCCTTTATATAACTGACTAAACCTCCGCTAATACCGCCGTGTAAAATTATATTCTGCTAAATTCTTTTCCTCTTCAATTTCCGGAGAGCGTAAAATGTAGGTCAACTGTGTTGGCGTAAAGTTCACCCCGCGGTTTTACAACGTTTTAGCTGCATTTTAACCACTTACATCAGCCGCGATCTGATCGCGTTTTCTCCAAGACGAATGGAAGATCCTTTTTAGTGTCAAGAAGACAAACAAGAGCAGATTGAAATATTTCATGGAACCCTAATGGTGGCCCCAGTCCAGAGTACGAGAAGGGCTTATCCTCCCTACAATGAGAGGGGCTCGTTACTAAATACCTCTTAGTGGGCAAGTCATAGAGATCCACAAGGAAGAAAGATGGAGTCAACAAAGATGAGGGATGGAGTCCACAAGGAAGAAGGATGGAGTCTACAAGGAGGAAGGATGGAGTCCACAAGGAAGAAGGATGGAGTCCACAAGGAGGAAGGATGACATTCACAAGGAAGAAGGATGGAGTCCACAAGGAAGAAGGATGGAGTCCACAAGGAAGAAGGATGGAGTCCACAAGGAAGAAGGATGGAGTCCACAAGGAAGAAGGATGGAGTCCACAAGGAAGAAGGATGGAGTCCGCAAGGAAGAAGGATGGAGTCCGCAAGGAAGAAGGATGGAGTCCGCAAGGAAGAAGGATGGAGTACGCAAGGAAGGAGGATGGAGTCCACAAGGAAGAAGGATGGAGTCCGCGAGGAAGAAGGATGGAGTCCGCAAGGAAGAAGGATGGAGTCCACAAGAAAGAAGAATGGAGCTTCACAAATAAGAAGTTTGGAGTCCACAAGGAAGAAGGATGGAGTCCACAAGGAAGAAGGATGGAGTCCACAAGGAAGAAGGATGGAGTCCACAAGGAAGAAGGATGGAGTCCACAAGAAAGAAGAATAGAGTCCACAAGGAAGAAGGATGGAGTCCACAAGGAAGAAGGATGGAGTCCACAAGGAAGAAGGATGGAGTCCGCAAGGAAGAAGGATGGAGTCCGCAAGGAAGGAGGATGGAGTCCACAAGGAAGAAGGATGGAGTCCGCAAGGAAGAAGGATGGAGTCCGCAAGGAAGAAGGATGGAGTCCACAAGAAAGAAGAATGGAGCTTCACAAATAAGAAGTTTGGAGTCCACAAGGAAGAAGGATGGAGTCCACAAGGAAGAAGGATGGAGTCCACAAGGAAGAAGGATGGAGTCCACAAGAAAGAAGAATAGAGTCCACAAGGAAGAAGGATGGAGTCCACAAGGAAGAAGGATGGAGTCCACAAGGAAGAAGGATGGAGTGCACAAGGAAGAAGGATGGAGTCCACAAGAAAGAAGGATGGAGTCCACTAGGAAGAAGGATGGAGTTCCACAAGGAAGAAGGATAGAGTCCACAAGGAAGAAGGATGGAGTCCGCAAGGAAGAAGGATGGAACTTCACAAAAGGGAAGGAGGAAGTTTCACAAGGAAGAAGGATGGAGACCACAAATAAAGAAGATAGGGTCCACAAGGAAGAAGGATGACGCTCCACAGGGAAAACCGATGGCATTCACAAGGAAGAAGGATGGCATTCACAAAGAAGAAGGACATTGGTTTTCAGTGGAGAAGAGTCCCTCACATTGGTGGTCAGTGGAGAAGAGTCCCTCACATTGGTTTTCAATGGAGAAGAGTCCCTCACATTGGTGGTCAGTGGAGAAGAGTCCCTAACATTGGTGGTCAGTGGAGAAGAGTCCCTCACATTGGTGGTCAGTGGAGAAGAGTCCCTCACATTGGTGGTCAGTGGAGAAGAGTCCCTCACATTGGTGGTCAGTGGAGAAGAGTCCCTCACATTGGTGGTCAGTGGAGAAGAGTCCCTCACATTGGTTTTCAATGGAGAAGAGTCCCTCACATTGGTGGTCAGTGGAGAAGAGTCCATCACATTGGTTTTCAATGGAGAAGAGTCCCTCACATTGGTGGTCAGTGGAGAAGAGTCCCTCACATTGGTGGTCAGTGGAGAAGAGTCCCTCACATTGGTGGTCAGTGGAGAAGAGTCCCTCACATTGGTGGTCAGTGGAGAAGAATCCCTCACATTGGTGGTCAGTGGAGAAGAGTCCCTCACATTGGTGGTCAGTGGAGAAGAGTCCCTCACATTGGTGGTCAGTGGAGAAGAATCCCTCACATTGGTGGTCAGTGGAGAAGAGTCCCTCACATTGGTGGTCAGTGGAGAAGAATCCCTCACATTGGTGGTCAGTGGAGAAGAGTCCCTCACATTGGTGGTCAGTGGAGAAGAATCCCTCACATTGGTGGTCAGTGGAGAAGAGTCCCTCACATTGGTGGTCAGTGGAGAAGAGTCCCTCACATTGGTGGTCAGTGGAGAAGAATCCCTCACATTGGTGGTCAGTGGAGAAGAGTCCCTCACATTGGTGGTCAGTGGAGAAGAATCCCTCACATTGGTGGTCAGTGGAGAAGAGTCCCTCACATTGGTGGTCAGTGGAGAAGAATCCCTCACATTGGTGGTCAGTGGAGAAGAGTCCCTCACATTGGTGGTCAGTGGAGAAGAGTCCCTCACATTGGTGGTCAGTGGAGAAGAGTCCCTCACATTGGTGGTCAGTGGAGAAGAATCCCTCACATTGGTGGTCAGTGGAGAAGAGTCCCTCACATTGGTGGTCAGTGGAGAAGAATCCCTCACATTGGTGGTCAGTGGAGAAGAGTCCCTCACATTGGTGGTCAGTGGAGAAGAATCCCTCACATTGGTGGTCAGTGGAGAAGAGTCCCTCACATTGGTGGTCAGTGGAGAAGAATCCCTCACATTGGTGGTCAGTGGAGAAGAGTCCCTCACATTGGTGGTCAGTGGAGAAGGATCCACTACATCAGAAGAGAAGGGATCCCTATGTAGGAGGTCATAGGTAAAAGGGTCATAATAATATTGTCTGTCAGTGTAGAAGAGTCCTCTACATTGGTGATTAAAGGGGGAGGGTCCACTACATTGGTGATTAAAGGGGGAGGGTCCACTACATTGGTGGTCAGAGACGAAGAGTAATTCATAAAAAAATAAATCCAGCCGACTCCTAATGTTTGGAAACAGCGCCTTGTAACCAATGTTATGTAGGGATTGGAAATAAATGGGTTGATTTATGAAAAATAAAATGCACGTCTATTTGTCCAGTAACTCTGCATGTTCATTCGTTCTGTGATCGCCGGGAGGAAATTAATGCTTTTTTAGGTTATTTTCTCTTCTGAACAATTGTTCATTTGTTGGGCAGTCGTAAAATACTGCATTATGGCCACTAGATGGGGCTGAGGAGCATAGAAAAGGCATATATGTCTTTGTACCAAGAGATACAATGTAACACTTCTTGTGGATACTAAAGGGAATTATCAAGTAGCTGTAAACATTGCTTACATTTATTCACTTATTCCCTCTAGTGTTCTCATGAATAGTTTATATGTATTTCTTATGCTCCTTAGCTCTGGAATTGACGATGTACACCAAACGGCACAATCTTAACACCATGCACTCACAGAAGGTGGGGTGAGGGACACCGGGTGACATTGGTTTGCAGAGTGGCAGGGAACAGCTCCACTTTTCAGGATGAAGAGAAATAAATATTTAACTTTTTTAGTGAAAATGTAATTGGGCGATTGGCAGCAGATGGCGCAGAGTATGAAATGATAATTGTTACACAATGCTGCTTATATCCTGCACTGCCCCCCCCCCCCACCTCTCAGAAATCCCGATTTGCAGTCACCGGGAGGGATTTTTAGAAGGCGATCGTCTCTGTGCCGCCGGATCGGACTCACTGGGCTGCTATGGATACAATTATAAAGCTTGTTCCAAACCGGGAGCTGACAGGCTGACTATGGAACAAGCCCTCGAAATTACCACTTCCAGTGCGCCGTGACGTTCCCGACTCGCTCGCTCTCATTAAGTCGGAATGGCAGGTGAAACGCGACGATCAATCATAAATATGTAAAGGGAAAACCTATTTGCTCCGTGTCGGGTTTTTCCTTTTCTGGAAGTGTCACCTGAGAGAAAAAAAACGAAATGCTTTGTCTGGGTTTAAGGTGGCAGCCTGACTGCGGAATGTTGGCGAGTCTCACATTCTATGGTGGTCAAGCCCTCTGACCATATGAAGTGACCTCCTGGGTTTGGATTTATTTGTCCAATCAATGTTGTTTTGCTCCAACATGAGCCAGCAATTAGCTGCCCACCTCCCCCCCATAGAGCGGTACGTAAGGTTCATGCCCCTGCACTTTCCCCAAAGCAGCTGGTCCTTGAGCCCATACTGCCCTCGAAATTGGGGGCCCCATGATGGATACACAGGGGAGGCAGGCTGGCATCGGTGCGCCGTGCTGTGCAGAACGATACCTATTATTTCACAGCCAGCAGGGAGGGGCAGAGCCGGTGCGCCAGTGATGCTCTGACCCCGCCCCATGCAGCTTGAATGCTCGGGACTCAAAGAAAGGGATGTAGAGAAGCCACAGTGTAGGGGGTATCAGGGAAGTAGTGGGGTCACAATACAAGGGGTAGACATGTGCTGTTCGCCAATTCGGACGAATTTCCAAAAATTTGCACATTCGGAAGCATCCGAAATCCGAATTGCTCTGCTCCTGAATTTGACAAAATATGAAACTTCATTGATGAATTTCGGATCCAAATTTCTTACAGAACGGGTCGAATGTTCGTTCATTATGAGGGGCTCCCACCATCCCTGTGCTGTGTTCATTATGAGGGGCTCCCACCATCCCTGTGCTGTGCTCATTATGAGGGGCTTCCACCATCCCTGTGCTGTGCTCATTATGAGGGGCCCCCACCATCCCTGTTCTGTGCTGAGTTCTTGCCAGGTTTGTTTGTAGCCTGTTTTTTGTAATTCGTGTCCAAAATTCAGTTTGTGTTGAATACGAACATTCGTTATGATTAAATTTAAAAGCACTGTTGACTTCCTGGGTTTGCTTTTTAAATTCATCATAACTAATGTGTAATTTTACGAAAATGTAACAAATCTTATGAACTAGCAGCTAATACGAAACGGAACGGAACTAAAGAAAACAAATTTATTGACTGCGTCCATGTCTAACAAGGGGGTCACCTGATGGATGTGGACACCTGATGTAAGGGTACACTGTGATGGGGCAACTTGATGGATGAAAACACTGCGTTTGGAAACCTAATGGATGGGGATGCCTGATGGATGAAGACACTGTGGATGGGGAAGCCTGATGGATGGAGACACTGTGATGGGGAAACCTGATGGCAGGGGGCACTGTGATGGGGACACCTGATGGATGAAGACACTGTGATGGAAGAATCTGATGGATGTAGACACTGTAATAGAAGAACCTGATGAATGGGGAAGCCTGATGGATGAAGACACATGGATGGAAGAACCTGATGGATGAAGACACATGGATGGAAGAACCTGATGGATGAAGACACTGATGGAAAAACCTGATGGATGAAGACACTGTGGATGGGGAAGCCTGATGGATGGAGACACTGATGGAGGAACCTGATGGATGAAGACACTGTGGATGGGGAAGCCTGATGGATGGAGACACTGAGATCGGGAACATTTGATGGCAGAGGAACACTGTGATGTAGAAACCTGATGGATGGGGATGTCTGATGGATGAAGACACTGTGATGGGGACACCTGATGGATGAAGACACTGTGATGGGGAAACCTGATGGCAGGGGGCACTGTGGTGGGGAAACCTGATGGCAGGGGGCACTGTGGTGGGGAAACCTGATGGCAGGGGGCACTGTGGTAGGGAAACCTGATGGATGAAGACACTGTGGTGGGGAAACCTGATGGATGAAGACACTGTGATGGAAGAACCTGATGGATGAAGACACTGTGATAGAAGAACCTGATGGATGGTGACACTTAGATGGGGACATTTGATGGATGAAGACACTGTGATGGGGACACCTGATGACAGGGGGCACTGTGGTGGGGAAACCTGATGGATGAAGACACAGTGATGGAAGAACCTGTGGGATGGTGACACTTAGATGGGGACACCTGATGGATGTGGACACTGTGATGGGGACACCTGATGGATGCGGACACTGTCATGGGGAATCCTGAAGGATGGGGACACTTAGATGGGGACACCTGATGGATGTGGACACTGTGATGGGGAATCCTGAAGGATGGGGACAATGTGATGGAGACACCTGATGTATGGGGGTGCTGTGATAGGGACACCTGATGCAGGCTGGTAGGGGCCCCAGGGTATTACGTTTTCTAGGGCCCATGATGCTATTAGGATGGCCCTGGGGATCTATATAAATAAATAGTGTATAACAACCCAAATCAAATGTTTACGTTTCTGTCCGTTTTCCAGTGTGGAGAATAAAAGCCTTACATGGGAAATGATTAGTAATCATAGAGTTATCATTGGGTTAGCTGATGCTGCTGAACTATGCCTGGGCACACAGACTTCCACGACCCCTGGCCATTAAGGGGTTAATAATAAAGTGTTCCCTCCTGTAGCGCAATGTCCCTTCGGCATGGAGTATGGATTTCCTGGGAAATGAGACGCAGCCAATCAATGAAAGACAAATGAAAAAGTTTTTTTCTCTCTCCCCCCAGAACCGCATAGATTTTCAGCCCCAGCCTGGCGCCCCCTACTGTCAGGTAATTGCCTCGCTATGCCTGACTGCACAGTTTTAATCACCCCCTCACTTCTTTTAGCACATCGCAGCTGCGGCGCGTTTTCTTCGGCTATTTTCCAACGTTGACAAATGCATATTTTAGTCGTGTGGCGCACCTGAAAGTGGAGCCATCGGGGTGTGACAAATGGAGAGCGTACGGCGAAAGTCACCCAACCACGAATGGAGCGCAGGAGCGTCTGCCGATGTGTTAATTGGACAGGAACTCTGCGCACTGCTGGCGAGCTTGTAATTTACACTTTTTTAGTTCAACAAATACTCATTTCAACATTTTTGCATATTTCTCAAGCCGTGAGAGGAAGAGGGAGAAATGTTCTGTAATGATCATCCTGGACCTGACCTGTAGAGGGCAGTGTGCTTATTGGATGGAGGGATAATTGGGCCAGTTGTTGCTATTCTCCCCCCCACAGTCACACATTATTATTATTATACATTTATATGGCTCTGACATATACCGCAGCGCTGTACAGAGATCACTGAGCCAGTCACAACAGTCTCTGCACCAGAGGAGCTTACACTCTAATGTCTCCTCCCCCCCACAGTCACACATTATTATTATTATTATTATTAGTGCTGTCAAGCGATTAAAAATTTTAATCGCAAATAATCGCATTAATGTCATAGTTAACTCACGATTAATCGCGCTATTAAGGAGGTTCACCCTTTAAAACTTTTTTTTTTTGTTTTCTTATTTATTTATTTATTTTTTATAATATTAAATTGTGTTTTTTGATTTTTTTACGTTTTGATCACTTTTATTGCTGTCACAAGGAATGTAAACATCCCTTGTGACAGCAATAGGTGGTGACAGGTACTCTTTATGGAGGGATCGGGGGTCTAAAAGACCTCCGAGCCCTCCTTTGCACTTCAAAGTATTCAGATCGCCGAAAACGGCGATTCTGAATACTGTGTACTTTTTTAAATCCGGCGCCATTGGCAGCCGAGAAACCCGGAAGTGACGTCATGACGCCGCTTCCGTGGTTTCAATGCGGAGACTGAATCAAAGCCGCTTACGGCTTAGTGTCAGTCTCCAACCTGGACACAGAAGGCGGCGGATCTAGGATCGGGTCTCCCGGTGGGACGGGAGGCCCGGTCAGAGCGGCGAGAGGCGGCGGGAGGGGGGGGATGTCCCCTCCCGCTCCTCCGGCATAACAACCGAGCGACTTTTAGCCGCATCGGTTGTTATGTTTGGATAGCCGATCGCCGGCTCTAAAAAACGGTACCGGGATGATGCCTGCGGCTGCAGGCATCATCCCGGTATAACCCCCGAACGCCGCCTCGTTAATCGCACGATAAAAAAATTGACGGCGTTAACATGGGTTTGCGTTAACACCGTTAATAGCGCGTTTAACTGACAGCACTAATTATTATACATTTATATGGCTCTGACATATACCGCAGCGCTGTACAGAGATCACTGAGCCAATCACAACAGTCTCTGTACCAGAAGAGTGTGTGTGACTACGGGGGAGGGGAAATTAGAGTGTAAGCTCCTCTGGTGCAGAGACTGATGTGATTGGCTCTGTGATCTCTGTACAGCGCTGCGGTATATGTCAGAGCTATATAAATGTATAATAATAATAATGTGTGACTATGGGGGAGGGGACATTGGAGTGCAAGCTCCTCTACATACCGTATATACTGTACACCATGATCTGAATGTATGGATTCCCGTGGATGAGAGCGATTGGATGGATTTCAATCCGTAGGACCCGGTAGGACGCGCCGAGGTGGACGTAATCCTCTTCATGTCCTCTTTGATGACGGAACAAAAATTTTAAAAGCTTCTTTTTTTTTTTTTTAATTTGTATGGGGAAGCCGAGGAATGGGGAGTATGGGGGGAGCCGAGGAATGGGGAGTATGGGGGGGGGGGGGGAGGAATGGGGAGTATGGGGGGAGCTGAGGAATGGGGAGTATGGGGGGAGCTGAGGAATGGGGAGTATGGGGGGAGCCGAGGAATGGGGAGTACGGGGGAACCAGGGAATGGGGAGTACGGGGGGAGCCGAGGAATGGGGAGTATGGGGGGAGCCAAGGAATGGGGAGTATGGGGGGAGCCGAGGAATGGGGGATCCAAGGAACGGGGAGTACGAGGGAGTCAGGAAATGGGGAGTATAGGGGGGCCGAGGAATGGGGGAGCTGAGGAATGGGGAGTATGGGGGAGCCGGGGAATAGGGAGTTGGGGAGCCGGGGAATGGGGAGTATGGGGGGACAGAGGAATGAGTAATATATAGGGGAGTATGGGGGAGTCGGGGAATGGGGGGCATTGGGGAGCCGAGGAATAGGGAGTTGGGGAGCCGGGGAATGGGG
Organism: Rana temporaria; assembly: GCF_905171775.1. Classification (NCBI taxonomy): domain Eukaryota; kingdom Metazoa; phylum Chordata; class Amphibia; order Anura; family Ranidae; genus Rana; species Rana temporaria. Next base: position 2,212,550 of record NC_053495.1, on the reverse strand, counting down.
AGTGCAGGGAGGCTGGGGAATGGGGAGTGCAGGGGAGCCGGGGAATGGGGGGTGCAGGGGGCTGGGGAATGGGGAGCATGGGGGGACAGAGGAATGGGGAATATATAGGGGAGTATGGGGGAGTCAGGGAATGGGGAGCATTGGGGAGCCTAGGAATAGGGAGTTGGGGAGCCGGGGGAATGGGGAGTGCAAGGGGGCTGGGGAATGGGGAGCATGGGGAAGCCGGGAAATGGGAAGAACGAGGGAGCCGGGGAATGGGGAGTGCGGGGGAGCCGGGGAATGGAGAGTATGGGGAAGCTGAGGAATTGGGAGTATTAGGAAGCCGGGGAATGGGGAGTATGGGCAAGCTGAGGAATGGGGAGTATGGGAGCCAGGGAATGGGGAGTATGGGAGCCGGGGAATGGGGAGTGCGGGGGAGCCGGGGAATGTAGAGTATGGGGAAGCTGAGGAATGGGGAGTATTAGGAAGCCAGGGAATGGGGAGTATGGGGAAGCTGAGGAATGGGGAGCATGGGAGCCGGGGAATGGGGAGTATGGGGGAGCTGAGTAATGGGGAGTATTAGGGAGCCGGGGAATGAGGAGTATGGGGAAGCCTCATGCATGCATCATACATACTAGGGGGAGTACAACTGGGGGGGTCTGTAGTGGAGAAAGATCTGGGGGTTTTAGTTGATCATAAGCTCAATAATAACATGCAATGCCAAGCTGCGGTTTCCAAAGCGAGGAAAGTCCTTTCTTGTATAGAGAGGTATGGACTCCAGAGAGAGAGATATCATTTTGCCCCCCTGTACAAATCATTAGTAAGACCTCATCTGGAATATGCAGTTCAGTTTTGGGCCCCAGTTCTCAAAAAGGATATAGGAGAACTGGAGAAAGTGCAGAGAAGAGCAACCAAACTGATAAGAGGCATGGAGGAGCTCAGCTATGAGGAAAGATTAGAGGAACTGAATTTATTCTCTCCTGAGAAGAGGAGAATAAGGGGGGATATGATCAACATGTACAAATATATAAGGGGTCCATATAGTGAACTTGGTGTTGAGTTATTCACTTTACGGTCATCACTGAGGACAAGGGGGCACTCTTTACGTCTAGAGGAAAAGAGATTTCACCTCCAAATACGGAAAGGTTTTTTCACAGTAAGAGCTGTGAAAATGTGGAACAGACTCCCTCCAGAGGTGGTTCTGGCCAGCTCAGTAGATTGCTTTAAGAAAGGTCTGGATTCTTTCCTAAATGTACAGAATATAACTGAGTACTAAGATTTGTAGGTAAAGTTGATCCGGGGAAAATCCGATTGCCTCTCGGGGGATCAGGAAGGAATTTTTTCCCCTGCTGTAGCAAATTGGATCTCATGTTCTGCTGGGGGTTTTTGCCTTCCTCTGGATCAACTGTGGGTATGAAGTTGGGTGTATAGGATTTTACTGTGTTTTTTTTATTTTGTTTTTTGTGGTTGAACTGGATGGACTTGTGTCTTTTTTCAACCTGACTAACTATGTAACTATGTAACTATATGGAGTATGGGGGAGCCTGGGGAATGGGGAGTATGCGGAAGCCAGGGAATATGGAGTATGGGGGAGCCTGGGGAATGGGGAGTATGAAGTGACAGAGGAATGGGGAGTATATAGGGGAGCCGAGGAATGGGAATACGGGGGGGCCGAGTAATGGTGAGCATGGATGAGCCATGGAATGGGGAGTATGGGGCCGGGGAGTATAGGGGAGCCATGGAATGGGGAGTATGCGGGAGCCGGGGAATGGGGAGTATGGGGGGGCCAGGGAATGGGGAGTATAGGGTAGCCGAGGAATGGGAATATGGGGGGTCGGGGAATGGGGAGTACGGGGGAGCCGAGGAAGCGGGAGTACAGGGGAGCCGAGGAATATGAATACAGGGGAGCCGAGGAATAGGAGTACGGGGGGAGCCGAGGAATGGGGAGTACAGGGGAGCCATGGAATTGGGAGTATGGGGGAGCCTGGGAATGGGGAGTATGGGGGAGCCATGGAATGGGGAGTACGGGGGAGTTGGGGAATGGGGAGTACGGGGGAGCCAGGGATTATTATATATTATTTAGCAATAAAATAATATTAATGAATGTATAAGAAAATGTACAAATAAATATCTTTTTTAAATAATAATAACAATAATATTATTATTATTATTATTATAAAAAATAAAAAATTATTTTTACATTTATTTGAACGTGATATTAAAAATATATTATTTAATAAATACCTTGATAAAAATAAATGCATGAAATAATAAACTAGTTCTTTTTACCAGTGTTACATATTTGTATTAATATTTTAGCAAATAGATAATATTTTATAAAAATGTAAACTCGTTCTCCAATTCGCCGTATCGCAGAATGCGCCGGGCGTTTACCGACGTGAAATCGATCTTCTTGTACGTTTATGGATTTTTAATTCGCTCCATCGCGACATCATCAGGTTTACGATCCGCCTCTCTACACATCTATTACTTTCTGATCCTTTAAACTAAAAATCCGAATTTGTTTTCTTCTCTTCTCTGATTTCACCCACAAAATATTTTGTTCACATTTTTTATTAATTTTTTTATGTTTTTCATGTGGAATTGTAAGATAACATTTCGGAGGATCGGCGCTCGGCGCGCCCGGCCGCTTTATTGTGTTCTGAGGAATTCCAGCTAAATGTCACTCTTTAATCACATTTTTTCATTTGATGTAAGGTGCTTATTTTCAGCGGACGCTTCGATCGTTACGACCTGCCAATTAATCTCCGTCAGGAAAAAAATTGATCAAATCCGTCCTTTAGACTTTAAGCTCCGCGCAAGAATATAATTCCTCTCCCTTCTCCGCCTGATGCGGCGCGAAGCGTCTCGGCCCCCGACGTTAGCCGGCTCCATTTTTTTTTATATTCTCGCTCCGAGGTCGTCCATCATTCTGCATAACAATTAATTGCTTTTTTTCTTCTTTCTTGTGTTTTGAAGTATAGTTCACCACAGATGAGAAAACAAGGAGGGGGGAGGGGAATGAAGGCAGCCTGGACTTGGGGGTCCGATATCAGAAGGTGTGAGCCTGGATGCGGGGCAGCAGGGGGCGCCGGTGTGCAGCTGAAAACCCCCGGAGGAAATTCCATTTCTGATCTGTTGCTTTAATAATTAAATGCTACAGTTATTACTTACTATTATGTTATTGATTTGTAGCACATCAGCATCTTCCAGGGAGCCGCGCGGACGGGGGATGGGTGGGGGGGGTCTCTAACAATAGCATTACATTATCAGATACATGTAATGGGAGTCTTAACCTGAAACGCGTAGAATATGAGACAGCTTTCCTATATCCCCGTCCCTCCGCTCCGAGGATTTCTCTATGGAAATACACTGGAACGCCGCCGCTTCCCCTTCTCATAAATAAAATAAATGATTTCATTACAATAATATTATATAGATACTTTTTTTATCTTTTTTTCTCTGGATTGTTTGAGAAGACCGAGAATTAGATCTCACCCCGTGTAACGTGCCCGTGTAATATTTCCAAGTTTTTACCACCCCTTACAGAGATCACAGGACCCCACCTCCGCCCCCTGATCATACCTTCACCTGCTTTTATCTACAGAAGGACGGCACCATCTTTGTTTAGGTATCATCCACGGTCACCATCTAATTCCTCCTCCTTCTACAAAGTTACAATGTACAGTCTGATCACTGGGGGAGCGGAGACTGAGGAAAATGCTTCCTCCTCCTTCCTCGATCCATGTATGGGCAGGCACAGTGCCACAGGCTATAGCCAGTAGTGTTGATTATTGGTTTCTGACATCAGAAGGTCTCCCCACTTTCAGAATACAATACATCAGTGAGGAGGATTCCTCCATTCACATCGAGTGTGTGCATATGGGAATTTAGTCCGTTTTTTCAACCCACTGATTGAAAAAAAAATGACTCACCTCGCTTTAGGCCCCACGGCCTAGAAACGGCCGAGAAACTTGATGAGCAAAACACATCGTTATGCTCGTCGAGTTCCTTGTGAAGCCGCCGAGGATCTCGGCAAGCCAAGTTTCCCCGTTGACTAACGAGGAAAAAGAGAACATGTTCTCTATTTGGCCCGACGAGATCCTCGTCGGTTTCCCTTGGCCGAAAGTGTACACACAGCCGGGTTTCTCGGCAGAATTCAGCTCCGATCGAGTTTCTGGCTGAATTCTGCCGAGAAACTCGGTCGTGTGTACGGGGCCTCAGAGTTTGACATTGAGGTTAGAGTTGGAGGTTGACATTAGGGTTAGAGTTAGAGTTTGGCATTAGGGTTAGAGTTAGAGTTTGGCATTAGGATTAGAGTTAGAGTTTGGCATTAGGGTTAGAGTTAGAGTTTGGCGTTGAGGTTAGAGTCGGAGTTTGACATTAGGGTTAGAGTTCAAGTTTGGCATTAAGGTTAGAGTTGAAGTTTAGCATTAGGCTTAGAGTTGGAGTTTGGCATTAAGGTTAGAGTTGGAGTTTGGCCTTGAGGTTTGAGTTGGAGTTTGGCATTAGGGTTGGAGTTGGACTTTGGCCTTAAGGTTAGAGTTGGAGTTTGGCATTAGGGTTAGAGTTAGGATTTGGCATTAGGGTTGGAGTTTGAGGTTGACATTGAGGTTAGAGTTGGAGTTTGACATTAAGGTTAGAGTTAGAGTTTGGCATTAGGGTTAGAGTTAGAGTTTGGAATTAGGGTTAGAGTTAGAGTTTGGCATTAGGGTTAGAGTCGGAGTTTGACATTAGGGTTAGAGTTCAAGTTTGGCATTAAGGTTAGAGTTGAAGTTTAGCATTAGGCTTAGAGTTGGAGTTTGGCATTAAGGTTAGAGTTGGAGTTTGGCCTTGAGGTTTGAGTTGGAGTTTGGCATTAGGGTTGGAGTTGGACTTTGGCCTTAAGGTTAGAGTTGGAGTTTGGCATTAGGGTTAGAGTTAGGATTTGGCATTAGGGTTGGAGTTTGAGGTTGACATTGAGGTTAGAGTTGGAGTTTGACATTAAGGTTAGAGTTAGAGTTTGGCATTAGGGTTAGAGTTAGAGTTTGGCATTAGGGTTAGAGTTAGAGTTTGGCATTAGGGTTAGAGTTAGAGTTTGGCATTAGGGTTAGAGTCGGAGTTTGACATTAGGGTTAGAGTTCAAGTTTGGCATTAAGGTTAGAGTTGAAGTTTAGCATTAGGCTTAGAGTTGGAGTTTGGCATTAAGGTTAGAGTTGGAGTTTGGCCTTGAGGTTTGAGTTGGAGTTTGGCATTAGGGTTGGAGTTGGACTTTGGCCTTAAGGTTAGAGTTGGAGTTTGGCATTAGGGTTAGAGTTAGGATTTGGCATTAGGGTTGGAGTTTGAGGTTGACATTGAGGTTAGAGTTGGAGTTTGACATTAAGGTTAGAGTTAGAGTTTGGCATTAGGGTTAGAGTTAGAGTTTGGCATTAGGGTTAGAGTTAGAGTTTGGAATTAGGGTTAGAGTCGGAGTTTGACATTAGGGTTAGAGTTCAAGTTTGGCCTTAAGGTTAGAGTTGGAGTTTGGCATTAAGGTTAGAGTTGAAGTTTAGCATTAGGCTTAGAGTTGGAGTTTGGCATTAAGGTTAGAGTTGGAGTTTGGCTTTAGAGTTAGAGTTCAAGTTTAGCATTAAGGTTAGAGTTGGAGTTTGGCCTTAAGGTTAGAGTTGGAGTTTGGCCTTAAAGTTAGAGTTGGAGTTTGGCATTAAGGTTAGAGTTGGAGTTTGGCATTAAGGTTAGAGTTGGAGTTTGGCCTTAAGGTTAGAGTTGGAGTTTGGCATTAAGGTTAGAGTTGGTGTTTGGCCTTAAGGTTAGAGTTGGAGTTTGGCATTAAGGTTAGAGTTGGAATTTGGCCTTAAGGTTAGAGTTTGAGTTTGGCATTAGGGTTAGAGTTGGAGTTTGGAATTAATGTTAGAGTTAGAGTTTGGCATTAGGGTTAGAGTTGGAGTTTGGCCTTAAGGTTAGAGTTGGAGTTTGGCATTAGGGTTAAAGTTAGGATTTGGCATTAGGGTTGGAGTTTGAGGTTGACATTGAGGTTAGAGTTTGGCCTTAAGGTTAGAGTTTGAGTTTGGAATTGGGGTTAGAGTCGGAGTTTGGCATTAAGGTTAGAGTTAGAGTTTAGCATTAGGGTTAGAGTTGCACTTTGGCCTTAAGGTCAGTTTTGGAGTTTGGCATTAGGGTTAAAGTTGGACTTTGGCATTAAGGTTAGAGTTGGAGTTTGGCATTAGGGTTAGAGTTGAAGTTTGGCCTTAAGGTTAGAGTTGGAGTTTGGCATTAAGGTTAGAGTAAGAGTTTGGCGTTGAGGTTAGAGTCGGAGTTTGGCATTAGGGTTAGAGTTGGAGTTTGGCATTAAGGTTAGAGTTTGGCATTAGGGTTAGAGTTGCACTTTGGCCTTAAGGTTAGTTTTGGAGTTTGGCATTAGGGTTAAAGTTGGACTTTGGCATTAAGGTTAGAGTTGGAGTTTGGCATTAGGGTTAGAGTTGGAGTTTGGCCTTAAGGTTAGAGTTTGAGTTTGGCATTAAGGTTAGAGTTGGAGTTTGGCATTAGGGTTAGATTTGGAGTTTGGCCTTAAGGTTAGAGTTGGAGTTTGGAATTAAGGTTAGAGTTAAGATTTGGCATTAGGGTTGGAGTTTGAGTTTGACATTGAGGTTAGAGTTAGAGTTTGGGATTAGGGTTAGAGTTGGAGTTTGGCATTAGGGTTAGAGTTAGAGTTTGGCCTTAAGGTTAGAGTTGGTGTTTGGCCTTAAGGTTAGAGTTTGAGTTTGGCTTTAAGGTTAGAGTTAGAGTTTGGCATTAGGGTTAGAGTTAAAGTTTGGCATTAAGGTTAGAGTTGGAGTTTGGCCTTAAGGTTCGAGTTGGAGTTTGGCATTGAGGTTAGAGTTGGAGTTTGGCATTAGGGTTAGAGTTGGAGTTTGGCCTTAAGGTTAGAGTTAGAGTTTGGCATTAGGGTTAGAGTTGGAGTTTGGCGTTGAGGTTAGAGTTGGAGTTTGTCATTAGGGTTAGAGTTGGAGTTTGGCATTAAGGTTAGAGTTGGAGTTTGGCATTAAGGTTAGTCCATGGCGCATCGGGTGAGATCTGATGAAAACAGACATGCTGTCCGTTTTTTTTCAGATCTTTACATAGGAGACATCGGTGCTGCACAAGCCCCTCCCCGCTTGAGCAGAGAGGGACTTGTCATCCGTCGGCTCAGCGGAGATCAGGAGAGACGGAGTCCGCCTCGTGTGAAATTAGTCTTAGAGTTTGGCATTAGGGTTAGAGTTGGAGTTTGGCATTATGGTTTGAGTTGGAGTTTGGCTTTAAGGTTAGAGTTGGAGTTTGGCCTTAAGTTTAGAGTTGGAGTTTGGCATTAAGGTTAGGGTTGAAGTTTAGCATTGAGGTTAGAGTTGGAGTTTGGCATTGAGGTTAGAGTTGGAGTTTGGCCTTGAGGTTTGAGTTGGAGTTTGGCATTAGGGTTGGAGTTGGACTTTGGCCTTAAGGTTAGAGTTGGAGTTTGGCATTAGGGTTAGAGTTAGGATTTGGCATTAGGGTTGGAGTTTGAGGTTGACATTGAGGTTAGAGTTGGAGTTTGACATTAAGGTTAGAGTTAGAGTTTGGCATTAGGGTTAGAGTTAGAGTTTGGCATTAGGGTTAGAGTTAGAGTTTGGCATTAGGGTTAGAGTTAGAGTTTGGCATTAGGGTTAGAGTCGGAGTTTGACATTAGGGTTAGAGTTCAAGTTTGGCATTAAGGTTAGAGTTGAAGTTTAGCATTAGGCTTAGAGTTGGAGTTTGGCATTAAGGTTAGAGTTGGAGTTTGGCCTTGAGGTTTGAGTTGGAGTTTGGCATTAGGGTTGGAGTTGGACTTTGGCCTTAAGGTTAGAGTTGGAGTTTGGCATTAGGGTTAGAGTTAGGATTTGGCATTAGGGTTGGAGTTTGAGGTTGACATTGAGGTTAGAGTTGGAGTTTGACATTAAGGTTAGAGTTAGAGTTTGGCATTAGGGTTAGAGTTAGAGTTTGGCATTAGGGTTAGAGTTAGAGTTTGGAATTAGGGTTAGAGTCGGAGTTTGACATTAGGGTTAGAGTTCAAGTTTGGCCTTAAGGTTAGAGTTGGAGTTTGGCATTAAGGTTAGAGTTGAAGTTTAGCATTAGGCTTAGAGTTGGAGTTTGGCATTAAGGTTAGAGTTGGAGTTTGGCTTTAGAGTTAGAGTTCAAGTTTAGCATTAAGGTTAGAGTTGGAGTTTGGCCTTAAGGTTAGAGTTGGAGTTTGGCCTTAAGGTTAGAGTTGGAGTTTGGCATTAAGGTTAGAGTTGGAGTTTGGCATTAAGGTTAGAGTTGGAGTTTGGCCTTAAGGTTAGAGTTGGAGTTTGGCATTAAGGTTAGAGTTGGTGTTTGGCCTTAAGGTTAGAGTTGGAGTTTGGCATTAAGGTTAGAGTTGGAATTTGGCCTTAAGGTTAGAGTTTGAGTTTGGCATTAGGGTTAGAGTTGGAGTTTGGAATTAATGTTAGAGTTAGAGTTTGGCATTAGGGTTAGAGTTGGAGTTTGGCCTTAAGGTTAGAGTTGGAGTTTGGCATTAGGGTTAAAGTTAGGATTTGGCATTAGGGTTGGAGTTTGAGGTTGACATTGAGGTTAGAGTTTGGCCTTAAGGTTAGAGTTTGAGTTTGGAATTGGGGTTAGAGTCGGAGTTTGGCATTAAGGTTAGAGTTAGAGTTTAGCATTAGGGTTAGAGTTGCACTTTGGCCTTAAGGTCAGTTTTGGAGTTTGGCATTAGGGTTAAAGTTGGACTTTGGCATTAAGGTTAGAGTTGGAGTTTGGCATTAGGGTTAGAGTTGAAGTTTGGCCTTAAGGTTAGAGTTGGAGTTTGGCATTAAGGTTAGAGTAAGAGTTTGGCGTTGAGGTTAGAGTCGGAGTTTGGCATTAGGGTTAGAGTTGGAGTTTGGCATTAAGGTTAGAGTTTGGCATTAGGGTTAGAGTTGCACTTTGGCCTTAAGGTTAGTTTTGGAGTTTGGCATTAGGGTTAAAGTTGGACTTTGGCATTAAGGTTAGAGTTGGAGTTTGGCATTAGGGTTAGAGTTGGAGTTTGGCCTTAAGGTTAGAGTTTGAGTTTGGCATTAAGGTTAGAGTTGGAGTTTGGCATTAGGGTTAGATTTGGAGTTTGGCCTTAAGGTTAGAGTTGGAGTTTGGAATTAAGGTTAGAGTTAAGATTTGGCATTAGGGTTGGAGTTTGAGTTTGACATTGAGGTTAGAGTTAGAGTTTGGGATTAGGGTTAGAGTTGGAGTTTGGCATTAGGGTTAGAGTTAGAGTTTGGCCTTAAGGTTAGAGTTGGTGTTTGGCCTTAAGGTTAGAGTTTGAGTTTGGCTTTAAGGTTAGAGTTAGAGTTTGGCATTAGGGTTAGAGTTAAAGTTTGGCATTAAGGTTAGAGTTGGAGTTTGGCCTTAAGGTTCGAGTTGGAGTTTGGCATTGAGGTTAGAGTTGGAGTTTGGCATTAGGGTTAGAGTTGGAGTTTGGCCTTAAGGTTAGAGTTAGAGTTTGGCATTAGGGTTAGAGTTGGAGTTTGGCGTTGAGGTTAGAGTTGGAGTTTGTCATTAGGGTTAGAGTTGGAGTTTGGCATTAAGGTTAGAGTTGGAGTTTGGCATTAAGGTTAGTCCATGGCGCATCGGGTGAGATCTGATGAAAACAGACATGCTGTCCGTTTTTTTTCAGATCTTTACATAGGAGACATCGGTGCTGCACAAGCCCCTCCCCGCTTGAGCAGAGAGGGACTTGTCATCCGTCGGCTCAGCGGAGATCAGGAGAGACGGAGTCCGCCTCGTGTGAAATTAGTCTTAGAGTTTGGCATTAGGGTTAGAGTTGGAGTTTGGCATTATGGTTTGAGTTGGAGTTTGGCTTTAAGGTTAGAGTTGGAGTTTGGCCTTAAGTTTAGAGTTGGAGTTTGGCATTAAGGTTAGGGTTGAAGTTTAGCATTGAGGTTAGAGTTGGAGTTTGGCATTGAGGTTAGAGTTGGAGTTTAGCATTAAGGTTAGAGTTGGAGGGGGGCGTGGCCAGGACAGGCATGTGAGAGGACGCATCTCTCATAGCTCCCGGCGCTGATCCGGTATCGATCCTCCCCCGGCCACGATTCCGGTTCACCACCACCATATGCTGAACGCCCGTGCTCCCAGGATCATAGCGGTACCACCACCGGCGCTCTGCACCAGGGGGATGACCCGCAAAGGACAATCGGAGGCAGCGGGGATGGAAATCCAAGATGGCGCCGCCGCGCTGGCTGGGAAAGGGACGCCTCGTGGAGCGGACAAAACGGGGCCCAAACACAGCAAGACTGCTAAGACCCAGGGTAAGGACCCCCCCAGGGACATGCTTTATTATGCCCAGAAGATGACTGGGACGGGGGGGCCGGAACAACCGTCCCGCTCGGGTGATGCGCCCCACACTAGGCCCGCAGCACAGGAGGACAGTGTCCCACTTTACTGGGGGGAGGAGGAGGACAGAGATCAAGCAGGCCTCAGGCCTGAGGATGAGCAGGCCGCAGACGCACAGGCTGCGAATGCTGCGCAACCCACTCTGGCTGATATACTCAAAGCAGTAAATAAGTGTACAGCTTCGGTGGACACACTGAAAGAACATTTTGGACTGCTGAGGCAGGATATGCAGAAAATCCGCGAACGTACTACTGCCGTGGAAAGCAGAGTCAGTGAGGTGGAGGACCAGATGCAGCCCATGACCCAAGACACCAGAGCTGCTTTGCAGATGGCTAGAGACGCATATGACAGGGTGGAAGATATGGAGAACCGTCTCAGACGAAACAACGTTCGTATAGTGGGTCTGCCGGAGAGGGTGGAAGGCAAGGACCCCACCATGTTTGTGGAGAACTGGCTGATTGAACTTATTGTCGCCATTTTTTGCAGTGGAAAGGGCCCACCGAGTACCCTCTCGCCCACCGCAACAGGGGGGCCCCCCTAGATCCATCCTGGCGAAACTACTTCACTACCGGGACAGGGAGGCGGTGCTGCGCCAGGCTCGGGAGCGAGCGAATATACAACATAACGGTGTCCGGGTGTCCTTCTACCCGGACTTCTCACAAGAAGTACAGAGGCGCAGGGCCAAATTCTTTGATGTAAAACGGCGGCTGCGAGCTCTGCAACTCCCATATGCCATGCTTTACCCTGCGAAGCTCCGGGTGGTGGTGCGGGGTCAAGCCCAGTTCTTTGAATCTGCCAAGGAGGCCATGTCATGGCTGGATCGGAACGAGCAATCTTTGCAACGCCAAGTGCAGGAGGAAGGGGAGTGAGACATGAGCAAGTTTGTCCCAGGCTATATCTTTTGTTTTGCCTCCAGGCACCTAGTATGCACATGTTGGAAGAGCTATTATACTTCAACGGTTGGCCCTTTTTCTGTTTAGGGGGGATCTCCTACTTTTTACCTAATTGAATCTTTTTATTTTTCCCTTTGGCCGGGGGACTCAATGATTGGCGACACAAAGCGAGAAGAGCTGACCTAAACGTAAAGTGTACTGTGCTGATGGTTGATGTGACTGGAGTAAGTCGACGATTAGTCGCACAAAGTGTTGAATCCGCCCTGTTGGCGGTCCAAGAAGTTTTAGGACCCGTTCGGTCCATAAGTTTTACTAACTTTAATCTTTTCAGCCACCATACAAAGAAAGAGGTACAACACACCAGACTTGGGCCTTCAGCCCTTGTGCGAGAAACTGTGCAGGACAGAACAGGTATGGGGGGTGCCCTGTCCCCCGAGAGAGGGGCCAGCCTACATATGTTTGCTCGCTAGTATACTGTTTTTTGATGATAGTGGAAGATACACATGGCTAAGGTGTCTATCGTATCCTGGAATGTGAGGGGTATGCACTCTCCACTGAAACGCACGATGTTATTTATGTGTTTGAGGAAATTTTTACCAGGGGTGATCTGCTTTCAGGAAACACACCTGACAGCGGAAACTGTGTGCTTTTTGAAATACAGGTGGGTGGGTAAGGCATATCACTCTACACACACCTCCTTTTCTAGGGGGGTGAGTGTATTAGTGCACAATGCTCTGGATTTTCAGGAAATTGACAGTATGATAGACTCGGAAGGTCGCTATGTGTTTATTCATTGCAAAATGGGTAATTTGGTATGTGTCTTAGCATGTGTTTATATCCCACCGCCGTTCACGGCAGCGGTGCTCCGGCTCCTCCTCTCCTTTTTGGATGGTAGGCCGGATGTCCCGTTGCTCGTGATTGGCGACTTTAACTGTTGTCTAGACCAGGTGGCGGATAGACACCCGGGCCCCGGTCCCTCTGCCCTCGCTAGGAGTACTCCCCTGGCGCGGTTGTTGCAAGAGGTGGGCTGGGTGGATATCTGGAGACACCGCAATCCCGGGGTCAGGCAGTTCACGTGCTTTTCGAAGACGCATGGATGCCTATCAAGAATAGACCTAGGGGTGGGAAATTCGAGCATGCTTCCATTGATAGCGGACCTATCACACAGACCCCGCAGTGTGTCGGACCACTCTGCCCTGGTGGTGCAGCTTTGCGTGGCACCGCAGGGGAGCTTGGTTAAGGCACCATGGAAGCTGAATGCCTTTTGGCTGAAGCTGATAAGTTCCCATGTGGAAATAGAGGAGGACATACGAAGGTATTTTGCTGATGGGGAAGGAATGGAGCGGAATGTGTTAAACTGGGATGCTTTCAAGGCGTATTTTCGGGGCCTGCTTATAAGGGGAGTGAATGAGGTGAAGAGGGCCTCGGCTGCACTACTGATAGAAGTGGAAAACAGGGTCCAGGAAATGGAGCGGGTATACGTCGCTGATCCTTCTGATCTGACCAGAGAGGCCTGGCAGGCTGCTCAGTCTGCCTACCAGCAATTGCTCTCCTCGTCGGCTGAGAAGAAGAGGTTCTTTGCTAAGCAGGCGTTCTTTGAGGAGGGTGAGAAAACCGGCCGTATATTGGCGCGGATTGCAAACTCACATCAACGCTCGCCTGCGATAGGGGCTATAAGATCGGGGTCAGGAAGGGTAGTCTCTCAGCCAGACCAGATTATGCAGGAACTGGCGGGTTTCTATGAGACCCTGTACAGTTCTGGCACGATGTTCACCCAGGGGGATCTAGAGAGGTATTTGGCCCAAATGGTCTTCCCGGAGCTGTCCGATAGCCAACGTACCATGTTAGAAAAACCAATCACTGTCGAGGAGCTACAGGTGGCAGTCAGTGCTTTCCCTAACTGTAAAGCCCCGGGAGAGGACGGGTTGCCCATGGAGGTGTACAAACAATATCCCGAGGTGTTATTGCCACAGCTTCTAAAAGTCTTTAACAGCGCCAGGGAGGGGGGGACTTTGCCCCCTTCAATGTCCAAAGCAAATATAGTACTGTTACTCAAGCCAGGTAAGGATCCCGTGGACCCGGGGGCTTATCGCCCCATCTCCCTATTACAGAGTGACATTAAGATATTGGCCAAGGTGCTCGCCATTCGACTGAATGGGGTGGTGACTTCCTTGGTTCATGGGGATCAGGCTGGGTTCATGCCCAATAAGTCCACGGCGGTTAATCTGAGGAGGCTGTTCCTTAACATGCAAGCACGGGCGGATAATATGGGTAGTAGGGCACTGCTGTCCCTAGATGCTACAAAGGCCTTTGATAGCATAGATTGGAACTATCTCTGGACCGTGTTGCACAAATTTGGATTTGGCCCTGTTTATATCTCCTGGGTGCGGCTGCTGTACAGTCAGCCGCAGGCGGCGATACGGACATTTGGCTCTTTGTCGGGGAGCTTTGCACTGAGGAGGGGGACGCGACAGGGATGTCCCCTGTCCCCCCTGCTCTTTGCCTAGGCTATCGAGCCGTTTGCCATTGGCATCAGAGCTAACCCCCGCATCACTGGATTCTGCTATGGTGACATGCAGGAAAAAGTGATGCTATATGCTGATGACACTCTCCTTCTGTTGGGCGACACGGATCCCTCCCTCAGGGAAGCTATGGTGGCAATTACAGAGTTTGGACAGTTCTCTGGTTTGCTTATAAACTGGGCAAAATCATCACTACTTTTACTAGATGGCGACGATACGCAGATAATCAACCCCGTATGCCCCATACCCGTTACTTCGTCCTTTAAGTACCTGGGAGTACAGATCACGGCTAAACCACGGGATTTCATACATCTAAATATCTCTCCCTTACTTCTGAAATTTAGAGACAAAGTTAAGACTTGGAAGGCCCTATTCTTGTCGGTTGCTGGCAGGGTGAATCTTATTAAGATGATACTCATGCCGCAACTGTTGTACTTTCTACACAACACCCCTATGGTTATACCCCTGAAGGTTTTTCATACCGTAAATAGTATTTTCCGAGATCTCATATGGAAAGATAGGACGCCTAGGATTAAACTGGAACACCTGCAGAGACCTAAAGATGGCGGGGGATTGGCGCTGCCAAACCCCTGGCTGTACTATTTGGCGGCTCAGATGCAGCAACTGGTTGGCATGTTTCGGCCGGCGGTGAGATCCTCGGCTCAGAAGCTTATGGAGCACACCGTGGGCGGAAGGCCGATCCCTGAGGCATTGGAGGCGCAAGCCTTTGCTAAACCGCACAAGAAGCTCCCCACTTTTAGCTTAATTCAGAAGGTATGGAATAAGGTCAAATACGTGCAAAATGCGGAGGGTTACACGAAATACAGCCCTATATGGCAGAACGACACATACACTGAATTGGCCAAGTTACAGTCCGGGGCCAGGTGGAAACAGTATGGGATCACGCACCTCACACACATATTCAGTAACGGGGTGCTCCGCTCGTTCTCTGCACTGCAGGGGGCGTTTGGCTTGCCCCAGACTATGCACTTCTCCTATCTGCAGTTGAGGCACGCAGTGGCGGCACAGGGTCGCTCCTCTGAGTGGTGCCTGTCGCCGACCCCTGCTTTTGATCTTCTGGGGGATGCTGGGACGTCAAAAGGCTTTATTTCCCAGTGCTACACCATTCTGCTACAGTACGTGATGAAGCAGCATCCCCTGAGGATACGGGAAAGGTGGGAGGCGGATGCGAGCGAACTGGATGGGGAACAATGGGAGGAAATCTTTCAGGTAGTGGGTAAATGCTCGCTGAATGTTTCACAGAGGCTCACACAACTGTATATTTTGCTGCGCACTTATTATACCCCACACAGGCTCCATAAGATGAATCCTCAGCTTGATCCAACCTGTACCAGGTGCAAAAGAGACCATGGTGATCTGATCCATATGCTGTGGAGATGCCCAAAGCTCCACACGTATTGGGCGGGAGTTGTGAGTACAGTAAATTCGACTTTTGGCGTGGCTCTTCCACAGGACCCGAGGGCTTGTCTCTTGGGGGCTCTGGAGGAGTACGAATGGGAGGAAGCGGACAGAGAGGCGATACACAGGGTTCTGTTCCAAGCAAGGAAACTCATTATGGTTCACTGGAGGGCTGAGGCCCCTCCGACTCTGGCTGAATGGATTAATAATATTGGGCTGGTGCTGAGGATGGAGAAAGTGGTGTATCAACACAGGGGTAGTACCCACAAATTTGAGAAATTGTGGGCAAAGTGGTTGGATGTACCAGGTCTAGCCCCGGTAGACCTTGTGATGGATAGACTTCTGGGCATCAATGTGGGGTGAGATGGGGACGGTGATACTTTGCGGGATGGTGTTTGAAACGGTTTGGGGGGAGGGGGCTATACCTCCTACCTATAAATACTCACTGAGTACGGGATGTCCTAACCTATGTTGTTATCTTGTCCCCGCAATGTTAAGGGGACCTTGTATAATTTGTACCTCTGCAAACTAAATACATTTTGTTGGATCAAAAAAAAAAAAAAAGGTTAGAGTTGGAGTTTGGCCTTAAGGTTAGAGTTGGAATTTGGCATTAGTTTAGAGTTGGAGTTTGGCATTAGGGTTAGAGTTTGAGTTTGGCATTAGGGTTATAGTTGGAGTTTGGCATTAAAGTTAGAGTTGGTGTTTGGCCTTAAGGTTAGAGTTAGAGTTTGACATTGAGGTTAGAGTTGGAGTTTAACATTAAGAGTTAGCGTTAGGCTTAGCATCAGGAATAGGGTTCCCCTCTTCATTAATATCTAACGGTATGTTTCTAGATGATAAAGGTAATTTTTTTGACACACAAAGAACCCTCAGGAGTCATTTGAAGCCCCCTGTACCCCAAAAAAACACCCAAAAGTCATTTTGCCTTCCTAATTAAAAAAATGTCCCTAAAATCTCCTAATATTTCTCTCCAGCCGTAATCATGAATATTTGGCTCCCAGTCCATCCAGCTGCAGTAGATAAATAGATTTATTTGATACATTTTGTGATATTTGTCTTTTTTATGACATTTCATCCCTTCAGCCGGCAGAATCCAGGATATGATTTTAAAGACGACTTCAATACAACAATTCTAGAAGGGAAGTGCAAAGGGCACCACCCGGAGGAACCAATTGTCCGGCACTGGTTCATCGGACTCCGTTCCGGGGGCTTGCCATTGGTTAGAGCCCGCCGCGCTCTGATCATCGCACTGTTTACTGAGTGATCTGCTGAGTCTTGTGCTTCGGACTGATGTAGAGCAACAAATCAGTACAGTAAACCTTTGGAGTAAGCTACAACTTTACTGGGGGGGGGTCATGACCTTCTGGTAGTAATGTTATTTTCAGCGAGAACGAAACCTCTGAATGATGTGACTCAGTGATAAGCGAATCAACTCAAAAAATCAAACAAATCAAAAAATCAATATATTTTTTTTTAATTCCTGCGAGTATAAGACTGCAGACTTACTTTTCTATGGAGTATCATAACATACACTTTATTACCAAAAGTATTGGGACGCCCCCCTTTACACACACACGACTTTTAATGACATCCCAGTCTTAGTCCGGAGGGTTCAATATTGAGTTGGCCCCGCCCTTTGCAGCTATAACAGCTTCACCTCTTCTGGGAAGGTTGTCCACAAGGTTTAGGGGTGTGTCTATGGGAATGTTTGACCGTTCTTCCAGAAGAGCATTTGTGAGTAGTGTTGCTCACGAATATTCGTATTGCGAATATTCGGCTCGAATATGGTATGGCATATTCGAGTATTCGCGATATATTTCGAATTTCGCGGTGAATATTCGCAATTCCGAATATTCGCATTTTTTCAATTTGATTTTTAAAACAGATCACATCCTATCGACGTCTAAAAGCATTGCTGGTATGATTAGAGACCCTGGGCCGAGTAGCTAAGCTGAGGCGATCCTTTTATGTTGCCAAATTGAAGAAAAAAAAATTGCGAATTTTCGCTATTGCGAATGCGAAAATGATTGCGAATTTTCGATAACTGTGGTAGGAGAACTCTGATTGTCTCTGATGCAAAAGGGGGGGGCTTTGTGTATGTTTCTGTTATGAATATTTGTATGTTTGATATTATTTTTTTTTGTAAGAAGGAAAAAATTGCGCATACCTTAAAAAAGGGGAGAATACAGCAGCAACTCAAAAATGTTATACAACATAAATTAATACAAGACAGAAAATGGAGTCGCTCTACAAGAATAAAAAATATGTCTAGTGACAAGACATGTGGGCAAATTATAAAATAAGCAAGCGCAAATAACTTGTGAAATACACAGTGAAACAAATATATAAAGAAATATAGTCCCAATAATAGAAAAATAATCTTTCATAAAAATGTCTTTGATATGTGAAGTGAAAAAAAGTCCAAAGCATGCAGCATGAACGTGTTCAATCTTCAAGGTGTTTGATTGACAAACGGCTGTGACAGATGGATAGAGTAAAGAATCACCACCAATGCAAAACACTTTTTATTTTGTATTGTAAAATATCACGAATATTCTGAGCCAATCAGAGTGCTCCTTCCGCATTTGTCGAATATTCGCAATTATTTTGTATTGTAAAATATCAAGAATATTCTGAGCCAATCAGAGTGCTCCTTCCGCATTTGCCGAATATTCGCAATTATTTTGTATTGTAAAATATCACGAATATTCTGAGCCAATCAGAGTGCTCCTACAGCATTTGTCGAAATTGCGCAGTAAATATCGCATTCGCATTTTGCGAAATTTCGAAAAAATATCAAGAATATTCTGAGCCAATCAGAGTGCTCCTACCGCAGTTATCGAAAATTCGCAATTATTTTCGCATTCGCAATAGCGAAAATTCGCAATCATTTCATTTCGATAAAATATCACAAATATTCGAATTTAGCGAATATATCTCGAATATTCGACTATATATTCGAGATATATCGCGAAATCGAATATGGCGTATTCTGCTCAACACTATTTGTGAGGTCAGGCACTGACCCTTTTTTGCATCCTGCAGTGGCTCTCCTTGCTAAGCCATCTGAGATGCTGAACAGCTCCTCATCTGAACCCTTTGATTATCTTGCCTTGTTTCTGGTGAAACTTGAACTCCTTGCTCCTCCCATGAACTTCCTTTAAGCCATGACTTTGCACTTCCCGTTTGCCAGATTATTGTGCTCTCTACAGCTGACATCTTACTCCTTTGTGTACCTGCAGCTGTCCTCATCTCCACTACCACTTGTTACTGACCTTTGGCTTGTTCCTCAACTCCCCTTCCACTTGATTGCAACCTTCAACCTTCTTGTTACAGACCTTTAGCTTGTTTACTGACTATGCTTCACGGGGCAAAAGGGGAAGCTGCCCCAAGTCCAGTCATGTTTGTGGGGCCCAAGGCATCTTCCCCTTGAGCTCTCACTGCCCACAAATAGTTGATAAGTGGATTCGGGAGGGCGCAAGAAAGTTTAAAGATGGCCCTGGCCGGGAGTTCGAAGACCCGATTGGCCAAGAGGAGAAGCAGTGACTGCTGGGACATGGAGGAGATGAAGGGGGAAAGCCGCAGCCATGACCTGGATGGGGTAAGTGCCGATTCATCGGCGAATGAGCAAACCGGTGACCGGGGGGTTGGTGTGTACTCGAGTCTCACTCTGGAGCGCTGTGTTAACTAGTCGGCAGCTGTTGCCGGGTGTACTGCGCATGCGCGAGCACATCCACGAGAACGCCTTACTTGGTGTGTGATGTGGGATTATCGTGCGTTGATTGAAGGACATGCTCACGCATGAGCAATACACCCGGCAACAGCCGCTGTCTACAGTCAACACAGCGGGAGAAGGCAGGAGAAGGCTGGTGAAGTTGGTACAACATGGAACAAGGTACGTAAGGCTGCAAATGGGCACAGTAAGAGCGAATATGGGCACAATAAGGGCGCAAATGGGCACAGTAAGGGCTGAAAATGGGCGCAGTAAGGGCTGCAAATGGGCACAGTAAGAGCGAATATGGGCACAATAAGGGCGCAAATGGGCACAGTAAGGGCTGAAAATGGGCGCAGTAAGGGCTGCAAATGGGCACAGTAAGAGCGAATATGGGCACAATAAGGGCACAAATGGGCACAGTAAGGGCTAAAAATGGGCACAGTAAGGGCTGAAAATGGGCGCAGTAATGCCCTGTACACACGACCGGGATTTCCGACGTCAAAAGATCTGTCGAAAATCCTGCGGGGAAAATAGAGAACCTGCTCTCTACTTTTCCCCCATACACACGTTCGGATGAGAGATTTTCCTCTGGAATCCCGACCTTGTGCATGTTCCATCGTGCTTTTTTCCCCAGGAAAAAGTCCGCCAGGAATACCGGCGGGAAAAAAAGCAGGTTCTCTTTTTTTGTCCGGCAGTTTCTGGGCAGTTTTCCCATCGGAGCATACACACAGCTGGGATTCCCGGCCAAAAGCTCTCCTCGCAGTTTTCCCGTCGGGAAACCCAGACGTGTGTACGGGGCATAAGGGCTGAAAATGGGTACAGTAAGGGCTGCAAATGGGCACAGTGAGGAAGCAAATGGGCACAGTAAGGGCTGCAAATGGGCACAGTAAGGGCGCAAATGGGCACAGTAAGGGCTGCAAATGGGCACAGTGAGGATGCAAATGGGTGCAGTAAAGGCTGAAAATGGGAACAGTAAGGGTGCAAATGGGCACTCTAAGGGCTGCAAATGGGTACAGTATGGGCTGCAAATGGGCACAGTGAGGATGCAAATGGGCACCGTGAGGATGCAAATGGGCACATTAAGGGCACAAATGGGAACAGTGAGGATGAAAATGGGCACAGTAAGGGCGCAAATGGGCGCAGTAAGGGCTGAAAATGGGCACAGTAAGGGCGCAAATGGGCACTGTAAGGGCTGCAAATGGGCACTGTAAGGTCTGCAAATGGGCACAGTGAGGATGAAAATGGACACAGTAAGGGCGCAAATGGGCACTGTAAGGGCGCAACTAGGCAGAGTAAGGGCTGCAAATGGGCACAGTAAGGGTGCAACTGGGCAATGTAAGGGCTGCAAATGGGCACAGTGAGGATGCAAATGGGCACAGTGAGGATACAAACGGGCACAGCAAAGTGAGGGTGCAAATGGGCACAGTAAGGATTAAAATGGGCACAGTGAGGATGCAAATGGGCACAGGGAGGCTGCAAATGGGCACAGTGAGGCTGCAAATGGGCATTGTTGACCCTCTTTTCCACTTACAGTAGCTGCTGCATTTCCCACCTTAGGCTTATACTCGAGTCAATGCATTTTCCCAGTTTTTGTGGTAAAATTAGGCGCCTTGGCTTATATTCGAGTATATACATCTGGAATTGTTTTCTAACTCTCTGGCCTATTCTGAATTATTTGTTTTGGGAAGAGCCGCCCTTTAATGTTGTTACACAACAAGAAAGCCAAATATTATTTATGATATAATCTAAAATCCGTGTCCTATATATAATACATCACCTCCATCCACGCCGCGCGTCCCGGCGAGGACTGCGTTTCCCCCAACGGATCCTTCTTAACGCCGCCGTCAAGCAGCTAAATTAAGGCTCCCTGATAGGCGAGAGACTCACTTGAGTGCTCAGAGACGAGGGCAAAATGGATTCTCATTGTATCCGGCTGCGTTGGGGCCTCTCAAAATAACTCGAGCGAAAGCCGGCCCCGGAGTGCGTTTTTCCGGCGGCCGCCCCCCCTCCCCCCTCCCGGAACGTTGATGCGCTGGCAATGTCACCCCGTCGCCATTATCTTTCCCTTAGAATTGAACTCTTTATGTGGCGTTTTAAAAATAAATATTTTTGTTTGTGCAAGAGCGTTTTTTTATTTTTTTTTGGTTGCGCGTGTCATCGCCGCCGTCATTTACATAATATGCTAATGCTAATTTGCGTTGGGACATCTGGATGGCATTTGAATCTCATTTTCATTCACACAAGTTGGATTTACGCAGATGGCGGGGAACAATTTAAGGGTATTTCTGTTCGCAGCAAAAAACATTCCAGCAAATTAGGTGTATTGTGAGAGAGCCGAGGCGAAGTGCCATCAAGTTTGGAGATGGGAGATGGCTTTTTGGATAAAAAGACGTCGCAATAAAGAAGGCGGGTGATTAATGCGAGCGGGTAAAAAAAAAAAGGGGGGTGACAGGCGGGGGATGGAGAGGGGGAGGGGGGAGCGATGATAAACTCTGACACTATGAGGAACAGATTCTGAACGTTCTTCCAATTCCAACAGGTTCCAAAAAAAAAGCCGCGATTCGCATAAAAATACCGCGCGGGGCCCTTTGTGCGCTCCCGGCTGACATGACACATCGCTCGGCGCTCCCGAGGAAGGCGCG
Organism: Rana temporaria; assembly: GCF_905171775.1. NCBI lineage: Eukaryota > Metazoa > Chordata > Amphibia > Anura > Ranidae > Rana > Rana temporaria. Next base: position 2,191,009 of record NC_053495.1, on the reverse strand, counting down.
GTACGCCTTCAATTAATCTGCATTCAACAGCAAGGGAGCGACGGGGGAGGCAGAAATAGCTGCTGCTGCCCTTTTCCCTCTCGTGATCGGCGAAGGGCGCGCGCTCTGGGAGGGGCTGGCGGCTTTACATGACAAAGGACGTTTTTTTTTTTTTTTTTTACCAAAGCTGCGAGTTTTCTTTTTATTTTAGAATTTTGCTTTGTTTTGTTTTTTATGCCGCACCGCATTGCGAGAGAACATAATAAAAACGCGTCCTTGTGCAGTTTGTAGAAAGGAGTTTCATCCCTTTTTTTGTCTCGGAGGAACAATGGCGAGCGCGCGAGAACGGCGCGCAATTATTTATTTCTTTAAATGTTCTTGTGAAATTATTTCATAGTTCAGCTTCAAGTCAACTAAACGCCAAACTTTTCATTTTTTTTGTTTTGGAAAGTGCGCCGGAGCCTCTGTCAGGGTTTTATTGATGTCCTTGTGTCTGTTGGGGGAAGATTTTACCTCACTTCCTGCCAAGACAGGAAGTAGATGAAAACACTGTCCAATGGAAACACTCTCCCCTCTCCTGGAATCTCCTGAGCCAATCAGAAGACAAGGGGCTAGATTCAGATAGGTTAGCGGATCTGATTTACGTTACGCCGCCGCTCTTTTTTGAGGCAAGTGCTTTATTCAGAAAGCACTTGCCTCTAAAGTTGCGGCGGCGTATCGTAAATCCCCCGGCGGAATTCAAATTCCGCGGCTAGGGGGCGTGTACTATTTAAATCAGGCGCGTCCCCGCGCCGATCGAACAGCGCATGCGCCGTCCGCAAATTTTCCCAGCGTGCATTGCTCCAAATGACGTCGCAAGGACGTCATTGGTTTCGACGTTAACGTAAATTACGTCCGGCCGTATTCGCGAACGACTTACGCAAACAACGTAAAAAATGCAAAACTCGGCGCGGGAACGACGGCAATACTTAACATAGGATACGCCGCACTTACCCCTGCTATAGCAGGGGTAACTTTCCGCCGGAAAAAGTCGAACGCAAACAACGTAAAAAAAAAGCGTCGGGCGGTCGTTCGTTTCTGAATCGGCGTAAATGCTCATTTGCATATTCGACACGTAAAAGATATGGAAGCGCCACCTAGCGGCCGGCCTGGAATTGCAGCCTAAGATCCGATGGTGTAAGACACTCACACCTGTCGGATCTTAGGCATATCTATGCGGAACCTGATTCTATGAACCAGGCGCATAGATCCGACGGCCGGACTCAGAGATACGACGGCGTATCTGGAGATACGCCATCGTATTTTCTTTCTGAATCCGGCGCAGTCATTGCCAAGTCATGGGAGATTGGGCATTCAAACAATGTGTAACTATGGCTTAGCTGAGTACCCTGCTGCTGTACCTTACCCGCATCCCCTGCCTCCCGCCACGAAATACTCGTTGTCACCAAGGGTGACCACATGTCCCGGATTGCCCGGGACAGTCCCGCATTTTGCAGGTCTGTCCCGGCCACCTTCATTCCAGGACAGTCCAGTGTCCTGGAATGAAACTGACACAGTTTCCCCCCGGGCCAATCTGATGCCCCCAAAAATGGCCGCCACATCACTGCTTTACTCACTGACAGTTCTTGCCCCGTCCGGGAATGCCTGGAGGACCACTGTCCCCGCCCCCTGCTTGTGATTGGAGAAATCATAAATCCCGCCTCTCGTGTCCAATCACTGTGCTGTGATTCGTTACAGCACAAGCTGATTTGTGGGAAGGGGGGGTGTCCCTGAATGGTAGTTTGGAAATGTGGTCACCCTAGTGTCACCAAGTGCATCTTGTGTGACCTAATGCCACTCTGTGCTCCTTGTGCCCGCTAGTGTGCCCTTGTGACTCCATGTGCATCCTTGTACACCCTCATGACTCCAAGTGTGCCCCAGTACCCCCTGTGTCATATAACATTCCCCTGTGCATCCCTGTGACTTCAAGTGCACCCCAGTGTCCCCTTTGCCATCTTGTGCACCCCTGTGTGCTTAATAGTGCCCTCATGCTTCCAAGTGTGCCCCAGTTTGAGCCATGTCATCTGGTGTGCCCAGTATTGTAGGCACACCAGAGTGCACACGATGACAAAGGGCACACTGGGTAGCATTTGGAGTCATGAGGGTGCACAGGAGAATACTAGATGACATGTTGGGCACTGGGCACACCAGATGACATGGCTCAAACTGGGGTCATCTAGTATTCTCCTCTGCATCCTCATGACTCCAAGTGTGCCCCAGTACCCCCTGTGTCATATAACATTGCCCTGTGACTTCAAGTGCACCCCAGTGTCCCCTTTGCCATCTTGTGCACCCCTGTGTGCTTAATAGACCCCAAGTGCACCCAAGGGTGCCCATGTGTTTCAAAGCGTTCATCTAATGCACCCCTGTGTGCATCTGAGACTCCAATTGCACATGTGTGCCCTCATGCTTCCAAGTGTGCCCCAGTTTGAGCCATGTCATCTGGTGTGCCCAGTATTGTAGGCACACCGGAGTGCACACGATGACAAAGGGCACACTGGGTAGCATTTGGAGTCATGAGGGTGCACAAGAGAATACTAGATGACATGTTGGACACTGGGCACACCAGATGACATGGCTCAAACTGGGGTCATCTAGTATTCTCCTGTGCACCCTCATGACTCCAAATGCTACCCAGTGTGCCCTTTGTCATCGTGTGCACTCCGGTGTGCCTACAATACTCCAAGTGCACCCCAGTGTGCCCTGTGTCTTCTAGGGTGCCCATGTGTTTCAAAGCGTTCATCTAATGCACCCCTGTGTGCATCTGAGACTCCAATTGCACCCCAGTGTGCCCTGTGTCTCCTACGGTGCCTCTATGTCTTATTTGTGCCCTCATGTTTCCAAGTGTGCCCCCTGTTTGAGGCATGTCATCAGGTGTGCCCAGCATGTCAGTGCACCCCAATGCTCACACTGCCGCCCCGATCTGCTCCTTCCCCTGCATTACTGCTGCTAGGTGACCAGCTGGGGGCGCGGCTCTCTATAACCAACAGTGCCCGCCTTCCCCTGCATGCACCCATAATGTCACCAGCACTAGGTCCTAATTGACTGCCGCCGCTGCCAAGGAGACGGATGTCAGACCAGCGCTGTCAATAGCAGGGACAGGACAGCTGGGGAACCCCACTGTGGCGGGACCCCAGGGCCCGGTGGCAAGACAACCTTTGCAACGCTAATAGTTCTCCCACTGCTTTGGACCCTTATATTTTCTTGGTGTGCTGGTGACATATATCTCTTGTTTTCTGGGGGGGGCCCCAGTATAGTAGGAAGGGAGCTCACTGCAGAACATGTGAAAGGGCCCGTTGTGGGGTCGTAGTAAAGGGCCCCAGGATATATATATATATAATTGCATTTTATAGTTGGCCCCCCTACTTTTGTCCCTGTCCCCCCTAAATATAAAAGCTGGAGAGGCCACTGCACCGTATTTGGAGGGAGTATTTGTGGGGGGGGGGGGGGTTTGTGCGAGGAAGGGTGATTTTTTTGGTGGGGGTTGGGCTAAGAGGGGGATATGAGCTGGGAGAGGAGATTGGGGGGAGGGGATTTGTACTGGAAGAAGAGGAGATTTTTTCATTTTTGCTTGGCGAGAATAAAAGTTTCCCTTTAAGATCCAAAGAATCTTCTCTAACCTGTGACAGGTCCTCTTTACAGACGCGTTTTGCGGTAGGCCCAATGCTTGTCATTATGGGGGGGGGCGGGGGGGGGGGGGCTTGTCCACTATTTTCATGTCCTCTGTATGTAAGTCATTAGGAATCCCTTGGACCCCATTCTATATGAATAATGATCAGCTATGGAAGAATTCAGCCAATAAGAAGGTTCTCCCCAACCGCGTCTCAGCGCCGCCGAGCTGTTGGCTCTTCAATCGCGCCTCTCCGGAGACTCCTGACGCCGGGAACGTCCATCGCCCTCCGTTTCTTCGCACGGTTCTACGGATATGCGATTTAGACAACAAATAGAAATGAAGTGAATAATTAATTATCCGAAACGAGCAGCTTAAAGGTGACTGCGGCTGCGATCATTAAGCCGGCCCGGGCGAAGCGCGTCGCCCCCGGGGTCGCCCCTTCCGCTCGACAACTAATTTTCAGAAAGATTTATCGAGTGGCTGATCAAAGACCAACACGCACCAACGCCCTCATTAAAACCAGCGTGGAGCGAGAAAGACGCACGGGAGAATTTTTATTTCAGCCAAGACTCAGAAAACCTTCTACGCCCCGGGCGCCGCGCGCAAATTCTGAAGGTTTCTATCTTACGGTGTGCGGTACACGACAATAACACGACCCACAACCCGGGAAGATGCCGGTCACTAGAGTGTCCATTCTACTTATCCATATAGATAGATAGATAGATCCACTATATTGTCAAAAGTATTGGGACGCCGGCCTTTACACACACATGACCTCTAATGACCCCCAGTCTTAGTCCGGAGGGTTCAATATTGAGTTGGCTCCGCCCTTTGCAGCTATAACACCTTCACCTCTTCTGGGAAGGCCGTCCACAAGGTTTAGGGGTGTGTCTATGGGAAGGCCGTCCACAAGGTTTAGGGGTGTGTCTATGGGAAGGCCGTCCACAAGGTCTAGGGGTGTGTCTATGGGAAGGCTGTCCACAAGGTTTAGGGGTGTGTCTATGGGAAGGCCGTCCACAAGGTTTAGGGGTGTGTCTATGGGAAGGCCGTCCACAAGGTCTAGGGGTGTGTCTATGGGAAGGCCGTCCACAAGGTCTAGGGGTGTGTCTATGGGAAGGCCGTCCACAAGGTTTAGGGGTGTGTCTATGGGAAGGCTGTCCACAAGGTTTAGGGGAGTGTCTATGGGAAGGCTGTCCACAAGGTTTAGGAGGGTGTCTATGGGAAGGCTGTCCACAAGGTTTAGGGGTGTGTCTATGGGAAGGCTGTCCACAAGGTTTAGGGGAGTGTCTATGGGAAGGCTGTCCACAAGGTCTAGGGGTGTGTCTATGGGAAGGCTGTCCACAAGGTTTAGGGGTGTGTCTATGGGAAGGCTGTCCACAAGGTTTAGGAGGGTGTCTGTGGGAAGGCCGTCCACAAGGTTTAGGGGTGTGTCTATGGGAAGGCAGTCCACAATGTTTAGGAGTGTGTCTGTGGGAAGGCCGTCACAGGGTTTAGGGGTGTGTCTATGGGAAGGCCGTCCACAAGGTTTAGGAGCGTGTCTATGGGAAGGCCGTCCACAAGGTTTAGGAGCGTGTCTATGGGAAGGCCGTCCACAAGGTATAGGGGTGTGTCTATGGGAAGGCCGTCCACAAGGTATAGGGGTGTGTCTATGGGAAGGCCGTCCACAAGGTTTAGGGGTGTGTCTATGGGAAGGCCGTCCACAAGGTTTAGGAGCGTGTCTATGGGAAGGCCGTCCACAAGGTTTAGGAGGGTGTCTATGGGAAGGCCGTCCACAAGGTTTAGGGGTGTGTCTATGGGAAGGCCGTCCACAAGGTTTAGGGGTGTGTCTATAGGAAGGCCGTCCACAAGGTTTAGGGGTGTGTCTATGGGAAGGCCGTCCACAAGGTTTAGGGGTGTGTCTATGGGAAGGTTGTCCGCAAGGTTTAGGGGTGTGTCTATGGGAAGGCTGTCCACAAGGTTTAGGGGTGTGTCTATGGGAAGGCTGTTCACAAGGTTTAGGGGTGTGTCTATGGGAAGGCTGTCCACAAGGTTTAGGAGGGTGTCTATGGGAATGTTTGACCATTCATCCAGAAGAGCATTTGTGAGAAGGCCTGGCTCAAAGTCTCCGCACTAATTCATCCCAAAGGTGTTCTATCGGGGTTGAGGTCAGTACTCTGTGCAGGCCAATCAAGTTACTCCAACCCAAACTCGCTCATCCTCTTTATAGACCTTGCTTTGTGCATTGATCCAAATCATTTGGTGGAGGGGGGATTATGGTGTGGGGTTGTTTTTCAGGGGTTGGGTTTGGCCCCTCAGGGGTTGGGGTTGGCCCCTCCGGGGTTGGGGTTGGCCCCTCCGGGGTTGGGTTTGGCCCCTCAGGGGTTGGGCTTGGCCCCTTAGTTCCAGTGAAGGGAACTGAGGGGCCAGACGGATAATCTTGAGGAAAGTTCCGGCTCTGACGGATGACAATTAGTGAAAAACCTTTCTGTGCTAATTGAGGTTTTCTCATCCCATCCGATCCTTTGAAGTGCGATTAGCGGGGTGCGTCCGTCCATCCGCGTCGGATCGGCTCCGGTGGGATTAGTAGATGGAGTCCGGTGGCGTCGCCAACACCTTATCAAGGAGCCATTTGCTTCCTCAGTTCAGTTGGTAGATCTGGAAATAATCGCGTCCCCGACAATTAATTTCTTGATGGATTGCCTCTGATTGCGGGAAGCGCCCCCCGGGACGTTCTCGTCCCGCTAATCACGCGGCTGGCAGTGATGGAAATGTAGACGGAATCTTCTACAATGTAACAGCGACATTCTTTTCTTCTGTTATTATTTTGATGCACAATTGGGCTCCGTAATTGGCTGCGTGGGCTTCCTAATTCCGAGAGGCAGAGCCGCTTCCATTTACTCTGATTAATACGATCGACTCGAAATAAAACGCGTCGCTTCTGATGATTGAAGGAATAATTTTGGTTGATATTCTGTCTATGAGAAAAATTATAGACCCTTCATTTCCATGTAACAATCTGAAGGGGAGACGATCTGTATTTGCCCCCCACTGTATCTTGTTGCATTTTATTGCCCGTTACCACAACGCCAGGGCCGCCATCAGGGTGGTACAGGCAGTACACCTGTAAGGGGCCCGGTGGTCCCCAGGGGCCCGGATGGCACCCCCATTTTTTTTCATCAGCACCCAAAGTCCCCCTGACCTCTAAGGAGCCCGGATGGCATCCCCTTTTTTTTTGTTAGCACCCAAAGCCCCCCCGACCTCTAAGAGGCCTGGTGGTCCCCAGGGCCCTGGATAGCATCCCTCTTCTTTTTGTTTCTGTTAGCACCCAAAGCCCCCCCACGACCTATAAGGGGCCCGGATGGCATCCCTTTTTTTTTTTTTCGTCAGCACCCAAAGCCCCCCCCTGACCTCTAAGGGGCCCGGTGGTCCCCAGTGCCCCCGGATGGTATCCCCCTTTTTTTGTCAGCGCCCAAAGCCCCCCCAACCTCTAAGGGGCCCGGTGGTCCCCAGGGCCCCGCATGGCATCCACCTTTTTAAAAAAAAAATGTTTTTAAATATTATTTTTTTTTGTAATTTTTTTTTCGTCAGCAACCAAAGCCCCCTGACCTCTAAGGGGCCCGGTGGACCCCAGGGCCCCCGGATGGTATCCCCCCCTTTTTTTTTGTCAGCACCCAAAGCCCCCCTGACCTCTAAGGAGCTTGGTGGTCCCTAAGGCCCCAGATGGCATCCCCCTTCTTTTTTTTTTTCCGTCAGAACCCAAAGCCCCCCCTCCGACCTCTAAGGGGCCCGCATCCCCCGGGTCCGGTCGGTTGGATCAACAGGAGCTCCTGAGCACTTACACCATCTATGGCGGGCAGCTTCCCCTTCCCCTGCTCTCCTCCACAGGCATCAAGGCAGCTTCCATCTCCTCCCTCCTCTTCGGCAGCCAATCGGAATCCTTCTCCCTTCGGCCAATCGGGAAACAGGTCTCTGATTCTGATTGGCCAGGAGGCGAATCAGTGTGAAAATAGCGAATATTTATTCTCTAATGTCACACAACTGGATGGGCCCTGCGCCCCGAGCCCACCCCTTTTTGAAGCCTATCAGAGCCTCTAGCTCTAATCATGTGCTTAAAAAAAATACCCCCCCACCCATTGGAATCCTCGTGTCCGGTGCCCTGCATGTAGATCAGGGGGCCGGACGCACGGATAAGGGGGAGGGCGGCACCCGTTAGCCCTATAAAGGACAGGCCGCCATCACTGGTAAGAGCTGTGAAGACGTGGAATGGATTCCCTCTAGAACAAGTTCTGTCAGCTCAGGAGATAATTCAATGAAAAATCTGCATGCGTTCCCCAATCCCCAGTGCAATGAGTGTGATTGGCTATTAACATTTATAAGAAGCAACACCAGAGGTTATTGATCCGGGGAGTATCTGATTGCCTCAGGGGATCGGGAAGATTATTATTTTTTTGCCTCTTCAAGCAAATTGGACAAATTGCAAATTGCTTTATACGGCTTCATGAACACTGGAAGCTAAAAACTGCTAAATAAAATACTGGATAAAAAAACACAAATATTTTAGATTTTTTTTTTTTGCTACGTTCAGCATTAAGAATCAGGGCCGCCGGCATCCATAGCAACCAGTGAACAGCTGGTTGTTAGGGAGTGGGTCAGCACCCACCCAATGGACCTGGCGTCAGCTGCAGCCCAGTCCATCCTCACCACTAGAGGCTCTGGTGAACACCTGCTGGCTCGTAGACTCCGCGTCCTGGGAAATCTTATGCTCTAGCTCCCTGTGGGATCCGTGTTGGTTCTCCAGTAGACCTGCCTTTCTTAACCGGCAAAATGGCACAGGCAGGCAGAACGACGTGCCCGCACGTCGCTGCCTTTCCGCGGGTCGGGGGTCCGATCGGGACCCCCCCCCCGGTACATGCGGCAGTCGCTAAGCCTCAGGGAGCGATCTGGGACGAGGGCGTGGCTATTCGTTTTTCTAGCCGCCCCCCTCGCGATCGCTCCCCGTAGCTGAAGAACGGGGAGAGCCGTATGTAAACACGGCTTCCCCGTGCTTCACTGTGGCGGCGCATCGATCGAGTCATCCCTTTTATAGGGAGACTCGATCGATGACGTCAGTCCTACAGCCACACCCCCATACAGTTGTAAACATACACTAGGTGAACCCTAACTCCTACAGCTGCGGCTTCACTGCCCGGTTCCCTACGGCGCATGCGCGAGTCGCGCCGCGCCCGCCGATTGGCTCCCGCTGTGTGCTGGGAGCCGAGTGTTCCCAGCACACAACGGGGGACAGACGGGATGTGACGCAATGCCCGTCTTTTGCCCGTGAATGCCGGGCCGGAAGTGGGTGCAAATACCTGTCTTTAGACAGGTATCTGCACCCCCCTCCCCCTGGAAGGTGTCAAATGTGACACCGGATGGGGGGGAGGGTTCCGATCAGCGGGACTTCACTTTAGGGTGGAGAACCGCTTTAACACATAATTTACATTTCCTTTTATTTACATTGTAATGTAATTGTATAATAAAAGTAATAATAATAACTTAATATTATTATTATTATTATTATTATTATTATTATTATTTCATTTAATAGCATTGAATTTTTTATTTTATTTTAATTATTATTTTTTATTTTATTTACATAAACACTTCCAGTTTTTCCAGTTGCTATTCAATTATATTGAAACTAACGGGCTGCTCTATGCGCAGCGCATGCGAACACAAAACAAGAAGCACAAATCTTTCCATAAAACCTTCGGGGCACGTTCCTGATTTTTTTTTGTTACCTCCATTGCCCACTCCCACCTGCTATTTACACAACAAAACCCTTTGACCGATAAATGCCCCAATTCACAAGATGCCCATTCCGTTTCATTTTATCGTCTCCCTTTTATGATGACCGCGATCGCCTTTTCCCCGCCGTTCGCCCCTCCCCCTCTTACCATTATCCTCAGAAATCCCAGTGAATCGATTTTGCCGCGGCCTCAGGAAAAATATATATATAAAAAAAAAAGTTCAAAAACAAAAGTTTATTACCTGATTCTGCACAATTGTGGCGTTTCTTTTTTTTTTTAATGAAATCTCCGGGACGCGTTATTTGCCGCTCTGCGGTTTGCGCTTTCCTTCGTTTTTTTTTTAATGATTTCACAACAGCGATGGCGAGGAATGACGAAATTTAGCAGCGTGAACGCAACGCGCTCCAAGAATTAATACAAGGAAACTGTCACGAGTGTTAAAGGTTGCCATAAATTTCCGCTCAGCCCCTCTCCGCGCCTTTCCGACAGGCCGCTTGTCACCGCGGGAACGTCCATTTTTTTTTTATTTTTTTTTATTCTTCTTTTGTTTACAAGAACGAATTTGGTTTTGGCTAAAAAATGTTGTTTTGTCTCACGTCCTGGCACGGGCCGCGGCGGTTTCTATCTCTATCACGCAGGTTTTCTGGCTCCTCCGGCGCTGAGGAGGGCGGGTGGCACGGGCTCCGGCCTTCGCTGAATGTGTGGCATCGTGCAGCTGATATAAATTTGCTGGGCCCTTTGCCCGCGGCGCGGAGAGGGCTGGATTGTCATAGGAAGCCAACAGGAAGATGCTGATTAGGCATTGCAGCTGTGATCAGCACTATTATCCGCTTCTGGAAATTACCATTCAAAAAAAAAACAACAACAAAAAGTTTATTTTCAATTTTTTTTCCCTTTAAATTTCCAATTTAACTTTTAATTGCGTAGCTGGGATGTGGGGTGAGGATCTGCGCTATCAGCCAAGGCCGGCTGTTTGTTTTTTTGTTTGTTTTTTAACTATTTAAATTTGGACTTTTGCAAACTGAGGACATTCATTTCTCCTTCTTTTCTTCTGAGATTACAAAAAAAATAAATGTGTAAATAGATAAAATGTGTGGTGCTGCCCCCTACAGGAGCCGCTGTAATGCAGAAAATCTCCCCTGGAATCTGTGTAGAGGCAGCCAGGCACACTGCGGCATGTCACTCTCTCCGGCTCAACCAACAGTCTATCGTTGGTCCTTTTATTTTTTTATTTTTTTGGGGGGATTTATTTTTTATTTATGTTTGTTGGATTTTTTTATTTTTATCTTTGAATTTTTTTAATTTTAAATTTTCCATTTTTATTTAAATAAAATAAACACTGTGACATGTCACTCTTTACGGCTCAATCAACAGTCTAGGGTTGGGGGGGGGGGTATTTTTTTGGGTTTTTCTTTTTATTTATTTTTTGGGATTTTAATTTAAATTTTTATCTCTTTTATTTAAATTTTTGCATTTTTATTTATTTAAATAAAATAAACACTGTGACAGACATGTCACTCTTAAAATTAAAAATAAAAAACACTGTGACATGTCACTCTCTCCTGCTCAATCATCAGTCTAGGTTTGGTCAAATATTTTTGTTAGTTTTTTTTTTTATTATTATTATTTATTTTTTGTATTTTTTTTGTATGTTTTTTATTAAAGTTTTAGCATTTTTATTTATTTAAATAAAATAAACACTGCAACATGTCACTCTAATCGGAGCCCCTGGTGGCTGGAAGTGGAAGGACATCACACTCAGGAGTTCCGAGGATCCGCCCCTTGTCCGACATACATGGAGCCCCTGGTGGCTGGACGTGGAAAGACAGCACACTCAGGAGTTCCGAGGTACCGCCCTTTGCCCCACCTAATCGGAGCCCCTTGTGGCTGGACGTGGAAAGACAGCACACTCAGGAGTTCCAAGGATCCGCCCCTTGTCCCACCTAATCGTAGCCCCTGGTGGCTGTAGGTGGAAGCACAGCACACTCAGGAGTTCCGAGGATCCGCCCCTTGTCCCACCTAATCGGAGCCCCTGGTGGCTGGGGGTGGAAGGACAGCACACTCAGGAGTTCCAAGGATCCGCCGCTTGTTCCACCCAATCGGAGCCCCTGGTGGCTGGGGGTGGAAGGACAGCACGCTCAGGAGTTCCGAGGATCCGCCCCTTGTCCCACCTAATTGGAACCCCCTGGTGGCTTAAGCTGGAAGGACAGCACACTCCGGATTTTCGAGGATCTGCCCCTTTGTTACACTTAATCAGAGCCCCTGGTGGCTGGAGGTGGAAGGACAACACACTCAGGAGTTGCAAGGATCCGCCCCTTGTCCCACCCAATCGGAGCCCCTAGTGGCTAAGGTGGGAAAATGTCAATTTCCGAATCACGCACACCAATTTCCAGAAACCCCAAAATAATCATTTCAAAATTGTAAACATTTTTCCGGTTTGTTTTATTTTTATTTATTTTTTAATTACATTTTTGGGCGCAGAAAAGTCACATCCGTGGGGCAGACCTCACATTTTGTATCATTTTATTACACTGTATGTAGAATTATAAATATTATATATGATATGCAAACATTTTCACCTCCCAAACCGTTCACGAATCGCACTGGATATCGCTGAGTCCATATTTTTACGCGTTGCATTCTAAGGGGGGTAAAAATTGGCTCCTCCACACAATAAAAAAAAGAAAAGAAAAGCTCCGCTGATACATTTAATAATGAATAACGGCGCACATCCTGTCAGGAAGATAAATAAACATATTGCCGGCGTGTATAAATCAACACTAAATGAATATGCGCCTGCAGCAAGGTGTAAAGCTATTTTGTCTGGTGAACGCCGGGGGAATCGCACTGGCCAACAGCTTGAGAGGAATAAAAGAGATACAAAATATACTGAGGATTGATTTTCTCATAATGATGTATTTGTAACTAGAAGCTAGAAACGGAGAACGAGAGAAGATTTCCTACGACAGAGGAAGAGAAAAAAAATAGAAAAAATATAATAATAAAATATTTGTTTGGTATGAATGTTGTTGTGCGAGTTCCGGGAAGAAAGATCCTCGCCGATCTCAATCTCTCGATTTGTTTCATGTTGCGGGAGATGCCGATAGATTTCTGAGCTCCCGGAGTTACTTCAATGAGTTGTTACGGGGAAAAAAAATCCCAAACTAGGCCGAGCCCAGAGGTGGAGAAGACCAGCGCCGAGCCGGGGGGAGGGGGGCGTTCGCGGGCAACAGAGAGTTGGGTCCGGAGTAATTTAGGTTCGGGAGATGTCTTCATCTGAAAAAAAAATTAAATAACGCTATTGGAGAGTTCAGAAGAATTCCAGGGATGACTAGAGAAGAAGGTCTATAAACTGGGAGCAGGGCCACCATCAGGGGGGTACAGGCATTACACCTGTAAGGCCCCCCCTCCCATTTTTTTATTTTTTTGCATTACACCTGTAAGGGGCACGATGGTCCCCATGGCCCCTTACCGACCCGGCCGGCCCTCCTCCCGTTTTGTTATATATTTTTTTTGCCTTACACCTGTAAGGGGCCCGATGGTCCCCAGGTGGCCGGCCGGCCCACCTCCCATTTTTTTTTGTTTTGTTTTTTTTCACTACACCTGTAAGGCGACTGATGGTCCCCAGGGCCCCTTACAGGTCTGGCTGGCCCTCCTCCCGTTTATTTATTTATTTTTTGCATTACACCTATGAGGGGCCCACAAGGTCCCCAGGGCCCCTTACAGGCCCTCCCGGGTTTTTTTTCTTGCATTACACCTGTAAGGGGCCCAGGCCCCCCCCCCCCACTTATTATCTTGCATCAGGAGAGAAGAAATTACACTTGTTTTTTTATCAGCACCCCCCCCCCCGGTTCTCTGCTCCAGGGGGGCCCTGCCTAAAGCTGTGTAAGGGGCCCCAAAGTTTGTGATGGCTGCCCTGACTGGGAGAAGCTGAAATAATTAGGAACGGATTGTTTATATATATTTTCTTTTTTATTATTTTCAGCACCAAAAATATTCAATCTTGAAAGATAATTTTACAACTTCATGAAGCTTTCTCTCTTAAAATTGTTACATTGTATCTTTTGTTACAAAGAAGACACATGTAAGTCCTAGGCTCCTCGGCTCCATCTCCTGGCCAAAATGTGGTATTTTACTACTGCCTATAACAGCGACGGGGAACCTCGGCACCAGGGCCGGCCTTTGGGGTGTGCGAGCTGTGCGGCCGCACAGGGCGCCATGGGCAACAGGGGCGCCGTGCGGCCATCACAGTTCGCAGAATGTGAGTCGCAGTACCGTACAGAGAGGAAGACACAGAGCGCTGCACCCAGCATGACTGGCACTCCCCCGCTGCCCATTCAAGTCTCCCTCCCTCAGTCACATGGTACAGGAGCGTCACCCCAGTGCCAGGTCACATGATCGTGATGTCATCAAGCGTGTGTCTCCTAGAGGAGAGAGGTAGGACATGTGAGGTGCGGGTCACTGGTGTTCATTCATTGGGGATCACCGCTGGCCGCTTTGGTTGTTGTAGTGAGCGGTCATAGAATGTGTGGCTTGGTTGTATGTGACTTCCGTATTGTGTGAGGAGGAGGCTGATATGGAAGGGGAAGAATACTGACAGGAGCAGGTTATCCTGACACTGTCATCCTATAGTGTGTGTGTGAACCCCGTCAGCGATTTTCTTGTGAGATTTAATGGTAATAGAATTGTTAGTTTTTTTTTTTCTTAAACACACTGGGCCATATTCTTAAAGAAAGTAGGCGGGCGGCGCGTAAGCCATTTACACTCCGCCGCCCCAACCTACGGGAGCAAGTGCCGTATTCCCCAAACACTTGCTCCGTAGTTTGGGGCGGCGGAGTGTAATTGGCCCGGCGTATCCCCGCGTATATCCAAGGGGGCGGCTTCTATTTAAATTAAGCGCGCCCCCGATTCTAACGAACTGCGCATGCGCCGGGCTTAAAATAGCCCAGTGCGCATGCTCCAGTTCTCGGCGGAAAACGTCAATGGCGCCGACGTGTGCGTCATTGACGTAAAGTCGTATTCGCGGACGACTTAGTAAAACGACGTACCCGACGGGAAAACACGACGCGGACCCGACGCCATACTTAACATGGCCTACGTGGGACTGGCGTAAGGTTACCCCTCATATAGCAGGGGTAACCTTACGCCTACGCAAACGACGTTAGCGACAGTTACGCGATTTTGTTAGTGAATTGGCGTATCAGGCTCATTTGCATAAACAAATGAGACCTGAACGTAAACGCCACCTAGCGGCCGGCGGAGTAATTACATTTAAGATCCGACAGTGTAAGTGACTTACACATGTCGGATCTTCAGCGTATCTATGCGGAAATGATTCTAAGAATCACTCGCATAGATACGCGGGCCAAAAAAGAGAGATACGATGGAGTATCCTGAGATACTCCATCATAACTATACTCAGAATATGGCCCAGTACCAGCTTCCAGGTCAGAAACAAGATTGGGAGGAGAGTAGATGTGTGTCCGCTCTCTTTCCTTCCCTCTACCCTGCAGAGCCCACTATGCTGGTCTGGAGCCCGCAGATGGGCAAGCGGAGCCCATGATACATAGTGGGGGGCACTTTATCTGCATGTGTGGAAGCAACCGGGCAGCAGCGGAGCCGCTAAAATTTCCACCTACCAAGTGAGCCCTGCTGCTTCCCTGCAGCAGGGCTAAGGCCTAGTACACACGAGAGGATTTATCCGCGGATTTGGATCCGATGGAGTGTACTCACCATCGGATCGAAATCCGCGCCGAAATCCCCTCGCGATGACGTGTCGCGCCGTCGCCGCGATGATGACGCGGTGACGTGCGCGACGCTGTCATAAAAGGAATTCCACGCATGCGTCGAATCATTACGACGCATGTGGGGGATCCCTTCGGACGGATCGATCCGGTGAGTCTGTACAGACCACCGGATCGATCCACGGGAGCCAATTTGAAGCGGATAGATTTGTACACATGTCTACAAATTTTTATCTGCTGGAATTGGGAAATTTCCGCGGATAAATATCCGCAGGAATGTACACACCATAGAATCTATCCGCTGAGATTTTTCAGCAGATGGATTCTATCGTGTGTACGGGGCCTAAGGGCTGGTTCACACTAGTGCGCTGCAGTGAAAATCACATGCGATCTCTGTGCGCGGGTTCAGCCATAAAGATCCTATGGCTGAATTTGCATCAAACTTGCACAGGGCGCCCCTTTTTTTTTTTGTCCACAACAGAATCAGATTGCATGGGTGTTGCGATATGCAAACTGATTTTGGGGGTGTCATTAACTTTTATCTGACACTCCCAGCAGTTCACATTTTTTTTTTTCCTCTTTGTGTATGTTGAGGTGACCAGGGGGCGAGGGGTGAAGATGGGGGGGGGGCACAGGATTAGCTCGCACAGGGTGCCTGAACACCAAAGGCCGGCCCTGCTCGGCACCCCCGATGTTTTGGAACTACATTACCCATGATGCTCAACTACACTGCGGAGTGCCTGAGCATCATGGGAAATGTAGTTCCAAAACATCTGGGGTGCCGAGGTTCTCCATCACTGGCCTATAACAATGGTCTCCAAAGTGCAGCCTGCTGGGGGCCGGATGTGGCCCTTTGCTTGCCTTTATCTGGCACAGATTCTCAAAGGGAATTTGCGGTTGTGCCGCCGTACTCTTTCCATTTTCCGATGATGGATTGAACAGAGATCTTCAAAGCTTAATAAAATAAAAAAAATTAAAAAAGAAATCCCCAAAAATAAATAAAAATAACCCCCCCCCCCAAAAAAAAATAATAATATCTCTTTATATAATATATAATAATATAATATTTCTTTCGGTGGTATTTGATCACTTCTACCATTTTAATTTTTTGCGCTATAAACAAAAATAGAGCAACAATTTAAAAAAAAACCATTATTTTTTACTTTTTTTCTATAATAAATATTCCCCAAAAATATATTAATTTTTTTTTCCTCAGTTTAGGCCGATACGTATTCTTCTACATATTTTTGGTAAAAAAAATCGCAATAAGCGTTTATTGATTGGTTTGCGCAAAAGTTATAGCGTCTGCAAAATAGGGGATGGTTTTAAGGCATTTTTATTAATATATATTTTTTTTTTTACTAGTTGTGGCGGCGATCAGCGATATTTATCGTGACTGCGACATTATGGCGGACGCATCGGACACTTTTGACACATTTTTGGGACCATTGTCATTTTTGCAGCGATCAGTGCTATAAAAATGCACTGATTACTGTGAAAATGACACCGGCAGTGAAGGGGTTAACCACTAGGTGGCGCTGTAGGGGTTAAGTGTTTCCCAGGGAGTGATTACTACTGTGTGGGGGGGCGTGGCTTTGCGTGTGACGTCACTGATCGTCGTTGCTTATGACAGGGAACAGACGATCAGCGGCAGTCACACTAGGAAGAACGGGGAGAGGTTTGTTTACACTCACCTCTCACTGTTCTTCAGCTCTGTGACCTGATCGCGGGACACAATGGCGGCGATCGGGTCCGCGGCCCCCGCAGGCGCGGTCACAAAGCACAGGACCAGGTCGCGAGCGCGCGCTGCCAGCGGTGCGTTCGCGACCCACGGCTGGGCTCTTAAAGGCGACGTACAGGTACGTGCTTGTGCCCAGCCGCGCCCCTCTGCCGACGTATTTCGGCGTGAAGGGGTCCACAAGCGGTTAAGAGAAGAGATTTGGGTCCTCGGCGGACGAGGAGATTGTTGGGATTATATATAAAGGGAGGTTTATCAATCGGACCCTCTTTATGATTCATCCTCCTCGGCTCAGCGCCGGAGGAGAATATAATATGAAAACCTCTCTAGGTTATGAATTGTTAACAACGCCGGGGATATAATGACAGTATATTGTAGCGCGGAAGGAAGGCTGCCCCTAATTACTCGCCGCGTTTTCTGTCTACTCGCTGAAGTGAGGAATTATCTATTATTCCCTGGAACATACGATATCAGGCAGAGTGGTGATATTTGTTCCACTTCACGTAGATCCAATTGCTCTCTCTATAAATGGCGCCTGTAATGGATATGTCATTACGGGGGGAAGAGCGCCGTTCAGCTGATACGAGGAAAAGACAACGCGGGACGGGAGAAACGACCGCCAAGCTTCGAGAATCCACCCAAGATTGGAGCGATTGGCGGCTGGTGGACGTTCGCCACGGACCTACCTGTGCTTCAGGAAAGTATACGAGATACGAGAGAGCGCTGATAAGTATTGTGTGCCGCGATCGGAAATTCCGACAAGAACAGTCCGATGTGAGCTCCGTTGGACTTTTTCTGTATATGTACGATAGGCCGGTCGGCAAGAGGTTAGACAATCAAACGTTACAGCCATGCATTGTTCATACAAGAGGTTCCAAAGAGTCGACGAGCCTCAAAGATCATATAGAGCACCGAAATGTAGATCTCGACACAATCCTCTACATGTTTCGTGGCTTGGGCCACTTCCTCAGGAGGAGTCCATCATTGTCATCTACAAAATAGGTGTAATCTCAGAGTCAAATCGTCATCACAAGTACCGTGTAATAAAACGAAAAAGTAGAAGATAGAAAAACTTTTAACATGACACAATATTGGCCTATAATCTGGGGATCCATAAATTGCTCTGCTTACCCGAAAAAACCAGCACAGTAATTCCTGCCTATACCTCGGGGACCAAGATACTCCCAATTCCTCCAATTCCTCCAATTCCTCCATTCTACCAGGGGCATTTCTGGGGCAGCTTCGGGGATCTTGTCTCGAACTTTGGGTGACGGCGGCCCTTCATGTGCAACAGTTAAACGTTGGGTTGTCTGTCTCTGTGCCTCCAAATGTGAAAGTCACCCAAGACATGATCTTGGAGGACCGCCGATTATCAGCCAAAATTATTGCTACATATCCGGGAATATCACGTGAGAGAGTTGGCGGCATTATTCACAATGACTTGGAAATGAGAAAGCTGGCAGAAAAGTGGATCCCAAAGCTTTTGACAACCGAACAAAAGAGGAAACGTGTGGAGACGTCGGTGGCTGTTTTGGAATATTTTGCAAGAAATTTTTCAGATTTCCTGGACAAACTGGTAACCAGTGATGAGACCTGGAGCTACTGTTATAATCCTGAGACCTGGTGATGCCCCGTTCTGTGATGCTGCCTCCCTCCTGTTATGCTGTTCCCCTCTCCTTTTGCCCTGTCCCCCTCTTGTCCCACTACCTCCCTCCTGTCCCACTGCCCCTCTCCTGTCATGCTGCCCCCTCATGTAATGCTGCCCCCTCCTGTCATGCTGCCCTCTCCTGTCCCACTGCCCCCTTCCTGTCATTCTGCCCCCCTCTCTTTTCGCCCTGTTCCCCTCTTGTCCCACTACCTCCCTCCTGTCCCACTGCCCCTCTCCTGTCATGCTGCCCCCTCATGTAATGCTGCCCCCTCCTGTCATGCTGCCCTCTCCTGTCCCACTGCCCCCTTCCTGTCATTCTGCCCCCCTCTCTTTTCGCCCTGTTCCCCTCTTGTCCCACTACCTCCCTCCTGTCCCGCTTCCCCTCTCCTGTCATTCTTCCCCCTCCTGTCATGCTGCCCCCTCCTGTCCCACTGCCCCCTTCCTGTCATTCTGCCCCCCTCTCTTTTTGCCCTGTCCCCCTCTTGTCCCACTACCTCCCTTCTGTCCCGCTGCCCCTCTCCTGTCATTCTGCCCCCTCCTGTCCCGGTGCCCCCTTCCTGTCATTCTGCTCCCCTCTCTTGTCCCACTGTTCCCCTCCTGTCGCACTGCCCCAACCTGGGATGTTTAGTCATTCCCAAGGTGTGTGATCAGAGTGACACTGCCCCCCACCTGTCCCGCTGCCCCCCCCAGCTGTAGTCAGGCCATTACCAGCCAGATATAATGCATTCAGTAAAAGCCGTTCATTTATCATGAGTCTCGACAAGCGATTCTCCACCTGTTGGAAATGCGTCCTTTTCAAACGCAGAGACGCAGAAATGTGAAACGTCGGCGCAATCTGAGGGTAGAATGCCACATTTACTTTTCGGCGGCTCGGAATAAAAGAAGTCGTTATTCTTGTGTCGTTGTCATGGGAACATAAAGCCAGGATGGCCTTAAAAAAAAAAGTTGTCTCCCCCATCTTGTCGCCTCCCTCCCTCCCCCGAGCGTTTTAATTGTTCCGTTCGTCCGCAGACCGCATTGTTCTCTGCCATGAATGGCTTTTCCGTGAAAATATCTTTAACAAGCTTTCTCCGAATAGCGAGCGGCGTTCTGCGGGTTTCGGTGAATATCGACTTTCCATCATTTGTGTCGTTTTCTGACAGTCTTCATAGAATTCTCCGTCATGGTCAAAGAAATTAGTCAAGGGGCTGCTGTCTGCGTCTGCGTCTGCGTCTGCGTCTGCCATTCTTTCTTGGAATGAAAGTTTGTGATTTTGATACATGAAATCCTGATCAATAAAATAATTACCTCATCACACCACAAAGAAATGACTGAAAACTCCCAAATATGTATTTTCTGAAAGCAGAGACCCTGTAGAATAAAATGGTGAAATATCCAAGAAGCACACATAGGGACCCGTATGGCTAAGCCTGTAAATGGGTGAAATGCGTTGGTGGGGCATGGCTGGAGAGGGGATGAGATGAAGCCCCAGACGATGAGTGAAAGTGATTCATTCAGTGTGTATTTTTGTGATTAGCTGTGATTGGCCACAGCTAATCATATGGCACAGATGGACTTTGACTGTTCCTGTCTGTACCATGTGATCACTGTGACCAATACATGACATCAAAGGAAGTCCTCCATTGTTTACAACTGTCATGTGATCTGCTGTGATTGGGCACAGTAATCACATGGTACAGGTGGGCTGTGGTTGGATCTGTCTGTACCATGTGATCACTGTGACCAATCACAGCTAGCAGAAAAATTGTACACTATAAATGGTATGAAAGGCAGCAGTCCATTGTTTACAACTGTTATGTGATATGCTGTGATTGGGCATAGTGATCTCCTGGTAGAGATGGGCTGTGATTGGACTTGTCTGTACCATGTGATCACTGTGGCCAATTGCAAAATTGTACACAATAAATGACATGAAAAGAAAGCCATCCATTGTTTACAACTGTTATGTGATCTGCTGTGATTGGGCACAGTGGTCACATGGTACAGAGGGGCTGTAATTGGACCTGTCTGTACCATGTGATCACTGTGACCAATCACAGCTA
This sequence comes from Rana temporaria, assembly GCF_905171775.1. NCBI lineage: Eukaryota > Metazoa > Chordata > Amphibia > Anura > Ranidae > Rana > Rana temporaria. The sequence goes on along the minus strand of NC_053495.1, from coordinate 2,170,441 downwards.
GCAGAAACATTGTACACAATAAATGACATGAAAGGAAGCCCTCCATTGTTTACAACTGTCATGTGATCTGCTGTGATTGGGCACAGTGATCGCACGGGCTGTGGTTGGACCTGTCTGTACCATGTGATCACTGTGACCAATCACAGCTATCAGCAAAATTGTACACAATAAATGACATGAAAGGAAGCCTCCATTGTTTACTGTCATGTAATCTGCTGTGATTGGGCACAGTGATCATGTGGTACAGATGGGCTGTGATTGTCCGTGTGTACCATGTGATCACTGTTACCAATCCCAGCTATCGGCAGAATTGTACACAATAAATGGCATGAAACTGTCATGTGATCTGCTGTGATTGGGCATAGTGATCTCCTGGTAGAGATGGGCTGTGGTTGGACCTGTCTGTACCATGTGATCACTGTGACCAATCACAGCTATCAGCAAAATTGTACACAATAAATGACATGAAAGGAAGCCTCCATTGTTTACTGTCATGTGATCTGCTGTGATTGGACTTGTCTGTACTATGTGATCACTGTGGCCAATCACAGCTAGAAGCAAAATTGTACACAATAAATGACATGAAAAGAAAGCCATCCATTGTTTACAACTGTTATGTGATCTGTTGTGATTGGGCACAGTGATCGCATGGTACAGATGGGCTGTGATTGGACCGGTCTATACCATGTGATCACAGTGACCAATCACAGCTAGCAGAAAAATTGTACACAATAAATGGCATGAAAGGAAGCCCTCTATTGTTTACAACTGTAATGTGATCTGCTGTGATTGGGCACAGTGATTACATGGTACAGGTGGGCTGTGATTGGGCCTGTCTGTAAAATGTGATCATTGTGACCAATCACAGCTAGCAGCACAATTGTACACAATAAATGGCATGAAAGGAAGCCTTCCATTGATTACAACTGTCATGTGATCTGCTGTGATTGGGCACAGTGATCACATGGTACAGATGGGCTGTGATTGGGCCTGTCTGTACCATACATGTGATCACTGTGACCAATCACAGCTAGCAGCACAATTGTACACAATAAATGACTTGAACAAAAGCCATCCTTTATTTACTGTCATGTGATTGGCTGTGATTGGGCACAGTGATCACATGGTACCAGCAGCCCCCCAGTACACTGATCAGTCATTGGCTCAGCCGGTGACACAAGGCGCCACAGTGCGGCCCGTGGAACGTGTACGAGGAATATTTTGGGAGGACGTCATGTGACTATAGGACTGGGTGAGAACTGGTTTAGGAGACTTATACTGAAATGTAATTTATTATCTTTTTATACATTTATGTGCGAATTTTCTACAATTTTCCTGTGATTGCCAGCTCCATCTAGTGGTCATAATGTGGCATTGACCTAAAATACCTCAGTCAGGGGAAACTTGCATTTTGACCACTAGATGGAGCTGATGATCAAAGGAAATAAACATATTAGGAAAAAATGCAACAATTTATGCCGGCTGTGCGAATGTTTGACAGCAAATCTTTTATATGGAGACCCCTCGGAGATTGGCGCGACATCCGCCGCTTGGTGCGAATCTACGCCGCTACACCGAATATGCCGCTCGGTGCGAATCTACGCCGAATATGCCGCTCGGTGCGAATCTGCGCCGCTACAAAGACCCGTTTCCTCCTTCTAAATAAGAGACACTTCTTGTGCTCATTATAAATAGAAGAGAAATGTGGAGAGCCGCGGCGTCGAGGGGAGAGTAATTCTTTATCAGGACTTCAGGGAAAGGTCACGCTATGAAAAATAGATTTCTGTGTCTTGTCGGGATATTTTTCTTTCTCAAGATCTGAAGTTCAGAGGATTTTTATTTTCCGCCTATCTGTGTGATATCAACATCAGCGGACATTTTGTTCTGAAAGGTTGCGTGAGACGCGCTTCCACCGTCCTCTCCGCCTATTACAGCATCAGAAAGGTCACCCGTATATCAAAGGCGCGCCTCGTTCTCGCCGTGATTTATGGCGGGGAATTCTCGGCGGAGCGATGACAGGGGAGCACTTATGTCATTAGACCGCCATTCACCGGGAAGATTTTCTTCTTCTTCTTCCTTCAGAGGCGACCAACTTCTGCTTTTTCAATGCCTTCTCCAGAGACTTCATCTTGGAAAATTCCCTCTATTCCAGACTTACTGTGCAGGGATTTCTTTTTCCTGAGATCCTCTTTCACGACAGCAAGTTTCTGTTCCTCCTTAGAAATGCAGCAAAGTCTGTTCACCGCTCTATCCTGGAAGTCTGGTATATCAAAGGCGCTCTTCGTTCCCGCCGTGATTTATGGTGGGGAGTTCTTGGCGGACCAATGACAGGGGAGCACTTATGTCATTAGACCGCCATTCACCGGGAAGATTTTCTTCTTCTTCTTCCTTCAGAGGTGACCAACTTCTGCTTTTTCAATGCCTCCTCCAGAGATTTCATCTTGGAGAATTCCCTTTATTCCAGACTTACTGTGCAGGGATTTCTTCTTCCTGAGATCCTCTTTCATGACAGCAAGTTTCTGTTCCTCCTTAGCAACACGGCAAAGTCTGTTCACCGCTCTTTCCTGGAAGACTGGTATATCAAAGGCGCTCTTCGTTCTCGCCGTGATTTATGGTGGGGAGTTCTTGGCGGACCGATGACAGGGGAGCAGTTATGTCATTAGACCGCCATTCCCTGGGAAGATTGTCAGCTTCTTCTTCTTCTTCTTCTTCACACCGCTGCTTTACTTCAGAGGTGACCAACTTCTGCTTTTTCAATGCCTCCTCCAGAGATTTCAGCTTGGAGAATTCCCTCTATTCCAGACTTACTGTGCAGGGATTTCTTCTTCCTGAGATCCTCTTTCATGACAGCAAGTTTCTGTTCCTCCTTAGCAACACGGCAAAGTCTGTTCACCGCTCTTTCCTGGAAGACTGGTATATCAAAGGCGCTCTTCGTTCTCGCCGTGATTTATGGTGGGGAGTTCTTGGCGGACCGATGACAGGGGAGCACTTATGTCATTAGACCGCCATTCCCCGGGAAGATTGTCAGCTTCTTCTTCTTCTTCTTCTTCTTCTTCACACCGCTGCTTTCCTTCAGAGGTGACCAACTTCTGCTTTTTCAATGCCTCCTCCAGAGATTTCAGCTTGGAGAATTCCCTCTATTCCAGACTTACTGTGCAGGGATTTCTTTTTTCTGAGATCCTCTTTCACGACAGCAAGTTTCTGTTCCTCCTTAGCAACACGGCAAAGTCTGTTCACCGCTCTATCCTGGAAGACTGGTATATCAAAGGCGCACCTCGTTCTCGCCGTGATTTATGGCGGGGAATTCTCGGCGGAGCGATGACAGGGGAGCACTTATGTCATTAGACCGCCATTCACCGGGAAGATTTTCTTCTTCTTCTTCCTTCAGAGGTGACCAACTTCTGCTTTTTCAATGCCTCCTCCAGAGACTTCATCTTTGAGAATTCCCTCTATTCCAGACTTACTGTGCAGGGCTTTCTTTTTCCTGAGATCCTCTTTCATGACAGCAAGTTGCTGTTCCTCCTTAGAAATGCAGCAAAGTCTGTTCACCGCTCTATCCTGGAAGACTGGTATATCAAAGGCGCACCTCGTTCCCGCCGTGATTTATGGTGGGGAATTCTCGGCGGAGCGATGACAGGGGAGCACTTATGTCATCAGACCGCCATTCACTGGGAAGATTTTCTTAGGCCTCGTACACACGTCCGAGAAACTCGACGGGCAAAACACATCGTTTTGCTCGTCGAGTTCCTTGTGAAGCCGCCGAGGATCTCGGCGAGCCAAATTTTCCCATTGACTAACGAGGAAATAGAGAACATGTTCTCTTTTTGGCCCGACGAGATCCACGTCAGTTTCCTCGGCGAAAAGTGTACACACGACCGGTTTTCTCGGCAGAATACGTCTCCCATCAAGTTTCTGGCTGAATTCTGCCAAGAAACTCGGTCGTGTGTACGGGGCCTTACTGTTTCCAGACTAACTGTGCAGGGATTTATTTTCCCTGAGATCCTCTTTCGTGACAGCAAGTTTCTGTTCCTCCTTAGAAATACAGCAAAGTCTGTTCACCGCTCTATCCTGGAAGACTGGTATATCAAAGGCGCTCTTCGTTCCCGCCGTGATTTATGGCGGGGAATTCTCGGCGGAGCGATGACAGGGGAGCACTTATGTCATTAGACCGCCATTCACCGGGAAGATTGTCAGCTTCTTCTTCCTTCAGAGGTGACCAACTTTTTCAATGCCTCCTCCAGAGACTTCATCTTGGAGAATTCCCTCTATTCCAGACTTACTGTGCAGGGATTTCTTCTTCCTGAGATCCTCTTTCATGACAGCAAGTTTCTGTTCCTCCTTAGAAATGCAGCAAAGTCTGTTCACCGCTCTATCCTGGAAGACTGGGAAGGGCTCCTCTTGCATAGGGACAGGCCGAGGACCCATTGCAGCTTGAGCACATGGAATAGGCCTCAGTGCCTCTGGAGAGCCTCCACCTTTGTCTCCCCCTCACCCACTGCGAGGTGGTTGGGGGAGAAGTCTGCAGGACAGGCCCAGGCTTGATGTTTCCTCCAACTGAGACTAAAGCAGAACAAGCCAACAGCACCTTGAAAAACAGAACCACATTGTGGAGAAGCTCCTCTGGTGCAGAGACTGATGTGATTGGCTCAGTGATCTCTGTACAGCGCTGTGGTATATTTCAGAGCTATATAAATGTATAATAATAATAGTGTTTCACTGTGGGGGAGGGGACATTAGAGTGTAAGCTCTTCTGTACAGAGACTGATGTGACTGTGGGGGGAGGGGACATTAGAGTGTAAGCTCCTCTGTACAGAGACTTATGTGACTGTGGGGGGGAGGGGACATTAGAGTGTAAGCTCCTCTGTACAGAGACTGATGTGACTGTGGGGGGGAGGGGACATTAGAGTGTAAGCTCCTCTGTATAGAGACTGATGTGACTGTGGGGGGGAGGGGACAATTAGAGTGTAAGCTCCTCTGTACAGAGACTGATGTGATGTGGGGGGGGACAATTAGAGTGTAAGCTCCTCTGTACAGAGGCTGATGTGACTGTGGGGGGAGGGGACATTAGAGTGTAAGCTCCTCTGTATAGAGACTGATGTGACTGTGGGGGGAGGGGACATTAGAGTGTAAGCTCCTCTGTACAGAGACTGATGTGATGTGGGGGGGGGGACAATTAGAGTGTAAGCTCCTCTGTACAGAGGCTGATGTGACTGTGGGGGGAGGGGACATTAGAGTGTAAGCTCCTCTGTATAGAGACTGATGTGACTGTGGGGGGAGGGGACATTAGAGTGTAAGCTCCTCTGTACAGAGACTGATGTGATGTGTGGGGGGAGGGGACATTAGAGTGTAAGCTCCTCTGTACAGAGACTGATGTGACTGTGGGGGGAGGGGACATTAGAGTGTAAGCTCCTCTGTACAGAGACTGATGTGATGTGGGGGGGAGGGGACATTAGAGTGTAAGCTCCTCTGTACAGAGACTGATGTGATGTGGGGGGAGGGGACATTAGAGTGTAAGCTCCTCTGTACAGA